>NW_028234415.1:38603645-38608645 GCF_977035675.1 Penaeus japonicus | reverse complement strand
GAAGCAGAGGGAAAGGAAGTAATAAGCAGAGAGAAAAAAAGAGACTGAAGTAGAGGGGAAAGAAAGAGAGAGAGAATAAACTGAAGAGGGTAGGCGAGTGACGGCGAGTAGAGAAAAGTCTAACAAACAAACAAAGAAACTATATATAAGAGAAAAAAAAGGAACCGGAAGGAAGGATATCAAAGCTAAAGCATCCTAGAAACTACTATGTAATTAAAGTGAACCTGCAAAATAAAGCTCAACAGAGAAAGCTTAAACCATGAAACATATAGGTGAGCGTATGTAATTGTAACAAAAATGATAAAAAAAATAACATGAAATAAAATCTACTAGCTTGAATGATAATTGCAGAAAGATTTCAATAATGTAAATGAGGACAATAATGGTACAATTTTATCATTAATAGTAATTGTTGCACAGCTCTTAGTTGTAGCGATACAAGTAAAGCAATTTAGTTAGGCTGGCAGATTATTAGTAAAAGAAGCTAGGATAATAATGGTAATGCTAGACGTAATGCCAATGAAAATAAAACAACAATGACAGTGATACAGAATATGTTGCTTCATTAAGAATAATTGGGAAAAAGAGATGCATGGCTCTCATAATGTGTACCGTGAAACCCTCCACAGGTAATGGCTCATTAGTACTCTATGGTCGGCAGGGGTTTCGAAGGCAGGGCCTCTACGCTCGGCTGCCGCGGCTTTTATTCATGGACTGCATATGCATATACATTTACACATGCAAATACACATACATACACTCACAGAAACACGTGTGTGTATCTGTGTGTGTGTGTGTGTGTGTGTGTGTGTGTTTATTTATGCATATGCATATATACATACGTACCCATGCAGTGTGCTACACCGTTTCCTTGATAATATTATCAGATAAATTCAAATATGCACATGTGAGTAAATCAAACCAGTTTGGTCATGTTACCATCTCCAATTGTCTCTCATGCCAAATATGGAGTATTTGGAATATTCATCACGTCATCACAATTGCACTTTAACCTGGCCCCAAAGGATAAAAAAAATCTGAACCGTAAACTGTATTTGCATGGCGTCGCGTCTCGCATTTTCCACTTTTCTTTTCTTTTTTTTTCTTTTTTTCTTTTTTGTTCCACTTGTAAACATTTTGTAGTCATTTTGACAACCAGAGGGGGAAAAATGTGCAAGGTCCCCTTTTTTCGCCTTTGTCCGCCTTAGGTAATTGCACTGTTTATTTAGCATGACATTCACTGTGACAAATATCATGATGTATGATGATTGTGATGCATGGTGACATAGGACACGGCTGTGTACATTGTGGCCAACACAATGGCAGTAATGAAGAAGGTTGTGTTAGCCCGTGAAAATAATGGCGTGTACGATGTTTGGCCATTACACGGCGCGGCCCCTTAACAATCAATACAACAAACCAGGTAAATACACCCAGCCCTTGTTCACTATATATGGCCGTCCCTCTGCTTGTCTTTGTGGTCGACAATTATTTTTAATGTTGATGTACTGGCCGGCTTAATGAATTGGGTTCGTTTAACTTTGCTGGTCTAGTTTGTTTACTGCCGCGACCGCACTGTGACCGGCAGACAGATAAGCACGCCATTTTCATGTAACTCAAAATCCTGCAGCACAATGACTAAGAAATACATGCGCGCGGCATTTTGCTACCGGGCCCGGTAATTTTGTGAGGTACGCTGCAGGAGGGCCAGAGAAACGATGTTAGGGAGCCAACACACACAGCCAGGGAGCCAACACACAGTCCCACGCCTGCTGAGCCACGTAAACGCTGCACAGGGGCCAGCAGGAGGCAGGACTAGTGCAGGTGCCCCAGTAAATAGAAAGAGAAAAGAATCTGTAGACCGAACTATGCCGGTTATTCCAGTGGCACACACGGACAGGGATCACAGAGTCAGGCTCATGAAAGGTTGCAGAAAAATCGCGGAATTTGGGATCCTCTATTGCAGTAGAAGTAAAACACAGGTTCCAAAAACCAGCATGACTTTTCTTTGAACAACGGTAACCTAGAGATGGATTTTCTGTGCTATAATCCATGTTTAGTTTTGAAGGAAAAAAGTATTTAATAATTACCCTTAATACCCCGCCTCACAGGGATTGAGACTAGGGCGCGGCACTGTCCAGTAATGTGAATGAGTAGGAAGGTTCCGAAAAGAAGAAATTACGAAATGGTGGATATAATAGCTGTTGTTAACCGAGTTTTTCGTAATGTTTGGTTTACTGGCAGGAAAGTATGATGGATGATGGGAAGGGTTTTCTGATGAGGATTGCAGGCTCTCGTGATTTTGCTCTCGGTTAAAATTCAACTGTTGTAGAAAACGGGAAACGGGAATGGCGATGGATGTAGATAGATGTGTGTTCATTTTTTTACGGAATATATTGTTTGGTGGTCATTTTTGAGATGGGTGTTATTTTTGACACGAAGGACAAAAATGTATATAACAATCCGTCCAAGAAGGATAAAAGACAAAAGTGATGAAAGAAGAGAGAAATAGTAAATAGTGACATGGAAAACAAGTGAACGATCAGTGACTTAAGAAGAAATAAGGCAAAAAATAAATAAATAAATAGATTATAGAAAACAATCACCAATGGAATAAGCGACACAAACATGTTATAACTCGTGTATAAAAAGAACCGATAATAAGTTAATGTGCACAAGAACATAAGAGGACGAAGAAAATGAAATAAATAAGACAAATGGAGTCCCCAATGACAGAACAAACCACAAGGGGCGGCGAGAAATTAAGAGTCTCCCAGGCGGTGTAGGTGTTGGCACTGATGATACTAATAGCGTTGTCAGTGGTGGGGATGGTTGCCGTGGGGGAGGGGGGGCGTGTGGCTGGCAGGGGGTCCCAGATGACTGATAATGAAGGCTGCCAGTGAATTATGATTGCGAGAGGGCCGTGATGAAGTGATAAAGTCTGGTGTAGATAGGGGGAGAGCGGCTTGAATGGTAAAACCGCGTCGTAGGACCTGATCAGAAGTTTAATCTACCTTTTTTTTTTCTCTCTCCCTCTCTCTCGCTTTCTCTCTCTTTCTTTCTGTCTTTCCACTGTTTCTTATCCCCGAGAGTTCATTTGCATTTCCTAGATCGAACGGTTGTATATAGTTGGCGTAGTTTATGGATTTCCGATACCAGCCTCATCATGACGGTTTGCTTAAAGGATAATGCTGATTTCATGCATGCATTTTTGAAGCCGTGGTTTGAAAAGCGAAGTACTGCGCTGAGATGGTAAAGATTCAAATCTTGGTCGTATAACCTTTATGTGTTTGTTCAAGTGGCTGTTTTGTTTTGATTTGCCTATGTGGCTTTTCAAATTTCATTCTCAGGCGTCAGACATATGTTTATTTTTATCCCCAGCTGTATATTTTACGCACATTTTTATGTTTACGTTCATCCGTAATTTATTCATGCAAGCTTCTGTATGTGTGCCACATGAGATATGAGCCTCAATCCATTTACGGTAATTTAGATAATCAATCAGCCATTAACGTATAATTGTCATACAATCATCGCGAAAGAGAGAGAGAGAGAGAGAGAGAGAGAGAGAGAGAGAGAGAGAGAGAGAGAGAGAGAGAGAGAGAGAGAGAGAGAGAGAGACAGAGACAGACAGACAGACAAAGACAGAGATAGAAACTAAACCCCTCGACATACCGGCGCTGTCTTTGCACTCAACGCTTCCAACCTGTGAGTGCAAAGTCGAGTATAATGATACAGGTGATTGGCCAACGAGAGTGAAATTGGCCAGGTGATAAAGATGTGTTGGAGAGAAAAGCGAGAAGGGCGACCAGGTTTATTAATCTCTTGCCAGTTACTGAAGTTAGAAGGAGACCGAGAGGGAATCTTAACCCAGACGGTGATATTGCCGGCTCCCTCAAGCTCATGCCGAAGAAGGTCGAAGAAAATAGGGGGTTATTGCCATCTTCGCAAAATGGCGAAGGGTTTCTTGTTTTTGAGGTTAAACTTCGTATCAGGAGACCGTGGTTTCTCATGCTGTTGTTGAAGACGACTTGAAGGGTAATTGATTTCACCAATCAATTAAATTGTGTCTTGATTTAGTGGGATTTAGTCGTCTTGGTTAGTGGAAAAGAATCCATGAAGATAGACAAAAGAAAGAATTGATAGATTAATAAGAAGCGCTAACAGTGTTCAAAAGTTTAGTGTTTTGCCCCTGTATTACTTACACGGTATAGCTGACAAGAACTGTGGATTGATTGTAATTGTAAACCGGGATTATAAGCAACGATCGATATATATTCATCATGATTGTATGGTATTGTTCGTATCTTGGATCAATATGATGATAATCTGAACCGGAAAAAATAGTCGACACTACTGCTATTTGTAATTTCGACATTGGTGCTAATCAATGTCCAGAATTAGTGACACTTCAAAGTAAACGATAAAGACTGCAATAATAGTTGAGAAAAAAAAAATCATATAAATGGAAATGATAGAAGGAATATTAATATTATTGATTATAATGATCATAAAGGCAATGCTCCTGATAGTATTGGCAAATACATTTATATTAAAAATGATCACACTGTGACTAATTTTACATGTCGGCCGCACCTGCTGTTGCTTGGAGGTTCCTTGTGCTCAGACATTTGGGTGTTATTGTGTCGCATAATCGTTTTTCGGTTGATGATGATGATAATAACAGTTATTAATGTTTATTTTTAATATTTGTAATTGGTGTTCTTATTTTGGTGCTGTCATTACCATATGCCTAGCTATTATTATTGTCTAACTCATTTGCCCAATATAGATAACGAGTGATGATGATGATGATGGTGACGATGATGATGATTATGGTTATGAAAACCATAATTATAATATTTTGATAATGGTAATAAAGACAGAATCCGTCTTAATACTGGAACCTAAAATTACTTTTCCTACTTTAATGTCTTTCATAAAAAATAAAAAAAACATATTTCATAAACTCAAGTCAACACACTATATGGCACAGTACA
>NW_028234415.1:38561145-38586145 GCF_977035675.1 Penaeus japonicus | reverse complement strand
AGTCGAATGGGAGCAATAAATCTCTCTGGAATGAATCTCCCTGACGCGGAATTACGACACGGGAGTCTTCACCGAACTGATTATGAACTGGTTAGATTGATTAATCACAAGAGACATCAATAACTCATCTATGCATTTATTGTTGCATATGATTTACCGAAATTCATTCATAAACACCACAGTGCATGCCTTTTATGACGTTTCATGACGTGAATGATTCATTCTCAGCTGCCAAATGAACAAATATTACTTGTTGTAGCGAGATTGACACTGTGGGGTGTAATGCCACGTGTGCCTGACAATACTCTGTGTTTGATGTTTCTGTTTCCGTCATAATGAAGAGATGGATGTATGAGTTGGAAATGTTGAATTGAATTGGAAATGTTTTGATGTCATTCCACTGTGTTAGTTGTGTTGTGTCGCTTGTTATGTACATGTTACATGAAAATATTGGTTCTGATGTGTGAATAGAGTGAGGTTTATGAGTTTGATTATCTTTTAGATAGATATGTCTATCATTCTTCCAGTTATCACATCGGTGGATTTAATTGTTGAAGGATTGACTTGGATTGTATAGCTTCACCAATCTATCCACCTGCCTAACTGTCTCTCTCTATATATTTTTTTTAATACAAAAGTCTGTTTACGGTAAATCCTATTTTAAAAAGACTCGTACCTTAGAGAAAAGATAGGTATTATTCTATATCGAAGAACGTTTGTATAAAGTAAAACCGGTGTTATGATGGTCCTTACCTCAAAGTGAATCCGGTATTAAAGACAGCCTTTTCGTCGTATATCCTCTTTTTTTTTGTCAAAGAACGTTTTGTTTTATCAGCTCGAGTATGACGTGGCAGCTGCACCTCCTCCTTATGGCCCGACCTCTACGGCTGTCAGCGTTAAATAATTTCACATGACACAGTCTCGTGTAACTACTTGGCCCGGCTTTACGCACTTGAAAAAAGTATTTCTTAAGCTGGAGCCCCGAATGCGTATGTTTTTTATGTGAGTTTTTTTGTGTACATGGTATGTATATATATATATATATATATATCTATATCTATATAGATCTATCCATATATATATACATATATACATATGTATATATATATATACATGTATATATATATATATACATATATATATATATATATATATATGTGTGTGTGTGTGTGTGTGTGTGTGTGTGTGTGTGTGTGTGTGTGTGTGTGTGTGTGTGTGTGTGTGTGTGTGTATACATATGTATATATTTATTTATATATATCTATATTTATATTCATATATATCTATATATATATATATATTTATATGTATATATAGATAGATAGATATAGATATAGATATAGATAGATAGATATAGATATATACATGTGTGTGTATATATATATATATATATATATATATATATATATATATATATATATATATATATATATATATATGTTTGTGTGTGTGTAGATGTGGGCGTTTCCGTGTGTGTGTGTGTGTGTGTGTGTGTGTGTGTGTGTGTGTGTGTGTGTGTGTGTGTGTGTGTGCGCGCGCGCGCGTGCGCCAGGGTATGAAAGAAACCGTCAGAAGGAACGAGGAACTGAGGTTATGAATAAATGTTTGCAGTCAAGATATAGAGCAGAGAATGCTATTCAAGAAATGGATGCTCGAGCATGCTCGGCAACAAAAATGTTTTGTAATTTCGTTTTCTTTATATGTTAAGATTTTTCTTGTTTGTGTTGGAGCACACGGTGTTGTTTGAAGAGAAAAGCTGGTATCTCTTCTAAACCTGTTTTCTGTCAACAGAATTACAAACAAGTATTTTTTTTCCACAAGAGACTATAGATGGTTATTTTGGAATTTTCTGTTTTGATCATTATAGTTTTTTTAGGCCTCACTGTCCTCTTTTCCAAATCTGTTTTGTTTGCTATCCTTTTAGTCATGAAGGATCGGGGTAATATTTATTTTTGTACCGCACAATCGTTCCGCCCCCCCCCCCCAGCCCACCCGTAACACTCATACAAATGTACCCACACAATCTCAGGGAAAAACCCACATCAGCCCTACCGTACCCGCGTGCTGTGCGAAAAGTAGAGGATTTTTTTTTCCTTTTTTTTTCTTCTTTTTTTGCGCATTACGGTAGCCGCGGCTGTATTGTTGACACTCGTAAACTCGCAACATTTTTGCCTGCTTGCTGAAGAGCCTCATAATCTGATATTAGGCTATACACCGCATCTGGAAAATTGCTTCCATTTACTACTGGAAAGGTTTATGTAAGATGTGTATGTTTAGCATAAAAATGAAAAAAATAGATAAATGAACAGCCATTTTTAAGGAGTGGGGGGCAGCGGGTAGGTGTGTTGCTTGTTGCCACCTCTTTTGCATAGTAAAGCAGTCTGATACATGTTTATTTTGTAAATGAAATGCTGACAAGTGTCTCCTTAAACCATCAGCAGAGACAGATCTCTCATATAGAATGTCGTCAGTCAAGTATCTAAGGGTACGATAGGTCGAGGGAGGGGTAGGGGAGTCAGTAAGCCCCTCCCCCCCCACGCTCCTTCCTTCCATGTGTCAGGTCGGCGTCTCTCCGAAATGTCCGTCGTTAGCGTCCGTGCCGCGCCTCGTAACTGCCTTGGACGCCCGCCATCATCACGCGGTCGCCGATCTTCTTAAATTGAATCAACATTTAGAGTCAAGTGCTCTTGGGTCTTTTACTCCCGAGTGGACCGTAAGGGTGATTATTGCATTTAACGGCGTATAAATGTCAACAGTTTGTAAGAGGCTCCTCAAACTCCTTTTAGACTGCAGGGGATCTACAGTTTTGTACACACAGAATCACCCATATAGTCGATGAAGTATTAATTATCTTTGTTTTTTTTTTCTTTATTTTTTCTCGCAAATTTAAACCTCAAGATCCATTCTTTACTTCTCTTCGTTTGTCTTTGACTCGTTTCCTCTACATTTCCCCAAGCTTAAACCTCAAGACTTACACATCGAGTCGAGTCCCCGCATTGGAGTCCACTCGTCATCGAAACGCACCGATCACAAGAACCTTCAGGATGTGAGAATACGCGTGTTTATCCCCGTCGCGATAGGAACACGTTTCCCCGCCTTGCATATGCAGCCGCGTCCCAGTAGTAATGAGTTGAGAGACAGCTCACCTGGATCCCTTACCACGTCACTAACCGTGGCAAGTGTCCTCTTAGAGTCTTAATCACGTCTTCATTTACGCTAATGGTCTTCGGTGTCTTAGAACTTTCTGGACGCATTTCGAGGCAAGGCGTTTCAGCCAAGAGGGAAAAATGTTTATATATGCTTGTCTACGGCTATAAAAGGCTACATCTTGCTACCTTCTGAGGTACAGCAAAGAACCTTCTCTCCGAACTCCTCATAAAACTGTCGGTTGTTCTTATCTCGACGCTGTTATGTTCTAGTCTTAGACCCCGGGTGGCAGGAAGGGGAGGGGGGGGGAAGCTCTCAAATCTTCTGGTGTTTATATGGATTGAGGTTGGTGCTTTATCTATTTTTTGTTTATTATTTAGAGTGAAATATATAGATAATGACTTATTAAAGTGCAAAAATGTGATTTAGATATAACTAACAGCAAGCGTATTTCAGCATGTTTTTTCATAGTATTCGGTACAGCCGGAGCATCATTATTAAATTTAGATGTTCATGAAATGTTTGTATTTACTGAACATCATCGAAATATTAAGCGTGAACCTCGCAGATTGTGGTCCCGGTGTTCAAATGTTTATGAATGTCGTTATTCATGATTTGGAAAAATGATTTCGCTGGATTGTTGGTATAAGCTATAAGCAAAGTTGATTTTTTCCCTCCTTCAATTGAAAATTATGTTTTAATGGTATTTTTAAAACTTGTAGTGTGCAACTGCCGTACTTAATCGGTGTTATCAACGCAGATAGCTTATCGACATTCATAATTTTTATAGATTTGTCGCGGACATTGTACATTTCCAAGTCAAGAGCACTGACAGCCGAGAGAGAGTCTGTGTGCGAGGTTGTGTTCGCTTCGCTGCTCTGTTGCAACCCGTTGCTTCGCGCGTCGCTTGAGCTGAAGTTAGAATTTTCTGCAAAGCGTGTTGTATATTTGGTATTCAGACTATGTTTGAGCGCAAGATATTTGTATTCCAAAGGGAAGGTCTGCTTCCATTAGCATCCCCCTTAACTTTCTTTAAAGGATATTTCGAGAAATGTCATTTGCGAAGTAACATCGTTAGCGATTTCTCAGTAACATTACGTTGATAAAATTACAATTTTGTTTATTTTTATATCCTGATCAAAAATGAATGCGTGTTCGCCGACGCCAAAGGAAATTGATTTTATATGTCTGTGCGTTTGTGTGCACATTGATGTACACGATTTTATGCGTGAATCTGCCCCTTGTATATTCAAAACTGGATACTAACATTTCTTTTAATATCGAAGTGTAGCCTTGTATTGTATGTTCCATTTTGATTGGTTTATATATACTTTAAAAAATCTTTTGAGCCAGCAAGTTTATCCAACTTATACCAACAGCATGCTGTCTATTTCATATACAATTCGTAATGGTAATGAAGAGCAAAGGTTTTATTCAATGTATTTATTAATTTATTTATTTTTACAAAAAAAAGAACATAACGTAATTACCAACTGTGGAATAATTAAAGATTAAGAAGGCCATTTAACTGAAAAACAATCATGGCATTTATCCCGTGTCAACCGAGCAAGCAACTAAACACATCGAACTCATGCTGTCCTTTGTCACCGTGAGTCATAGGTGCTAGAAGCTATATTAGGGTCTCGCTTCAGAGGTCATAATAGGTCACTTGGTTCTGCAAGAGGAGTGTGCTTTCCCTTAACTGATTGAATATTTGTTGATTTTTTTTTTTTTTGCTTGATGTCAGTGAGCAGATTTTTTTGTCTTTTAGAAAGGTTTGGTAGATATAGAAGTACCTAAAATGTATGAAGTTTTTTTTTAACATTATCGAAATATTAAAAGGAAATATCCCAGATTGTCGTCCAGGTTTTTGAAATGTTATGAATCTTTGAATTGCAAAAAATATGTCGTGGATAGTGGGTATGATTTATATCTTGCAAAGTTGATTTTTTTTACCTATTGCAATTAAAAAAAAAATTGATAATGACATTTCCAGTTTGTTGTGTGTAACGTACATCCTACATCGATGTTAACTGCGCAAATAGTTTATTGATAACATAATTCATCATACGTTTTCCCTGCTCATACTATTCGCAAATGACGAAAATTCACATTCGAAACGAACACTACATCCTCAAGTGTCTCAGCGTCGAGGCGAATCGAGGCACAGGGAGGGTAATGGCGGGAGAACCAACACCTTCTTGCGTGCTCTTAAAGATCTTTGGACTGCACTTTCTCTCCTGGAGTTTCCTTTGTTCCCTCATTATACCCTTGTTCTACCACTCACGCACGCACACGCATGCATGTGGCTGAGTAGTTTTGCATGCACTTCGCACTCGTAATATGTGCACGCACGAACCTTTCCCTAACGCCAAGCAGCCACGTATGCGCGTACACACGCGTATGTACTTGTGTACTGTTCACTCCCTTCGTTCTCGCTTTGACACTATAAATAAATGAATAGATGACTTATACTCGTACACGCATAACCAGAGCCTCTCGCAAGCGCATATGTAAGCACACAAACATGTACACACACACACACACACACACACACACACACACACACACACACACACACACACACACACACACACACACACACACACACACACACACACACACACACACACACACACACACTCTCATATGCGCCTCTCCACCTCCCTCCCTCCCTCTCTCCCTCTCTCCGTAGGTACACCCTAAGGTGTCCACTCTCGTCTCCTGTAGCTTCTTATCAAACAAGTTTGTCCTGTGACCTCAGCCAACTGCCATTTACGTCCCGAGGGTCCGAAGAGAGATAAATTCTATTTTTGTGTCTCCAAGTTCTGTGGCAAACCTGTTCGGTGAAGTTTAAGGCTCTTTTATTAGTTGAATTCATTGCTTGATTACTGAGATAATAACGCTAAGGCGGTGTAAGCAGGTGTGATAATGTCTTCAGGTTGCTAAGAACGACAGGGGTTTTTGGCGAGTTTTTGCCCGGTCTTTGTTTGGTCTTTATTCCTCTCTTCTCTTGCTTGATATAGTCTCCTACGTCTCCCTTTCTCTCTCTCTCTCTCTCTCTCTCTCTCTCTCTCTCTCTCTCTCTCTCTCTCTCTCTCTCTCTCTCTCTCTCTCTCTCTCTCTCTCTCTCTCTCTCTCACTCTCACTCTCACTCTATCTATCTATCTATCTATCTCTCCCTTTCTCCCACTCTCCCATTCCTCCTCCCTCTCCCACACCTTTCCATCCTTCTTCCGTCCCCTCCCTCTTTCCTAAATGCACTATCTCACCGTCTCGATCTCTCCTTCAGCATTTTCAGCACTCCCTTTTAAGTGTTATAAGTTGGGAGATTTATTTACTTTCAAACTTACTCAGTTTGCTCTTCCAGGAGAATCCAGGAGATTTAACTCAATAAGGAATTTTCTCTCGTGACGCCAGCTGGAGGATCAAGCGATCATAATTGCATGGGATCCTTTGGAAGATTTTTAAAAGTTTACAAGAGGCACAGTTGAAGAAATGTATTTGGATAATTCGCTGTATCAAGAAAGGATGAATTTATAATTCACTGCATCAAGAAAGTATAAGTGTAATATTCACTTTATTAGGGAAGTATGAGTGTATAATTCACCGTATCAAAAAGTACATATTAATAATTCAGCGCATCAAGAATGCATGCGAGTACAGAAAAGTTTTCCAATCTTGTAGAGTCTGGAATCCGTTCGGACAGACTGTGTCGTGCAGAGTGCGAAGTAAAGTGCCCGCACGTGTCATCACCAAACATGGCATCCCTTAATGCCTGCTCCTGACAGAGGTCTTCATTATTCTCAGGTCACATTCTGTATTGTTGTATCTGGAGAATATATGCACTTGTCATGGTATCTATGCACGTTCAATCTCTCTCTCTGAGAAGGAGAGTCTCTCTCTCTCTCCCTCTCCCTCTCCCTCTCCCTCTCTCTCTCTCTCTCTCTCTCTCTCTCTCTCTCTCTCTCTCTCTCTCTCTCTCTCTCTCTCTCTCTCTCTCTCTCTCTCTCTCTCTCTCCCCCCCCCCCCTCCTCTCTCTCTCTCTCTCTCTCTCTCTCTCTCTCTCTCTCTCTCTCTCTCTCTCTCTCTCTCTCTCTCTCTCTCTCTCTCTCTCTCTCTCTCTCTCTCTCATTCTCTCTCATTCTCTCTCTCTCTCTCTCGCTCTTTCTTTTTTCTCCCTTTTTTATCTATGCATACTTAATCTCTGCCCATATATCTTCCGTATGCCTTGTTCCCTCCGACGCCCTTGAGCAGCTCTTCTGCTCGAGACTTTCCGCCCCTTAAACCCGTCGCTCTCCTCTGCCTCTCCTTCCTCCTTCATCCTAGGAGCACTGCGTCATAATTGCCCGGACCAGAAGCAGATCAATCAGAGGAGGAAGTGAAGCAGAGGGGAACGAGATTGACTAATTTGTGTCGTGTTTCTGACGAAGGGGGACCCCATCTCCCTCCCCCACTGCGTGTCCCCTTCTTCCCTCCTCCTCCTCCCTCCTCCTCCTCCTCCCTCCCTCCCTCCCTCCTTCTTCCCCCCCCCCCCATTTCCCCGATGCCTAAGCCCCGCCTCTTGACTCGGCTCGGGATTGGCGATTCCTCTTTCGTTGTAGGAGATCGTACGATTGGGATTTAGGGATTATTCTGGAGTTTATTTTTTATGTGTGTGTAAGCTAAGATTATCGTCGAGTTGGTATGCAGTCTTCGACGTCTCTTTGTGGAGTTTGCATTATTACTTGATTGCAACTTTATTTCATATTCTTGAATTAGATGTAGTTGTATTTTATTGATTTACAATTAATCTTAGTGCCTGTCGTTGCATTTTCCAAATGTTTTGATTTATATTATGTCATCATCCTAACCTGTATTATTTAAAATCTAAGTGCACTGACTCTAAAAAAAAACACACTAATTGCAGATTCAGATAGACGAAGAAAAAACAACAACAACAACAATAAAATATAAGTTGTCAGCGTTCTTGTCCAACAGAGAAAACGTAAACCTTAATTTACAATATTATTTTACCGGATAGAAAACCGCAAGTTCTGTGGAAGGTGAAGCGCTAAAGCCGAGCCTTCCGGTGACATGCTAACTCACTCACGAACACACTACTTTCGATACAGGAGGCTTGGTATAATGTTGCGAGGGTACAAGTATCTGTGTATGGTGATGTGAAGGTACAGAAGTCTGGGTATGGTAGTGTGAGGGTACAGGAATCTTGGTATGGTGGTATGAGGGACCAGATATCTTTGTGTGATGGTGCGAAGGTACGAGAGATATTGTATGATAGTGCAAGGTTACATAACCCTTGGTGTGATGGTGCGAGAGTACATGTATCTTGGTATACAATGTCTGAATCATGTAACTTATTTGCTAAGACACTACAGGAGAGGAGAATGGACATCTTAGGGTGTACCTGCGGAGAGAGGGGGGAGAGGGTGGAGAGGCGCATAGAATGTGTGTGTGTGTGTGTGTGTGTGTGTGTGTGTGTGTGTGTGTGTGTTTGTGTGTGTGCGTACATGCTTGCATTAATCATCCTCATTCTGGTGTGTGATTATGCTTTCCTGAGAGGAAATTCGATTGAGATTATACTGAACAGATGATTTATTAGTGATTTAGTAATGCGTTTGTTCATTGGAAGGGTAACAATAATTGCGGTATATACTCCTAATCTAGATTAATCTTATAAAAGGATAATGGGTTAATGGTAGCGATTGGTAGTATGTCGTTTGTCCTAAATAACTGTTTGTGATTATAAAATTGTAAATGCATCCCATCTCAAGCAAGTCAATTGAATTATTCAACGTTGGCAACGCTGTTTCATTAACCGGAAGTGCAGGTCACGTGATCTAACACGCAAATAACAAGATAATTTTGCACGCGTCGGCGGCAGGTGTTGTCATCCATTACCGACATGAGACACTGCCTATTTGCGCGGATAATGGCAAGATTCTCGGCTGACTCCACTTGACCTTCAGTAAGCCGTTAACGTCTTGATACGATTCCGGATAGGGACAAGGAGACCCTCTCGACACCTCAATAAGATTGGGACCCATGCACGCACACATACACGCACGCACGCCCGCACACACGCACGCACGCAGACAAATTCAGGTGTATTCTTTCATTCTCGTTCTTACTTTCACTCTCGCTCTCTCTCACTCTCATCCTGACCCTCACTCTCACTCTCACTCATTCACACACACACACACACACAAACCAAGGCTCCCGCTAAGCCCTTTTATTGGTGAATGATTCCCTTAAAGACATCGGTGTCTGCGCCGTAGAGGACGGGGACCGCCACGACCCTGGCTGGGTACGAAGCCTGGGCGCTCGACGTGGAAGCTTCGGCGGCGGGAGAGAAACACCTCCTCGGCTGACTCACGGTGATGGCTGAGGTTGCAGACGGGGTTTTCTTCGGGAGTTGTTTTCTGTCTCTGTCTGTTTGTCTGTATCTGTGTCTGCGTCTCTGTCTCATTCTGTTTTTCTGTCTCTCTCTCTGTCTGCCTGTCTCTGCCTCTCTCTCTGTCTCTGTCTTTGTCTCTGTCTCTTTCTCTATCTGTCTGTCTCTGTCTCTCTCTCTCTCTCTCTCTCTCTCTCTCTCTCTCTCTCTCTCTCTCTCTCTCTCTCTCTCTCTCTCTCTCTCTCTCTCCTCTCTCTTACAACAAAGACTGTAATGTTTTTTTTTTCTTGGGGGAGGGGGGGAGGGTGTTGAAGAAATACATTACGGTGTCGATGTTGCAGTTTTCCTCTTGAAGTTGCTCTTTTTCTTATTTACTTACTTCTTTTTTTTTGGGGGGGGGAGGGGGGAAGTTAAGGATTTTGGGAGGATTGGATGGCGAGGTTACAACTGGGGTTTTCCTCCTGAAACTGCCCTATCTTCAATTTTTTTTTATTTTATTTATTTATTTTATTTTTTTATTTTATTTTATTTTTTTTGACGCAGGGGTGGGTGGGAGAGGGACTGTATAGGGGGATACGCGGCAAGGCAGCGTGAGTTTAAGTCTGTTGAATGTCTTTGTTGGTGTTCTTGCTTCGTTATTTGCTTTTATAGTTTGCCGGAGTTATAGTGAAAATTTGTATTGGAAAGTCATTTGCACGTTTAGAACGAGTTTTCTTGCGAAAGCACACACAAACAAGGAGAAACAAGAAACGGAACAGGGGGAGGAAGTGGAAGGAAAGGGGAGAGACGAGAGACGAGAGGGTAGAGGGAGGTAACGACGAGGGAGGTGGAGAAAGGGAGAGAAATGGAGAAAGGAAGGGAGAGGAGGGTGATGGAGATAGATAGATAGATAGAGAGAGAGAGAGAGAGAGAGAGAGAGAGAGAGAGAGAGAGAGAGAGAGAGAGAGAGAGAGAGAGAGAGAGAGAGAGAGAGAGAGAGAGAGAGAGAGAGAGAGAGAGAGAGAGAGAGAGAGAGAGAGAGAGAGAGAGAATTTCTTGTTGGCAAATTCCAATTCTCTAATTTCTTTGTATCAGCATGCAGACCAAAAGATTCAGTAAATAAATATGAGAATGCAGGCTTTGCATAATGAATCACAGATAATGAATGGAAATAGATGCTGTATCCCGGGTTTAATATCTTTCCAAAGCGTCCCCTGACCTTAATCCTACTACTAGTGTGTTCTACCTAGCTTTTAAAGGAACCCATTAAGCTCTTGCTTTTCATCTCTGTGTTTGTCTGCGCTTCCAGGGACTGTCGGCGAATCAGAGCATTCGTTTCCAACAATGTATGCACCTAAGCTCAGAGGGATTGAGACCATGGTTTAGTAGTCCTTGATTTAAGGCTGGTGGGCTTTATATATGCATCTCCCTTGTGATTCGCTCTGTTGGCACATGTGCTGATAAAACGCAAAAGGGAACTTGCCTCTACTTAATGAAAGGGCTTTCCTCGTTGTTGTTGTTGCTTTTTGTTTTTGTTTTTTTGTAATAAATGATAATAGATGGTATCGTGATTCCATGATCACAAGGAAAGGGATCTGTGACATCTTTGATCATACTTGATGAATGAATGCTAAACACTGAGGCATAGCGGTATGCGTCCTGTAATAAAGCTCTGACCGCTAGTGAGTTATTGGGGTCTGAGGCTGCACCATCCCTCGAGGGCTAAAATATGCAGCGATTCCGTGCATTCTTCACGCAGCGTACTTTATTGACGTCTCTTCGCGGAAGTTGCAACTTTAGTTTGCCTGACGTGTTGAAATTCTAGGCTCATAGATAGACGTTAGTTTCGGTGCTTTTACAGCATAAAAAAAACTGGTTTAAGATTGGGTTTATTGCGAGTCAGAACGTAGGGCGATATATGATTAATTTTGATTAATTCATCAATTCTTAAATGCGGCAGCCTATGACTTCCATTTCTCTATAGTAATAGGCGGTATCACTATTTTGGATTTTACTTTGTTCTTTCTTCTCACGAGTCGAGTCATGCCAATCTTTACTATGTAGTTGGACGCTTGTGGCTTCCGACCCCTGAATCGGCGAATATAAAAGCCACCAAATTTTCTCTCGTAAAACGCTGATACCTATACTTCTATACCTCTTCAAATGACAATAAAACGCCTTGAATCCCACAGACAAGGTGTAACTGCGGCTGTGTATATATCGTTTAATTTCTATTTGCTGTGAATGTGATGTTGTGAATTCAATTGGAAAGTCACCATTGTATGTTGCGGAGTTTGTTCATTGTCACGTACGTTGCAATTTTTACACTATCTTTTGTTAGAAAGAAAATTAATGTAGATACAGTAGGTTTTCAATGGATAATAAATGAAACGGACATATTGATATCTCATGCACCTGGCTTGATGTTAAAGTGCTTTATGTTATTATTATCATTACTATTATTGTTATCATTATTATTATCATAATCGTCATCATCATTATCATTATTATTATTATTATTATTATTATTAGTAGTAGTAGTAGTAGTAGTAGTATCATCATTGTTATTATTATTATTGTCATTATTATTATTATTAGTGGTAGTAGTAGTATCATTAGCACTATTATTACCATTATCATTGTTATTATCATCATCATGGATACTCTTAACGATGCAAAAAGGAATTTAGTGGAATGCAATCCGTCTAATATTTTTAAGATAATTCTTTGGAGGTTATTCTTAATGCTAGTATTAGCCAAAATAAGAGAACGATTATTTGTTGCATCAGCTTAAAAGAAGAATGAATAGAGCGTTTATATTGCTCTCCCTCAGTGAACTTTATCAAATGGTAATCTTATTTGATACATCTTTCTTAAGAGCAATGCGTAATTGTCCATTGCCATTCCTTTAATCACGTGCATGAAATATGAATGTCTTTTAGAAAGCATATGTTGCAAAAAGAATGTCATAAAAATTCAATCACTTGATAATTACTTAACCAAATGGGAATCTCATAAGTCATTATATATTTTTTTCACCACCACAGATTATGCAGTCAAGCCAGTATTAACTGGTTCTGCAACATTCTTTAGTCTGACAGGAAGAATATTCTCATCGGCCTTCGTGTGGCCTTTACCGTGAGGGCAGAGTGGGAGGGGGGGGGGGGGGGTCACACACACACACACACACACACACACACACACACACACACACACACACACACACACACACACACACACACACACACACACACACACACACACACACACACACACACACACAAACACACACACACATAAAGCGCTGTCCAGGGCCTTAAGCAAACTAAGTTTAACGTTGGCGACTACGAAACAATTGTCCCTAATTACCAATCAAACGAGCTTTCCACCTTATATAGGACGTTACTTGTCTCAATGCTGGAGCGCCTTGATTGCTAATTATTACTGTCAACTTGAAGGAGGGAGCTAGGATGAGCTGATTAGCCAGGGGGATTTTCTCGGGAGGGAGGAAGCTGTGTATAATATTTCTCTCTCTTTATCTCTCTCTCTCTCTCTCTCTCTCTCTCTCTCTCTCTCTCTCTCTCTCTCTCTCTCTCTCTCTCTCTCTCTCTCTCTCTCTCTCTCTCTCTCTCTCTCTCTCTCTCTCTCTCTCTCTCTCTCCCTCTCCCTCTCTCTCTCTCTCTCTCTCTCTCTCTCTAGTTTTTTTTTTTCAAATAAATATTTATATTACAGATTCTGAATTAAATTATATTTGAATGTGTTGGAGCTGATAACAAAACAATAAAATATTATCATGCGAAATCTTCCACATGACTGCTCGCTGATCATGACTTTGCCGACAGAGCATAGTCAATGAACTGATATGCAACGTGGCAGAAGTTGCACGAACGATAATTTCAACAAAGGAGTCGAACCCTCGGGCGAATTTCCTTAAAATCATTTACTATAGAGAGAAGCTTCCGGTTTCCTCTCTGGCCATGTTGCATGTTGAGCAGTAGGCCTATGGGAGATGTACAGTGGGGGGGGGGGGGGGGTTAGTAGCTATTTTTCAGGATCCTCAAGAGGAAAAGATAGTTAAAGGAGGAAGTAACTTGCAACAGAAGTAAACAAGCAGGTTATATTAGGGATGTAAATGTATTGTAAAAAGTTAAGTAAAAGATAAATGAAGATCTCGTACTTTTGATGAATTGTAGATGAATCGTGTTCTCTTTCTCTCTCTCTCTTTCCCTCTCTCTTTCTCTCTCTATCTGTCTGTCTATCTATCTATCTATTTATCTATCTATCTATATATGTATATATATATATATATATATATATATATATATATATATATATATATGTATATATGTACACACACACACACACACACACACACACACACACACACACACACACACACACACACACACACACACACACACACACACATATATATATATATATATATATATATATAAGTCTCTCCCCTCTACCTCTTACTTTCCGAAG
The DNA here is from genome assembly GCF_977035675.1 of Penaeus japonicus. Classification (NCBI taxonomy): domain Eukaryota; kingdom Metazoa; phylum Arthropoda; class Malacostraca; order Decapoda; family Penaeidae; genus Penaeus; species Penaeus japonicus. Next base: position 38,572,137 of record NW_028234415.1, on the reverse strand, counting down.
GGAGGAGACTGAAAATCACGATATGAAAAATCGGCTCTACAAACCATTGAAGAGACATATACCTTTCACATTTCCCGGACAGCAAAAGGAGATGATAACCTTTGCTCAAACGAGGTAACAAGAGATTACACTCAGAGAGGATATGGTTCTGATGGTGCATTTACGATACCTTAATGCAGCGTGGTGTAGAAGGTCATTTAATGGTGTTTTATTTTGTTTTGGGAAGCGCATTCTTTAAGGATTCTGTGGACAGCATAGCGGGGGTGCGGGGAGACAAATGATCGAGCACATATTTTTTTGTTGTTTAACATAAATCTAACTGTGTGTGTGTGTGTGTGTGTGTGTGTGTGTGTGTGTGTGTGTGTGTGTGTGTGTGTGTGTGTGTGTGACAAAAGAGTGCCATACATCCTGCCTTCAATAAGGACACATAGCGTATACTAATCGTCCCATACAGAGTAGCCCCCCCCAAACATACATACACATCATACCACACCACATACACAGCGAATGACGGAAAATATGTTGCAGCCATCAGAATGAGGATGAATTTAAATTTCACATCGAGTGTAGACACCCGTGAAATTTCTAATAATTGATTTCCACATTTTTCCAACGTGTTTGGTAATATATAGGGTGAGAATATGAACGGTAAGTTTTTACGCCCTAAATCTATTTTCTTTGACCTAATATGTTAATTATTGTAACACCTAAAAGCAGCACCTATAAAAAGTAGATATGTACTACATTTAACCCGTAAAGTACTATGTATTTACGCGAGGAATGCATAAAGAACATGTCATCCTTAAGATTCCGTACATATATCACAGTGTACCCCCCCCTCCAAGAACTCATTCATATTTCAGTGGCAACCATCCAATGTCCACGCGCGCAAACCTAGCTAGACACAACCATCGCAAAATCCTTATATAAACAACGGCCAAAGCCCTTCCTGAAATCAACAGGAAACCCGAGCAAAGGGCAGTCAATCTAATGAAATTCTACGCCCCATAAATCAACGTAGACGCCTCCCATTGGCCCTGTGCTTTCGTAGAGGAAGTGAAGCGAACTCACCTGTCATTGGCTGCTTGCTCGCCTCCCCGGGCCCATAAAGCGGGGTCCACCGGTCCACGCCACCAAGTATAAATACACCCCGCCCACTTTTTTCGATACCTGTCAATTTAAACGACAGAATAAACAATTCCGACGGGGAAGGAGTTATTGTCGGGAATTTGTTAGTGTGGGCATAGTCCGTGTCAATATTAATGATGTTTACTTTTCGAGGCTGTGAGTAGATCGCTCACTTGGCGGCAATGATTATTATTCTTCGCAGTATGGGAAAAAAATGTGTTATATATCGATTTAAGGGAAGGCCTCTCTCTGTGAGCTTCCGATAGTCTGAGGTGACTATCAGAAATTTACAATACACGCGACGCCTCGGTGTGAACGCACAGGCGGAGGTCGATATGGTGTTCCGTTCCGTTCTGGCTCGTTCGACTTTCGGCGATCCGGTTGCGTAAAGCACAGGCTCGTAGCTCGTGCTGCTGTGCTCACAAATTTCTCTGGGGATGATGTCTGATTTGTTTTGATGTTTGCTCGGCTTGCTATTCATATTTTGTTCCGTACCTTTTCGTTGTATTTCCACGTGAGAGGTTAAGGATTTGATAGAAAGTTGATATTCCACAGGTGCGAGTTTCTTCCCTAATGTTGCAATGATTATGATTTGTATCTTTTCTCGCATCACGTACATTGTCATATATATATATATATATATATATATATATATATATATATATATATATATATATATATAATATATATATAGATAGATAGATATATAGATAATATATATATATATATATAATAGATAGATAGATATATAGATATAAATATATAATATATATAAATATAATATATAATATATAAATGTATATATCTATATATATATATATATATATATATATATATATATATATATATATATATATATATATATATATATATATATATATATATATGTATAACACCACATATTCGTTGTGTACGGCCATAGACCTTGTTATTGTGTTATCGTTAGATGATTACGAATGCAATTGTACGGTATTTCACTGAAGCTACGTCGTGTCGGAGGTCGGGTTAGGTGACGTCGGGAAGTGATGTCAGTCGGGGAGGGTGGGGTGGAGGTGTAAGGGGGTGGGGGCGGGGGCACTCACTCACGTGACAGTTAATGAAGCGTTCCGTCAATACTGTCGCTTTGACGGATAACTCGCACACTCGCGCCTTGGAATTGCTTTTGTTGAACATTCTCGCCTTTGTCCCAGTGCGGAGGTCGGCAAAGGGTTCTCGCAATCACTCTTTCATTGTGGGCTGTTGCGGTTCGCTTGCGATCTCATAACGCTGGCGGGGTTAAATGGTCAAATCACAGATTGATAGACAGTACAGAGAGAGAGAGAGAGAGAGAGAGAGAGAGAGAGAGAGAGAGAGAGAGAGAGAGAGCGCAAAAGTGACAAACACACACACACACACACGCACGCACGCACGCACGCACGCACACACACACACACACACACACACACACACACACACACACACACACACACACACACACACACACACACACACACACACACACACACACACACACATTCGCACACATTTATGCACACATGTGTATACATATATAATTAATGTATATTTTCATCGACTGATATTCATAAAAAAAATCTGTTTCACGCACACCTTAAAAACAAAACACAGAACAAAGGTAAAAAAAAAAAAAAAATAATGAAAAAAAATAAATAAATAAATAAAACGAAGCGTCCTTACGTACAGCTAAGACATATTTATTTATCCATTCGATTGTGTTTACTACCTGTAAGCGGTGCCAGTGATGCTTACGACTCCAAAGTTACTTTATTTACTCAAAGGATAATGAATAGCCCTGAGTTTGATTTAGAGAGAGTTCACGAGTCGTTACTCATATTTCGCGCAACGAAATTGCATTCTTTGTCAGGACGAGAGAAGCAGTCGCCCCCGAGTTGTACACCATGTTATTGGTTTTTGAAATTGTTGTCGTAAATTACCTATAAGAAAACAACCTACGGCTCAAAAAGAGGAGAGAAGAAGATGAAGGGCGCAGGTTCATGCTATAAATCATGCACGCACGCAATCACTTACAAAACACATCTTTAATTCACGGACATGGGGGTGAAAGGAAAATTATTGTGGGCACATCACGAAGAGACATGCCTATTATTGGGTATGAAAGCTTCTCTAAAAGAAAAATGGGTAGTTTGATATATTGTTCGAAGGGTTTTGCATCACACACTTCTGTACGTGTATGTTAATATATGTATGTATATATGATATAAATACACAAGCACAGATACACGCGCTTTGACACAAAATAGTCTACTTTCAGGCTCCCAAAAAGATCCAAAAGTTTGCAATCAAAATGATTCTGTTCTAGTGACAATAACACTTGAGAACTAATAGGCAGATGGCGAGGCGATGTGTCAGCTGAGAAGTATTGTCTTAAGGATTAATCTTCAAGTAATTATGTTACACATTTATGTCTCACAGTTATCCTTATCACTATTTTTGTTATCATCTTTACCATTACCATCATTATTATTAGCATTATCATCATCATTACTATTATTATCAATATCATTGTTACTATTATTCACATTGTTGTTATCCTCTTAACCAGAATTATCATTATCATTAGCATCCTCATCATTACTATAAGTCACATGGTTAGGAATATCATAATCATCATAATAGCAGCGGTTATTATTGTTTTGTAATGTCCACTTCTTTATGCACTAGCATTAATGATGATTACCATAGCCATACTCATAATAATAAATGGGATGGCGATAATAACGATAAAAGTGACAATAATTCAAATTCAAATAAGAGAAGAAACTTGACGTTCTTATTAAGACCCTCAACGTAATATCCTGAGAAAGGAAAGTAAGCCGTAAGTCTTCCGTTCTTTATGTATGCAAGAAGCTCCGAGGATGATAAAGGAGGACGTGACAACTCGCGAAGAAAACGTAAATATCCGCTGGTTGCTGGACCTTAAAACCCAAGTGGAAAATTCATGTAAGGAAAAGAATGACCTTAATCGGTCTCATCATTACCCGAAAATTACAGTTAATGACGTCAAATAGAGTCTCCTGCGAGAGTTAATGATCTATTTAAATGTAAATTAAATAATGGTATTCATATCTCCAACCTATTATGTTACTGGGACTTGTGAACTAGTCTTTTCTGCTGATAGACTGGCCTTTTTTTTATCCCAGTCGAAGGGACTAAAAGTGCGTCACACAGACTAGCAATTTTCACCGGGATATGGGACCGAGTTCGGAGCGTGGGTTGTCTGTGATACAGCGCTGATCAGACTATGAGGGTCGACAGAGTATTCGCCAGAAAAGCTATTAAAACGACAAATAGCTTAGTGATAGACAGTTAAACCAAGGCCCGGCATTGGAGAGGAAAGAGGCAAGGGGGGAGGGTGAGGAGATAACTTGAGGGTGAGTTGGTAGGGTACTCGTTCAAAGCAAAGTGAAGCGCTTCGTCTGTCCTTTTCAAAAAGGCAAACAGGAACATTTAAGAGTTCTTGTGGAAGAGCAAACAAAGGGAATCCGTGTACTCTACAGATTAAAGGAAAATACGGATCCCGTGTAACTGGCTGATGCAACATAAATAAGCGTGGACACATCTCCAGAAAGGGCTAATTGGAAAGATATGCCCCATAAAAGCTCAAGCCAGCGTACCCCAAAGTAATTGTTTACGACTTGACAAACCACAAACGAGATGCTACCAGTGATTTTCACACCCAATCCACCATGTGTCAGGGACCACCATAAAACAAAGGCGTTCGTGCAAGAAAGGCTCAGTCTTGTTTGACTTACTTTTTCTTTTTTGGTCTGTCCTTTTCTTTCGTTTTAACATCCTCGTAAAGATTATAAATAACCCGGCGACCGTGTGAGATGGAAGCTCTTCCGTGAGAGGACGCGTCGTATTTCCATAATAGTGAGTAAAGATGAGGATGCGAGGGAGAGGGGAGTGAGGAGGGGCGTCCAGGTGAGTGACTGACAGTTAACCTTTATGTAGGAGACCGACCAGTTGGCCAAATGACTTGTGTATTTTAGAATTACATTTTAAGTGGTGATTAACTTACCTATTTGGACTTTTTCACTGTCAGTGTGTATGTTTGTTTGCACGTGTGTTTGTGTGCAGTTTGTGCGTGCGTATGTTTTGTTCAAGGTAAAACATTGCAGCTTAGAAAAAGAATCAACTTGTGTATAGTTTTTACATCTTATAAACCGGTATTTTAGCTTTAAAAGCTGTTCGTGAAGATGCATTGCGTAATTCAATTTAGTTTCACCAGAATCTTGTTTTATTACAGTGTAGCTGAAATATCATAACATCTGGTTTGTAATATTCACGAAGAGTCTGCAAAGTGCAAGTGCAATGCAATTTGTTTTGTAGATAGCATGGAAAAGAAATAGGTATCCCCAGACAGAGTCAGCAAAGCAAACATATCTGGAGACTTCATACTGCACAACGTGTAACTTCGGTTTATTTATCACATCTGCCATATAAGGTTGTATGGAAGATCTGTACTGTTTTTATGTTGTTGTTTTTTAGATATAAGAGGCGCGCGCGCGCACGTGTGTGTGTGTGAGTGTGTGTGTGTGTGTGTGTGTGTGTGTGTGTGTGTGTGTGTGTGTGTGTGTATGTATGTATGTATGTGGTATGTGTGTGTGTATGTGGTATGTGTTTGTGTGTATGTGTGAGTGTGTGTGTGTATGTGAGTGTGTGTGTGTGTGTGTGTGTGTGTGTGTGTGTGTGTGTGTGTGTGTGTGTGTGTGTTGTCTGAGATTACACGACTTTATTACAGATGTTCTACACGACATTGTATCCTTTTAGACGCATTATTTTCAGTGCAAAGAAACTACACCAGTCAGGAAATGTTTGGTGCGCAACACCGAGTAAAAGGAAATCAGAAGTTTGTATTGCCTGTTTAACAAAAGACCTCTCAACGGCTGCCAATGTGAAGGCATCTCGTATTTGGTTAGCAAGTTTGACGTAGCAGCGATGCAAGGACAATAGAAGGTGGAGCGCTGGTTATGACACTATTCGGGAAAGTTGGTTGCAAGTATTTACACCTCTTGCGCTTTGTTTGAGCTGTCTAGCCCTGTTCTCACTAGTTTCCTGATTGTAGACACGAGGACCTTTGTTTATTTCCTGATTCATCAACTTCCTTGGGTTTGCTTTACAAAGATATTTCTTACTGAGGTTTTCTTAAACGGACTCTTAAATTCGATTTTACGATTTTAAGCATAGGTCATGGTGTTGTGGTATTTCTTCCTAACATTGTTTGTGAGTTACGACTTCCCCATAAGGGCACGCGCATAACCATTACGTATAGGCCTATATCTCCCCTGTTAGACAAACACTTCCCCATTATGGATAAGGACATGCCTCCCCTTTTTCAGCTGCACTTCCCACTGTGTTTACGTACGCTTCAACTTCTGTCAATATTATCGTAGGGGGGAAAGAGTAACCTGCAGAAACAAACAGATCATCCGAAAGATAACCATAAAAAAAAAGATGAAGAAGAACAGGAAATAGCATCAATTGTTACCAAGCCTCTTAGGAGAGCATTAACGAGATCGAAGAAAAAGTCACAACAATCGAAGTCTACCTATTCTCATGTGCTCCTTCCGTCTTCCTTTCCCTCTGTTCATTCCATCCATGCTCTCTCTCTCCCCGCCCCCCGCCCCCCGTCCCCCGCCCTCGTCATCGCTTGCTGCAAATGAAGCACTTTGTCTTGGGAGAGACAGGCAATTCGGCCTTTAATCATACGTCACTTTGGAAATATTAGAACGCGCGTCTACATCCTCGGCGCCCTCGGTGTGCCTCATCCCGGGAGTGTGGCATCTTATCTCTCCGTTGATTGATTTTTTTTTGCGGTTAGATCGTGATCGTATATGTATGTAAATATGGATGTAATCGCAGACACACACACACACATACACACGAGCACACACGCACATATATATGTATACATATATGTATATATGTGTGTGTGTATGTATGTATATATGTATATATATATGTGTGTGTGTGTGTGTGTGTGTGTGTGTGTGTGTGTGTGTGTGTGTGTGTGTGTGTGTGTGTGTGTGTGTGTGTGTGAATACCTGTATGTGTATGTATGTTTGTATGTCTATACATGTATATACACGTACCTATAAGAATATCGTCTCGCTCTATCCTTCCTTCTCAGCATGCGATCTGTCAGCCCCCTCTTCCGCAGCCTCGGCGAGTCCCTCTCCTCCCTCGCTCCGCCCGATCTCCCTCAACACCTTCTGCAACCCGACATCCTCCGTCCTGGATAACACCATTTCCTTCTCGTCCCTCCTGGACGCTTCCCCCTCCTGCTCCTCTTCTTCCTCCTCTTCCTCCTGTCCCTCCTCTTCCTCTTCTTCTTTCCCCCCTCCATCACCCCTCCCCCCACATCCTCGACCTGCCTCTACCCCCACACACACACACTTCCCGCGTATCTAACGGGGAATTTGACTCTTCCTCGCGGGGAAAAAGTTGCGAGCGGATCAGCGGCGTTCGGAAAAGGGGACGGCCACGAGGAGACGACCCTTACGGCAGGGCTTGGTGATCCGGAGAAATCTTTGATACTATTTGTACGAAAGGTAACTGTACTTTATTGTATGATGAATAAAGTAGATAGTAGGACGAGGAAAGTGGATTAAATCCCCCTTAACGCAACTCTTATTTTATCACATCTCTCACGCTGTTGACGCCGCAAATAATCTTCAACAGCCAATCAATCAGTCAGTCACTCTCTCACTCGATCTCAGTGATGAAGGAGTCAGCTATCGACAGTCTCTAGAAAGAGGGCTGGAAATGATAATAAACAGGAGAGTAGAAAGGGGGGAAAAGAGTAGAGATTAGGGGGGGAGGGTCCAGCCGGAAGGGGAAGAGATCACACTCACAAAAAAATACGAAGAAAAAAAACAGTTTTCCAAAAAGTATCGGTTGTACAGGAAGGTGGACCTTAGACCGTGTAGGGAAAGGGTCTCCCTCGCAGCCACCCCGTAGTGCCTAAGGGGGGAGGGGGACCACGGGAGGGATGATGGTGTCGTCGATAAAGAAGTCTCGCTGTCTCCGTCACCATTAGTCTCCCGCCAACAACATGGAGCCGCCATTTTTTTCCTTTCTCATTTTTCCTTCTGCTCACTCGGGCGGGGATTATTGGGGGCCTCGACTCTCCTGCTGGGACTCGGATCACGCGGAATGGAGGCGGCGCTTCGGGGACTCTGGCTGCTTACACGACATGCTGATGCGAAGGGGGGGTGGAAAGGACAGGAAGGATGAGGGAGAGAACGAGAACGAGAACGATATCTATAGAAAGAGTAGGAGAAAAGAGAAGAGATGAGAGATAGACACAAAGAGAGAGAGAGAGAGAGAGAGAGAGAGAGAGAGAGAGAGAGAGAGAGAGAGAGAGAGAGAGAGAGAGAGGGGGGGGGAGAGGGGAGGGGGAAGGAGAGCGAAAGGAAAATCTAAAAAGAGAACGTCATGTGGAAGTGACAGCTGGTTTACAGATTGGGTTTGATCTTGCAGGGTGTGTATTTGAGTTGCAACTCTTTCACGGAACTGTGTATTTATCCTCTGCACTAAGGCTTAGGAGTGTACTGCGTGTACTAGCTAATCTCTTACGCATGATCGAAAAAGAAAACTAAAATCGAAAAGGGAAAAATGTGAAAACAACTAATGAAATCACGTCATCGGATGATTAAGGAATTAATTACGATCCCTTTTGGTAAAATACTACTGACATGCTCATTAATTAGACGACACATCTCGCCAGATTGATTGCCTTCTCACGCGCTCTTTAGCGAGCCGTTAGATCGTAGAATGGAGTGTGCTATCAACTTTATTTCCTCAGACGGGGAGATCTGTCGCTTCGTTATGTTCAGAAGGTGATCGTCTTTTCTTCACACAAAAAAGAAAAAAAAAATTAGAGACTGCCTTCCCTGGGTCACGGGGTAGTGTCTCTTCCTCGGAAATGTGATGAATTGAATTTCATCACTATGTTCTGCTTTAATCTTGCGAGATTATCTGTAATTTCTCAACAAGCAACTGTGTACATACCGGATGAAAAGCGGCGAGACTTCCAAGGGAAACTTTGTGCTTGCATGTTGCTTGGGAAGAGGGTTAGAAGAAGGGTTTTGGTGCTTGTCGGGGAGGGCGGAGGAGCGGCAAGGGTGTCGGGGGGGGGGGGGGGGCAATGAGGGGAGCGAGTCAGAGCCAGATGGAGAAAGGGAATGGGAGAGAGAAGGAGAGGACGATTTTACTTTTCTTAAATTCAGAGTGTAAAATAGTTAGGAGAACACCGATCTATAAAAAGTGATGAATCAGACAATGCAGGAAAGAGACAGAGACGGAAATAAAAACAAAGAACACCAAACATTAAGAAAAAGAAGATAAAAAAAACAAAAACAGAATAAAGTAAAGTGAAAGGTCAAGTGCAAAGGACGGCCAGCAACAAGGGTCATTAGCAGGACCCGGTCAAGTTGATCACGAACGACAACTTACGAGGAAGGGACGCAAGGGCCGAGAGGAGTTATTGGGGGACGCCGACACCATCGAGGGAAGTTTCAACATTAAGAGCGGAGAGGAAGGGAATCGCGATGGCCGAGGGAGGACGGCCACAGGAAACTGATTCCAGGTCCGTCTCACCAGGAGGGATATGTATGCATTTCACGGATTACGATGGAGACAGACGGAAGAGCTGTTTGCTGGAGTTAAATATGTGTAAGTCCTAGTTTACAGTGCATATACGTCGAGGAATCATTTCTGGACCAAAGGTAAAGTGTAGCCATATCAAGGTCTTATCGTGGTAATGAATGTTTTGAAGGAAGACTGAATGGTATGATTTTGCCTTGATAGACCAAGCAAATATACCATGTATGTTGAAAATCGGACTGCCTGAGGATATGAACGTGTCAACAGCAGGAAATATATATGACATCGAATTGAGCCATATAATTTTCACAATAGTGATGACATCATTGACATCATATCCAAACCGCCGTTGGCAATAAGGACCGTCGATTTAACACAGGTACAGTGCTCTACTATTAAAAGCGCTTTTATCGTTCTGACAGTGTTGATTAATGAAGCAGTTATCACACCATTTGCAACCAAGACTATCGATTGTCTGCCACTCTTGATAGATGATGTCTTTGCCTCGTGAATGGCGGCGTAGTTTATATGGATTCTTTGCGACGCGAGTTTGATGGCGAAAAGAGTTCTCTCGTCGAGCGGGGAGGTCTAATGGTGGGCGGCGAGACGGAGGAGATTGCGCAGAAGTGAAGGCTGGGTTATGGAGTATGGGAGGGAAGAGACAGATTATGGTGGGAGCGCTAGGAAATTAGGGCGCTGATACGGAAGACGTGTAAGAAACTCGATAGGATATACAGCCTTGGAAGGGATCAGCATGCGGCGAGAGCTTTTGTGGTGAGATTGAGCGTCGGGTAGAGGCGTGTGGTTGCGAGGGTTGTGAGTACGATGTAGTGTTATTGCAAGGTTATTATGGCAAGGGGGATTATAAAGGTTTGGATTATAGTAGGAGAGTTGACGGTGTTTGCAACAACAACAAAAACGAAGCAAAACACTAAGACGGGTAACGATGGCTGAAATGACCGTATAAATTGTAATTATACTGTGAGTTCAAGTCCTCATTTGCATATTTACGCCATATAAACAAGTAATCATACGTTTTTCCCTCCGAAGAATGTACCTAAAATACGGATTTATCCATCCGCCTCAAAAGGGAGGTTGATACATCTCACACCTCCGCGAGCTCCAGAGCCTCACTCGTCGACCCGAGGAATCAGCAAATCCATTTGGACGAGTATTTGTTCCCCGGAAGGCGCCAAACAGGTCCTAAATGATTCG
>NW_028234415.1:38531145-38536145 GCF_977035675.1 Penaeus japonicus | reverse complement strand
TTTTTTTTTTTTATAAATACACATGTTGATAAATGTTATAACATTCTGAGATATTGTTTTTTCTTTTATTTCTTGTTTCGGTGATATGACAATAGTGTTATAACATTAATATACTCTGAATTACGTTTTTCCCTTCATTTCTTTTCTTTCTTTTCTTGTTTCAATAATTTCTCCTCTGGGACGTAGCCGAACTCTGCAATTAATTTTGCATTGCTCAGATTAAAAGGCTTAAGAGTGAGCAAAGCAAATGATCGGTTCTGCAAAGTGTTGAATTTGTTTCTGTTATTTCTTTTGATTTCCGAAGTAGAAGCGGATATTGCTTCCAGTATAACAAAAGAAAAACAAAATGCTCATTTGTTTAGTGCTGATGAGAACATGAACAAAATTTAATGGAAGTTCATGCAGCTATCAAATTTCGTGAGAAAAAATAAACCAAATGGTCTGGCAACAGATTCATATCAGAAAAAAAAGTGTAGATCGTAAACAATATATATTTTTTGCATCTTATCACCGAAATGCGTTGTTGCCGCTCTTGGCATTGTGTGGTAAGATTTGTACGTTTAATAAGAAGAGTCGGGCCAGGAGCATGAAGGAGCGTTATGTTACGTTTGTGTCCGGAGGGAGTACCTGAGGCTGACGACAGGGACGACAGGCCGTAAATAAGGAAGGGGAGAGAGAGAGAGAGAGAGAGAGAGAGAGAGAGAGAGAGAGAGAGAGAGAGAGAGAGAGAGAGAGAGAGAGAGAGAGAGAGAAAGAAGACTATATACATATATTAACACACACACACACACACACACACACACACACACACACACACACACACACACACACACACACACACACACACACACACACACACATACTGTATATATATATATATATATATATATATATATATATATATATATATATATATATATATATATACATACACATACATACACATACATACATACATATATATACACACATGCACACATCTATATATTAATATATCTACGCACACACATTCAAACAACCCGAGAGTGATAATGGTGTGCAGCAGAAGTATAGATCGCGTATCCTAGCTAAGACATGAAGAGAGGAAAGGCAAGAAGGGACGTTCACTTGACCACAGATATGATAAACAATGATAGGGAAAAGAAGAATGGCTGATCTTCTTATAAAGTATCTTCAAACTGTGAAAATACTGAAAGTTTGAAAGATGCATTGGTAATTGTAATTCAGTTGAGAAGATACAAAATGGCTATGGGGCAACAGACAAAAAAAAAGTTTATTTTCAGCGTTATATAAACACACAAGATCTCGCTAAAGTGCAATTTATTTCCCAGCACAGCCCTTTATTCAATCATTATAGTTCACCTTTGAAACGGTCGAGGTCGCCAACAAGAGTTAAATTCAGTTTGTACAAATATGTTTCCAGTAATTAAACAAAATCACATTGAGAATTGAATACTAAAATTGACATTTTGAGGTAAACTAAGACTGGTGAAAAAGGGACCAATCATCAGACAATAAAACCGTCAGATAAGAAGTCTGTTCCCTTTCATTTCTGTCCACATTTTTGTATTTGCATTTCTTTCATGTTTCGAGTGATTACGGATGAATCGCATTCAAGGGAAGAATAGTCGAAGGCAAAAATATAGAGACACTGATATTCAACCGAAAACAAACAAGAATAGATGAATATGATGATGAATATAAAAAATGGACAGGATTAACAATGGCATACACGAGTTGGGATAAGACGCCTGGCAACTGGAGAAGATAGGAAGATTAAATGAAATTCGAAAGAGCACAAGGGACTACAAAAAGGGCAGACGATGTCTGTGGAATTAATCGGATTTTTTCCGGATTCAGTAATACATATAAACATGCATATACATACATACATATGTGTATATGTATATACACACACACACACACACACACACACATATATATATATATATATATATATATATATATATATATATATTATATATTATATATTTGTGTGTGTGTGTGGATATATGTATATATATGTTTATGTTCATTTATATAAATATGTATATATATATATATATATATATATATATATATATATATATACATATATCATATAAAGTAAGGCTAAATGACGCAAGAAGTAAGAATCAACTACATCCTTTGATGAAGATATAGCTATGCTGTTGCGCGACAAGTTCAAAAGAAATGATTTCGTTTCGTTCCGTAATTATAGAAAATCGGAAGATGCGGACTCAAATGACTCTTTGAGAGAGATTGGTAAACCGGAGAGAACAAAGGTTTCCTGGGCAGATTAGTCGCTGTTCATCAAACTAAGATGAAAGGCGACGGAGATGAACATGGACGCGAGAATCTTCCCCCCTTCTTACGCTCGTTTTCCCTCAATTTGCTTTCCGTGTTTGGCTTGACCTGCAGATAATGCATTCTCCGTTTGTTCAGAGATATGTGGCTTTTCTGACATTCCTTCATTCACGCGTATACCATATCAACTCTTTACGTAGGTTCTGCTTCGTTGGACCATTTCATGAAGTCAACGTTTTGGCTCGGTAATAAGTTATCCTGTTAATTAAAATCATCAAAGGCGATTTTCTCAAAAGCTGGATAATACAGAACGGCAAAAATAGTTCATTACGTTGTTGAAATGAACATAGGAATCAGCTGAGCAACGTTGCCAACACGATGACTCGTGACCTGTCTGGGGAGGTGAAAGGGACACCCGATCTCGTGACTCCCAGCGCACTTCTTGCAGCGTCTGTCGCCTCCCCGTCGATGCACCATCAACCCAAACGCAGCCTCGTTCACCCTCGTCGTGGAGTCGCGATGGATGACTTATTCAGCATCTAAATCACAATTTGCAATGTGCTTATAAGAGAGAGCATTAAAATTGTATAGCATTAGCGGGAGACAGACTGGTTATGCGTAATATTCTACAAATATATGACCGTCATGTTTCATTTATGTGTCAGAGTGCAATTAGTTACTCTCAATAAACTTTAATAAATTTTAAGCCCAATTCTATTTCAGACAGAAAGTCCTATCAGGGATAAGTGCTAAATCTTTTGGATCTCGCTATTTATTTAGAGAGATCAAAAGCATAAATTAAATCCAGCTCGCAGGGCATCATATTTGTTTGGAAATGGCAAACTTTCAGCCTCCCTGCTCTAATTGCTTCGTGTAAACTATCGTCACCGTTTCCCCTTACGGACCGGAGTTTACGATTCAAGTAGAGCTAATTATTTATCCTTCAGGTGAGAGTAAACTCATCAGTCCAGATCGGGGGTCATTAGCATGTGCCCGTCGGACTGAATTGAATCAAACCTAATGAACAAAATCTAATTCCGCGCACACGTGTAGACCTTCGGAGGGCCGAGAGGGGTGCCACGGCCCTCGGTGGCATCCATCACGCCGCCTCCCTCGCGGGCCCAATGTTTACCTCGTAGCTCCACTTATCTACGCCGTCGATGGTGCCTAATAAATAGGGATCCCCGTGCTGCCACCATAAATTCAGTTCCCTTGTGTTGCCCCCTTCATGGATGGGTGTTTTAGGGATGCGAAAAAAAAGAGTGTAAGCACGAGACGCTTGAAGGAGTAACTGAGGAGATAAAGCGGAAGGGTGGAGGAGAAGGGGAAGGGGAGAAAGGAAGGGAAAGAGGGCGAGGATATGTTACGGAAGAGTGAGCTGAAGAGGGGGAGGAGAAGGAATGTTATGAGGTGGGATGCTGTCGGCAGGCGGAGGAGAGAGCAAGGGGAGAGGGTTGGTAGGAGGCAGTGAGAAAGAAGAACGCGAGAAATGAGGAAGGAGAAAAAATAGCGTGAAAGAGAACTTCATAAACCGGTCGATGGGGAGTGAAGGATAGGCTTAATTTTGATCATTCTGAAAAGTCAGGGAGGAAGATCATTTTTTTCGAGTGTTGGTAGAAGGCAAAGCATGAGAACTATGATGAATTTCCAAAAGGAAATCAGTTGGGATCAACACAGAGAACAAATTATACTGCTTCTAGTAGCACTGAAGCTATACATCCATCGATAATGCAATATAAACACAAAGTCCAAAGAAAAATTGCAGAGCTCTTTCTTTCAATTCCATCTAAGATTGTTTCACCATCGATTACATCAACCACTTTGGTGTTGATAGAGCATAATTGAAATTTAGATGACAAAGCTTTCTTTATTTGGGGTATCGTTATTAAAGAAACGAATAAAAGTCGCGATCAAAGAGAAGGAACGCGTCCCGCCATTTAAAGAGATCCGGTGCGTGGCTGAGTGAAGCTCCGAAACCGCTCTGCATACGCCTTTAGTGGTGGCACATCGGGCTACAATGAAATTTACCTTGTTCCATTAGAGCATGACAAAAGCATCCCTCTAGGTTTTCTTTTCCTTCTTTCCTCTCGATGCGGAGAGCGAAAAAAAGAGTGAATTCTGATTATTTTCGTTCGCTAGGAAGGATGGTGCTTTGAAGATGAAAATATGTTTTAAAAATGATGCTTGCTGGTTCGACGGTGAAGCTGCAAAAAGGCGTCGCTGCAAAGAAGCATCACTGCAGAGGTGATGATAAGAAGGAGATCAAAGAGACGAGGGAATAAAGCAGCGGAGAGGAGACACGAGAGGAGAGGGGAAAGAGGAGCAGAAATGTTGTGTGACGCGATGAGTTTCATAATACATATTACTTATTAAGAGCGACGAAGGTGGTGCCGAGAGAAACAGACGCGGAAACAGATGGAATGGAAAGATAATTGCAGAGAACTAGATCGTTTTACAAGGGGGGGAAGAAACAAGAAAGAGAAAAGTAAAATGTAACGTGCATCCTCACGACGTCTGAGGATAATCTAACCTAATCCAACCCTTTCATCGCTCAAGCATTTCCTTTGAGTTTATCATCTGTGATTCTGGCTCATCTTCTCTTTATTTTCTCCTCATTCCACTTCTTTCTTTTCTGCTTAATTCACTCTTTCATTTTTCTCTTTATTTCTTTCTCTTCATTTTCTACGCCTACT
>NW_028234415.1:38521145-38523645 GCF_977035675.1 Penaeus japonicus | reverse complement strand
ATATATATATGTATGTATATATATATATATATATATATATATATATATATATATATATATATTGAAAGGAAAATAGCGAATGTGCATGAGACTGGTGGTCACTTTTTCCGGTTACATTCCACGAGCCTCGTAAAAAAAGAGAGAAAAAAAGGTAAGGGAGAAAAACAGTCCCTGATAAAACGCCAGCTTTAATCCTGTTTTCTGTAACCTTATCCAACCAGATCATCCCATTTCTCGTTCTGAGGATGTGTTTCTTGATCCTATATTGTACAGGCCGCTTTCCAACCGGTGATACAGCCTGCTACGTTACGTCTGTTATTCTACTACACGTTATTGCATTCTGTTTTTGTTTTTGTTTTTGTTTTCGTTTTTTCTGGAATGTTGGCGTTCCCTCGACTTCGAAATGGGAAAGGAAACAAACGCTTTTCGCTTATCATTCACAGGAAAAAAAATAATGTTGATTCAGTATCGCCCATGTATAAAATTAATTCCTTTGATGCTCGCTGGGTAACGACAGGATGTGTAATTCACGTGTCTGTAAAAGTGAGTAATTGAATACTTTTTTTTTTCTTTTTTTCTTTTTTTTTGAGGGGGGGGATGTTCTAGACGAGAACACTTTAATCGTTCTTTTGATGTGTAACTTTTCTATTTGTCCACATTCGGTTGTGCGGCTATTTCCTCTATCTCTCTCTCACTTCTTTTTCCTTGTTAAAGTGGGTTTGCTTGAGCTTATGTCTGCGTCTTAAGCATCCGTGCTTCGTGATGGTGTACCGATATGTATTTTTATGTTACTAGTGTCATCATTATCGTTATTATTATTATTGTTATAATAATAACAATAATGATAATAATTAGTAGTAGTAGTAGTAGTAGTAGTAACTGTCATCATCATCATCTTCATCTTCATCTTCATCTTCATCTTCATCTTCATCATCATCATCATCATCATCATCATCATCATCATCATCATCATCATCTTTCTTATCACTTCATTTATCAGTATTAATGATAATGTCATTGCTATCACTACTAGAAAGACGACAAGCACTATGTAGAGAATGAAATTTAAAGAAACTGATTATTTTTATTAAGTTCAATTTTTCTTCGTCACATCGTTGCAATGGAGATGCATGAGTCATTGTTTTTGCAATTAGTTTGTGATTGACAGAAATATTGGTATTGTTATTGTCATTGTTACTAGGGAGAAGATTATTTGTGTTGATTATCGCCTTTCTTTTTGCTTTTGATCTTATTGTTTTGTGTCATTATTAGATGCAAAATGTTTTCTCATTAGTCTATGTGTCGTGTTTGTTCTTCTTATTTGTTTTAATTTGGTTTATTGATCTATTTACTTATTAATTGATTAAATTTATATTAATTTTTCATGACAATGTTTCTTTTCTTTTATTGGTGTTATGAATATCATCCATGGCAGTCCCTTCAAATGCTACAAATAACGCAATAGTAAGGGATCAGAAATGGTAGCAGAATTACCAGCAGTACCACAACAGAAGCGACGATAGTTTCGACCCGAAGCAGCAGGTGGTGCAGTATTGATAATGGAAAAAAAATGTATATGCGACATAAGTCTTTTGCGTGCGTGTAGATTCGTGTCTCACTAATGATTCTAAGAACGCGTTTGTTCCATGCGTGCACTTCGTGAAATTATAGAGAAGGGAGCTTTCTTTTTCTTTTCTTTCTGTATGATATGATTCATGGGTTACAATTGAAAGGGGTAGGTGTAAATCACAAGTGACGGAATAGAGAATTTACCTATTTATCAAAGTATTTTCAAAAGTTGTTAATTTATTCTGAAACTTATTGTTTGGGGGTCAGGAACGTAATGTCGTACATGCAATTATCTGCATTTTAGAGTCATAGTACCATATAAAATGCGGGATAAGGGATTACCAAGTACCCCTTCGTATCACCTCAAAACCTTGTCCCTTTTGGAGATGCAAATACCACTGAAAACTTGTGACAGAAGCGAGAAAAGCATCTGCAAGAGTTATTAGCAATTGACGTTGCACGTAGAGGGTAGAGGGAGCGGGATATTTCCGTATGGCTCTTGCTCTCAGGGGGAAGAGAGTCGTGTTATTGAACTGGTGACAGTCACGAGGGACAAGACAGCGTTAGAGAACGAGAGCGTGTTCTTGACTCGAAGGTGTGACTGCGCCATCTTGATACGGTGCTACATACGCCGGCATGTTATCTCGGCTTAGCTTTACATGCTACGGAAAGGGGTGTGTTATCTTGGTATGGTTTTACATGCTGGGGGTGACGGCGTGTTATCTTAGCCCGTCGTTGCTCGCTTAGGGTGGCGTTCCACAGCCAGCGCATTGTTGGCTATCTCGCCCGAACCCCTTCTCGTGACAACTCAAGATTCCTATCAAGGTTTAATTGTTTCTGGTGTGCTGAACGTGATGGTACACTAATGCTCTTTGTCAGAACTTGCGGGTTTTATATTCGCACAGGTATTTGGTCTATGTTCACGCGAGTA
>NW_028234415.1:38511145-38516145 GCF_977035675.1 Penaeus japonicus | reverse complement strand
TGTGTGTCTGTGTGTGTGTGTGTGTGTGTGTGTATACATATATATCGAGAAGAAAAGTAGCACCAATGAGAATCTTTCGTTCGAGATGAAAATCGCCTTTTCTTCTCATGTAAAATTCCTTTTCAGAACAAAAAGGTCTTGGGGCGTGATGGCTCTTAATGCTATAACCAGGGGAGATAATCTCTATTAACTGTGTAAAATGAGAAACATATGTTTACTGGGATAAGAACATGACGTAAATTATCTGTGCGACAAGCCAATTAGGGCGGAGTTGTTATTTGTTCTTATTGTGGCGTATTTCCTTGATGGTTAATTCGATTACTTTATTCATTTCACAGGCAAGAGAAGCTTTATTCGGATGGTTTGTTTTATGTGTTAGTATTAGTACTGTTTGATTTTTTTTTTCCAGTAATGAAAGTGTTGATTACAGTGTAGTTTTATCAAAAAATGAACCTTGATTATGTAATATTACCTGTTTTTATTGTATATTCTAATTATATACTTTTGCAGTGGGTGTATAGGCGTGTGTTTGTGTGTGTGTGTGTGTTATGTCATATCGCCATCCATGTATTTTCATAATGTCTACATTTCCGTCTATTTCCCCCTTGTTAATCTGCAGATATTCAGTAACATTGCCTCTACAATGTAAAGCACCTGCTTCATTTACATGGACTAAGTAGACCCTTGCAATATGATGATGATGATACTAAAGGCTACTCTAACGAAAATGATGATGACTATATCGATGGATGATGAAGATAATACTGATAATGATAACAATAGTGATCATGATAATCACAATCATAATAAGGTTAATGATAATAGTAATTGTTACCATTATTATTGTAGTTATTATTATTATTGGTATTATTATTATTGCTATTATTATTATCATTATTATCATTATCATTGATCTTGTTTATATCATTATTAATAATTATTACTATTATTATTATTATTATTATTATTATTATTATTATTATTATTATTATTATTAGTATTAATATTATTATTATTATTATTATTATTATTATTATTATTATTATTATTATTATTATTATTATTATTATTATTATTATTATTGTTATTATCATTATCATTATTATTATTATTATTATTATTATTATTATTATTATTATTATTATTATTATTATTATTATTATTATTATTATTATTATTATTATTATTATTATTATTATTATTATTATTATTATTATTATTATTATTATTATTATTATTATTATTATTATTATTATTATTATTATTATTATTATTATTATTATTATTATTATTATTATTATTATTATTATTATTATTATTATTATTATTATTATTATTATTATTATTATTATTATTATTATTATTATTATTATTATTATTATTATTATTATTATTATTATTATTATTATTATTATTATTATTATTATTATTATTATTATTATTATTATTATTATTATTATTATTATTATTATTATTATTATTATTATTATTATTATTATTATTATTATTATTATTATTATTATTATTATTATTATTATTATTATTATTATTATTATTATTATTATTATTATTATTATTATTATTATTATTATTATTATTATTATTATTATTATTATTATTATTATTATTATTATTATTATTATTATTATTATTATTATTATTATTATTATTATTATTATTATTATTATTATTATTATTATTATTATTATTATTATTATTATTATTATTATTATTATTATTATTATTATTATTATTATTATTATTATTATTATTATTATTATTATTATTATTATTATTATTATTATTATTATTATTATTATTATTATTATTATTATTATTATTATTATTATTATTATTATTATTATTATTATTATTATTATTATTATTATTATTATTATTATTATTATTATTATTATTATTATTATTATTATTATTATTATTATTATTATTATTATTATTATTATTATTATTATTATTATTATTATTATTATTATTATTATTATTATTATTATTATTATTATTATTATTATTATTATTATTATTATTATTATTATTATTATTATTATTATTATTATTATTATTATTATTATTATTATTATTATTATTATTATTATTATTATTATTATTATTATTATTATTATTATTATTATTATTATTATTATTATTATTATTATTATTATTATTATTATTATTATTATTATTATTATTATTATTATTATTATTATTATTATTATTATTATTATTATTATTATTATTATTATTATTATTATTATTATTATTATTATTATTATTATTATTATTATTATTATTATTATTATTATTATTATTATTATTATTATTATTATTATTATTATTATTATTATTATTATTATTATTATTATTATTATTATTATTATTATTATTATTATTATTATTATTATTATTATTATTATTATTATTATTATTATTATTATTATTATTATTATTATTATTATTATTATTATTATTATTATTATTATTATTATTATTATTATTATTATTATTATTATTATTATTATTATTATTATTATTATTATTATTATTATTATTATTATTATTATTATTATTATTATTATTATTATTATTATTATTATTATTATTATTATTATTATTATTATTATTATTATTATTATTATTATTATTATTATTATTATTATTATTATTATTATTATTATTATTATTATTATTATTATTATTATTATTATTATTATTATTATTATTATTATTATTATTATTATTATTATTATTATTATTATTATTATTATTATTATTATTATTATTATTATTATTATTATTATTATTATTATTATTATTATTATTATTATTATTATTATTATTATTATTATTATTATTATTATTATTATTATTATTATTATTATTATTATTATTATTATTATTATTATTATTATTATTATTATTATTATTATTATTATTATTATTATTATTATTATTATTATTATTATTATTATTATTATTATTATTATTATTATTATTATTATTATTATTATTATTATTATTATTATTATTATTATTATTATTATTATTATTATTATTATTATTATTATTATTATTATTATTATTATTGTTATTATTATTATTATTATTATTATTATTATTATTATTATTATTATTATTATTATTATTATTATTATTATTATTATTATTATTATTATTATTATTATTATTATTATTATTATTATTATTATTATTATTATTATTATTATTGTTATTATTATTATTATTATTATTATTATTATTATTATTATTATTATTATTATTATTATTATTATTATTATTATTATTATTATTATTATTATTATTATTATTACAGGAACAACGGAGGTATCCCACGCGTCCGCACGTGAACCCACCGGAAGTCCACCTAATCTGAGATGACCTCATGACCCCGGCGTGACATGACCACGTGTTACGGCCCCGAGGCAGTACAAGGATGTTTCCTCTCAGAAGTTGACCGAGACTCTTACATCGAGTATATGATCACCCAATATAAAAATGTGTCTAGCGAGGAGTAAATTAGAGACTGAAGAGTGCCTCGAGCGCTAAAGGAAGGCGAAGGTGCCAGAGATTGCTTAAAAATGATGGATGCTTCAGGACCGAACGGTGTCGTAAGACTGACACAAGAGTGCCGGGGAAGGCAAGGAAAACCACTAAGTTTGAAAAAGTGTCATATACGTGAAAGAGATCGGAGAGAGAGTGAAGAGGGTTGTGAAAAATGACTGTCTTTGGAGCTGCTGACGTTGACAAACCATCGCGTGAGTGCTTGACGCCCTATCTCCCGCATCACGACGCAACCACGTCACCATATTCAACATGATATTCCGCCGGTGTGATTCATTGATGCCGTGTATATCATGTCATTGCTGCATTGTCACGGGTTTTGATTCGGTGCATATTATGACAGTGCTTTATAGACGCGTGCATTGCTTCTGATTATATTATGCCATTGCTGCATAGACCCATGGTATGCTTCTGCATATGTTATGGCATAGTCCCGTGTTTTGCTTTAGTATATATTATGGCGTGCATTTGTTCGATATATATTATGCCATTGCTGCATAGACCTGTACATTCCATTTGTGTATATTTTGAAACTACTGTTTATACTTCTGAATAAACCCGTGGGTCACTTTTCCCACTAGTCCCCCTGAGTGAACCCATATTGTACGCCCCCCCCCCTCCTCTTCCCCTCCCCCATGGAACAGCCTCCTTCCCACCTCCACGACTCACGGATATTGCATATTTGATGCTCGAGAGAATTTCCAGATCGCTAATATTTCATCTTCCACTCCCGTACGTAGTTTACTCCTGTGTGATGGCAGTCTCGGGATTAGAATTAGTCTGTGATGATGTCGTTCCTGCTCCCCTTTTTCCCCTTTCACTGCCTCTCGCCTCTCCCCGCTCTCTCCCTCGCGAAATGTTTCAGTTCTCCATGCAAGTACGACACTTAGCGTCTTCTCCATTATAGATCTCCTTAAATCCACATTCCATTACCTCCCAACATTCTCCTCCGCTCTTGATCCCTTGTCTCCCCTCCTTTCCTCACTTTCCCTCTTTTCCGGTCTTGCTCTTCTGCTCCCTCTTCCCCCTCCTTACCTCCCCTCCCCTCCTTTCCTTTCCCTTCCCTTCCCTCCCCTCCCTTCCCTCCCTCCCTCTCTCTGCGCGGTTCCCCTCAGGCTGTAGCCGTGTACTTCCGCCGTGTGGTAGGCGACCCTCAGGCCCCTCACTTCTCCATACATACACATGAACCCGCTTCCCCCGGCGCTGCTCGGTTCCCCAAACTCACTGCTCACAAGTTTACAGAACAAGGCTTCACTCAGCAGTTCACACGGGGAAGGAAATTCAGATGCAATTGAATTCCAGTTAGTTGTTTAGATAATAATTCTGCGAAAGCGTTGCGAGTCTAAGTGCATTTCTGGAGGCTGGGTGGAATTATTGCAATTGTATTAATGGAGAGTTTTAAG
>NW_028234415.1:38488645-38491145 GCF_977035675.1 Penaeus japonicus | reverse complement strand
TTTCTCTTCCACCTTTCTTCCATCCTTTTTTCTTACCTCTTCCACCTTCCCTCCCTCCTTTATTTCCTCTTCCACCTTCCGTCCTTTCATTTTTCTTTCCTTTTCCACCTTTCCTTCCTTTCTCCCTCACTATGTCTTACCTTCTTAATTTTCTCCCTCCCTGCTTTCCTCCCTCCTTCTCCTGCTCCGTCCTCCCTCCTCGCTTCCCTTCATCTGAAGGACAATAATGATAATAAGAACCTCCTTCCCCCCTTTCTCTTCCTCCTCCCTCCCTACCTGTAATCCTCCCTCTCTTCTTCCCTACCTGTAATTCTCCCTCCCTTCCTGTAATCCTTCCTCCCTCCCTATCCCCCACCTCTCTCCCCTTCCTCCACCCTCCGCATCCCTGCTTGGTGAATTTATCAAGTTTCTGCTGAGTCCGCACAGTTGACTAGCTCCGTTCTCGCTCCCACGGTGCTTTGGTCCCTGGGATTCTCTCTCTCTTTATTTCATCGTTTTGGAATTCATTTCCTGGAAACTTGAATCCAGTTTTAGAATCTGGAGCTTTTTTTTTTTTTTTTTTTTTTTTTTTGAAGTGGGGTTAAGAGTAAACAAGTTGTGGAATTGAATCAGAATAAGACTACTGTTGATATGATTTTTGTAGGTATGTTTAACCTTTCTCCTCTCTCTCTCTCTCTCTCTCTCTCTCTCTCTCTCTCTCTCTCTCTCTCTCTCTCTCTCTCTCTCTCTCTCTCTCTCTCTCTCTCTCTCTCTCTCTCTCTCTCTCTTTCTTTCTTTCTCTCTCTCTCTCTCTCTTTCTTTCTCTCTCTTTCTTTCTCTCTCTCTCTCTCTCTCTCTCTCTCTCTCTCTCTCTCTCTCTCTCTCTCTCTCTCTCTCTCTCTCTCTCTCTCTCTCTCTCTCTCTCTCTCCTCCAAGTGGTGTGACTGTTTGTAGCTGTGGTCCTATTAAGCAGGTTATCTTACATAGGGATTATCACAGGGTAGTCCCCTGGTAGTAGGACCAGTAAGATTCTCCCTTTTTGGGTCCGTAGGGTGTAGGCTACTGTAGGCTACGTGTGCGAGAGGACACTCTCAATCGATGAGGGAGAAAGAATACTTGAGTTGAATGGAATTGGGATCAATAGTGATAAATTATGACTTCGAGGTGGGTACAGACCTGGGTACAGTCGTTGCCAGTTTGCATTTACGAAATCTTGGCAATCTTCTCAGCTCAGGTTCAGATTCAGAATAACGCGCTGAGGGCAAACTGTGATTGCTAGTGATATAATAGTAATATAATTGTTTTTTTTTTTATATTGTATGATGAGCAATGCATCTAATTTATTACGTTATAGCTTGATGTATTGTTTATTAGTATATAGTTATATGCTTATTTCGGCATTTATGGATTACAACTGTTACAACTATTAATCTCCATACCACTTCATACCCCCTTAAAAAAGATATTAAAAAATAAAAACAAGAAATAGATTGAATTATTAGTTGGTTATATATATATATATATATATATATATATATATATATATATATATATATATATATATATATATATATATACATACATATCTATGTATGTATATATATATATATATATATATATGTGTGTGTGTGTGTGTGTGTGTGTGTGTGTGTGTGTGTGTGTGTGTGTGTGTGTGTGTGTGTTTGTGTATGCATGTGTGTGTGTGTGTGTTTGTGTGTGTATGTATGTATATGTGTGTGCATGCATGTAGCAGGCGTCCCAGTCCATGATGAATAAGCATTTTCTAACCTGAACGTTTTGTTCTCATGACTGAGTGCCCTCGTATCAAAGTTTATTGCTGTTGTACGTTTGTAACCAAAATGTCCTTTTTTTGCAGGTAAGAAGCTGCCTTCAGGGAACGAGCGATGAGTTATCACCTTTGTAAGTAGCCTGCCTAGCGCGCGCGCGTGTGTGTTTGTGTGTGCGTGTATGCGTATGTGTGTATGTGTTTTCCTAACCGTGTTTGTATGTTTGGTTTGTCTGTCTGTCAGTCTGTCTAGTTCCCGGGTGTATGTAATACGATTTGTCTTTCCGTGTGTTTGTAGGTGTGTGTGTGTGTGTTTGTGTGTGTGTGTGTGTGTGTGTGTGTGTGTGTGTGTGTGTGTGTGTGTGTGTGTGTGTGTGTGTGTGTGTGTGTGTGATCCTCTCCATTATCCTTAAGACGGTAATTGTCGGTTTTCGGGAGGCAATGTCTGCGCTCCTTGGTGCAGAACAGGACGTGGTGTCATGGTGGGGAGTTCAGGCGAGTTGTGGCTTTGTGTCTGGATGCGTTCCTGTTGCTGTTGTTACTGTCTTGGTTATTTTTGTGGAAATAGTATTAGTGATAGTAGGAGCAGTTGTTATAGTAAAAGTAGTAGGTTTTGCTGCTGTTGTTACTGTGTTGTTTATTATTATGGAAGTAATATTGGTGGTAGTAGTATTTGTGATATTATTAGTAATTTTATTTGTAATAGTAGTACTAATAGTTGTTGTTATCGTTCTT
>NW_028234415.1:38481145-38486145 GCF_977035675.1 Penaeus japonicus | reverse complement strand
AACCAATTAAGTGTATTTATGTGTGCAGTCTCAATGGGCGATTGTCTCAATAGATGATATACAACGCCAGGGGGCCGATTCGCCTTTGGCTAATTCTCCGTTAAGAACTGCGAATTGCTTCATAGGATTACATTAGGCAAGATAATGCGTGTGTAATATTAACCCTTCCTGCGTGCGCTACCATGCTGTTAAGACGTTAGCCGTTCCAGTATTCGGAGAATTTGCTTGAACTGCATGAAACTCGTGTGCAAAAATACCTGGCTGATATTATCTTTTCATTTGCTATAAAGATGTGCACGAAAAATACAAATAATTTTGCAATGTGATTACCAACACCATCAGCATCATCATCATCATCATTATCATCACTACATCATCCTTGTTATCGTCATCGTCATCGTCATCGTCATCATCATCATCATCATCATCATCATCATCATCATCACCATCACCACCATCACCATCATCATCATCATCATCACAATCATTATCGTCATCATTATCGTCAGCAGCAGTACCATTATTTTCAGTCATAGGACTATTGTTTGCTGATATGTTCATATATATAAAATATTACAGGGAACGCTTGCAAACAATTTACACAAAGAACAGTTTAGAATTTGCTTTCGGTTGCTCATGCAAATGAGCCTCTATTTTTCGCTTTCGCTTTTGTTTTATTTTTATTTATTTTATTTATTGTTTTTGTATTTTATCTGAATATGTTACAAATTGTTTGCTTTACCGATCTGAATAAAACAAACAAACAAACATAACATCAATCTAGCACCGACATAGTTTTAACATGACGTTTGCAACAAGGAAGACATTGCAAAGAAACTGCCGCAGAGATGAGCGTTAACTTCGTGGCCCTGTTCTAATCGAGTTTTGTCCAGTGTGTGGCGGCGCCCCCGGCCGTGCCACCTCTGCCACCGGTGCTAAGGCCGTGTTTTAAGGTGTGAAATGAAGGTGGTGTTACTGCTCCCTCTCACCTCTACCCGAATGGCTGTCTTGCAGTGCTATTCAAAGAGTGTCTGATCTTGATTTCTGCTTTGAATTGTCTTTTGTTATCGAATATCGATTGGGACTGATTTTAGGGGTGAGTTGAAAGTCTGGCTGGCAGAATCTCTCTATTTGGTTGTTCATTGTAGGCCTAGCTTGTTTGTTTTTAATCTTTTTTCGAGTGATCTTGACATAGATAAACATTATCTGAAATTGAGCGAAATTAGTCCATGTGATGTAATATTCTTCTGTTAACGCTATTTTGCAATTTACCTTCCTTTTCGTTTTTATAGTTGTCTTTCTTTCTTTTCGGATACACTACCCTCCCATTCCCAATTAACAGTAAAACAAAGAAAGATTCGTATTGTAATCCTCAGCTTTCAGATAGTTCTTCTACATAGTCTGAATATAGAATAGCTGCATTCACTCCTTTCCTTTTTCATATTAAATCATTTACTTGGAGCGAAGAACTTCACTTTTACTCTAGTTATGATACAGCTGTTTTTACCAGATACAGCTCGTCAGACAACTACGTGAACGCTCGATATAATTACTAGTAACTCAATTCTATGTGTTTCATAATCCCGTTAGTGCGGTGTTAGTTACCAGTTAATCAAATTAAGGTATAGCCACTGTCATTATCAACATATGGAAGAGTTGTCCTTCTTGCAATCAAGATATTTCATTGTAAGTAATACTGGCAATTCTGAAAGTGTCGACATTACAAATATATTCGTATAAGTAGATCCAATTATTGTTAGTATACCGTTGATAAAAATGATAATAATCGTCATGATCACAGTCATAACCACGATTTGCAGATGAATTAAGGTGAATAAATGGAACAAATAAATAGATAGATGAAGTAACGAAGGTGTTTATCAAGAAAAAAAAATACCGAAAGTCACTCCAAGGAGCAAGAGAAATACACGGAACAAGAAACCATAAAACATAGGCTTATCACATGTAAACACAGAAGGCAAATTGCGGACGTATGCTAACGGCAGCCTCGCAAGTCTTAAGGCCCTTGAGATAGGAAGGACATGTAAATTTATAATGAAGGCTCTCGGCCTGTGCGCTGTTAACGCCTATTAGCACGT
Source organism: Penaeus japonicus (assembly GCF_977035675.1). NCBI lineage: Eukaryota > Metazoa > Arthropoda > Malacostraca > Decapoda > Penaeidae > Penaeus > Penaeus japonicus. Next base: position 38,484,046 of record NW_028234415.1, on the reverse strand, counting down.
CAGGCAGGAGTTTACGGCATCCAACGTATGAAGGAGAGATACGTTCGTGTACGAGCGAATGTGGCGGGGATTGTGCTGAATGAGAGAGGTCGAGTTACGGAGGCGAGAGCTCGTGTTAGTGGCGATGGGTGAGTGTCCTTACCAAGTTGTCCTTATATAGTTGTTTAAATACGGGGGAGAGAGAGGTTAGGTCAGGGTGGAGTGTGGACCTGTCTGCTATATAGAGATTATCGTGTAACTTTTTGAATTGATGTGTCTGGCAAAATGCAACGTTTTCTGGAAGGTTGTTCCGTTCACCAATAGTCCTATTTGGAAAGCTATTTTTCTTTACATTTTACATTCACTTTTTACTATAACCTCTCGTGTGCTCGTGTGCGTGTGTGCATGTGTGTGTATGTACGTATGTGTGTATGTGTGTGTGTATGTGTGTGTGTATGTGTATGTGTATGTGTGTGTTTTACTGTCTCGAGGCTTTGGTTTAGGTGGAGCTCGGTGGGTGGTGCGGCCGTTCGGGTTTTTATGGGTCTTGAGTCCGCTTCGGGCTGTTTTCTTTCCTCTTTCTCTCTCTCTCTCTCTCTCACTCTCACTCTCTCTCTCTCTCTCTCTCTCTCTCTCTCTCTCTCTCTCTCTCTCTCTCTCTCTCTCTCTCTCTCTCTCTCTCTCTCTCTCTCTCTCTCTCTCTCTCTCTCTCTCTCTCTCTCTCTCTCTCTCTCTCTCACTCTCTCCTTCCATCCTTCCTTCTCACTCCTCTCCCTCTCACGCTACTTCTTCCTCTCTCTCTTTCTCCCTCTCCCATTCTTAACCGTGACAAGTGAATGACCTCGTTTAGGAGAAACGTCATATGCAAGGGCGAGATGGAGACCTATGAAAGAGACGGAAAAATGGCCCTTTGACATATACTGAGAGGGAGGATGTTGCAGTGCGGTATTATCCATGGCATTTGCAAGGATAACTGATAGTCATGATATGGCGTTCTAAGCCGTATTATGGAGAATGCTTCGATAATTTTCCTATTCAAGAGCATAGATGCATACAAAACACCCTACCGCGATGATACGATGTTAGAAAAAATATTATACACAAAAAGGTTTACTGCAAGTTGAGACAACATTGTCGACATCAAGTTGAAACCCTCAGAAGGTGAAATCCAGGAGGAAGATTTCAATAAACCTACTGTTTTTATTTTGTATTTTTTTTCTGCTACTGATTGATAGTATGGATATGGATAACCATTAGTAGGAGAAGAGATATAATTAAAGGTCCTATTTCATACATTGACAGATTATTAGACAAGCACTCGAGTATTTCCTTATTTTCATAGTAAGCATTAGAGAAAAATAATCCTGGTTGCAACGGAATTAAGAATTGAATGAATGTTTTTTATTACTTAATCTAGGAGAAACAAAGGTAAAGCTTTTTCCGTACTGCACCACTGGCAGTAAACCAGCTCCGAGACGTCGTAAAATTAAGTTAAATTAAGTTAGCAAGTGTAAGAGCGAGAGAGAGAAAGAGAAAGAGAGAGAGAGAGAGCGAGAGAGAGAAAGAGAAAGAAAGAGAGAGAGAGAGAGAGAGAGGGAGAGGGAGAGGGAGAGGGGGGGGGGTGATAACACTGGAAAATAGACGAAAGAGTGGAATAGGTAGTGTGAGTAGAATTGGGAGAGTGAGAGTGAGACAGAGCGAGAGTGAGAGATGATAATACTGAAAAGAGACGAACGAGTGGAACAGGTAGTGTGAGTGGAAGTGGGAGAGTGAGAGTGAGAGTGAGAGAGAGCGAGAGTGAGAGAGTGAAAGAGAGAGAGATCATATACTGAAAAGAGACGAACGAATGGAAGAGGTAGTGTGTGTGGGAGAGTGAGAGTGAAAGTAAGAGTAAGAGTGAGAGTGAGAGTGAGAGTGAGTGAGTGAGTGAGTGAGTGAGAGAGAGAGAGAGAGAGAGAGAGAGAGAGAGAGAGAGAGAGAGAGAGAGAGAGAGAGAGAGAGAGAGAGAGAGAGAGAGAGAGAGAGAGAGAGAGAGAGAGAGAGAGAGAGAGAGAGAGAGAGAGAGAGAGAGAGAGAAAGATCGAAAGAGAGAGAAAGAGAGACAGAGAGAGAGAGAGAGCCCGGACAGACGTCCAAGTGCCGTTCGGAATGTGTCTAACACCGAGGGAAGCCTTTGACACTTCCGGAACAAACTTTCTCAAGGGAGCCCGCTGAAACCTGACACTGCTGAGCTGCAAATGATTACAAACCGATAGAGTAATCTGTACAGGGAAAGTTTTATATAAGACCAAACAATCTTTTAAGTTTTCATTAATTGATTTCTTGATCAAACGAATGGGAGCGACAGTATTTTCAGCTTCCTTGTGATTATCTTAAATCGATGCATCAGATATCTCAAAGTCATTGGATGTCTGCGTAATCAGGGTGTGGTTGTGGTATCAAAGAGAGATCACATCAGGGAGAATTTCTTTGGTTAGTAAAAGTTGATGGGGAGTCAACTCTCTCTCTCTCTATCTCTCTGTATATATATATATATATATATATATATATATATATATATATATATATGTATAGATATATATATATATATATATATATATATATATATATATATATATATATATACGACACACACACACACACACACACACACACACACACACACACACACACACACACACACACACACACACACACACACACACACACACACACACACACACACACACACAAATGAAGCCAACGACTGTCATTCCAAAAAAAAGTGACCCAGACCTTAGCTTGATGTATTAATTCGAGGTTTAATGCTAAATTATTATTTTTGTGGATTAAGTAAGCAACAATTCATTTGCAGACTTTCAACTTTTTCCCGGTTGTCGTCACAAAAACCTTCTCGTTCTGTGTTTTAAAATGTATAGGTAC
>NW_028234415.1:38456145-38461145 GCF_977035675.1 Penaeus japonicus | reverse complement strand
AGAGAGAGAGAGAGAGAGAGGGCGAGAGAGAGAGAGAGAGAGAGAGAGAGAGAGAGAGAGAGAGAGAGAGAGAGAGAGAGAGAGAGAGAGAGAGAGAGAGCGAGAGAGAGAGAGGGAGATTAGAAACAAAAGTAATCTTGAAGAAAAGAGGGCGGGACGACAAAGAGACCGAAAGAAAGGAACAAAGGAATCAATGAGGCGAAAGCCATAACAAGTGAACAGGTGAAATCGTACTTTGAAATATGTTATTACACGGAGGCGATGGAGAGTTTTTTTTTTTTTTTTTTTTTTTTTTTTTCTTCTCTCTCACGATGTTCAGCAAGTTTTCTTCGAGTCTGCTTTCGTCTTTGAGAGGACAGAGGAACAAAGTAGATCATCTGTCCAAGACCATTAGTGGCCGCGTCTGCTGGGATTAAAGCATGGTCTGTGTTTAGAGGTTTGAATGTGCAAATCGAATAAAGTTCAGATTTTGAAATGTTTATTCACATATTGATATTAATGTACTTAGTTTGCAAATCATATACTCTCTTTGGCGGATGATCACATCTTAAGTGTATACCGATGAAAGCTGAGCAACACAGCTGCTAAATAAAGATATGAAACGTTGTTGAAAGGCCCACTATCCAAAATGCAAACTGAAAAAGCAATATATTAACTGACAGCGGGATGATAAACACCAAACATCTGTCAGCGCAAACTGCCAACACTCGTTTGTCCGATGACTGATGGCAAAGAGAAGTGCAACTGTCGTGACATCATTTTTGTAATAGTTTGGACGTAGTAATGTTACGACTGGAAATATTTGGATACGTGATATGCATGGTGTTTGTGGGTTAGGAAATTCGTATGTTGATTTTTTTTTTCAGTGACAGATTTTCGTAAGTGAAAATTACATCAAATAAAGAAAATATCTCATATCACTATTTCAACCTATCATGTAAAAAAGGAGAAGATAAATCTTACTTCATATCGTCATTTCAATCTGTCATGTGAAACAAAAACAAAAATATAGCAAAGGCTCCCTTACTCATTTCGAAAGCAAAATGTACAGCAGCAATTCAAGCGTCCAAGTAATCGCAGAGGCTGTTAAAAGTGTTTGCTGTTCACTGTTGCTGTAGCACACATAGCCAAATAGTCTGTACCCGGTCGGGGCTGTAGCGCAGCAACTGTTCAATTGACTTTGATGAACTTTGACCGTCCTGGGATCAAAGGCAGAGCCTGCCTGGTAACCACTACCAATTTAACTTTCCATACCATATGAGGGAATGAGTCCCTGGGTTGACGGAGGCAATAGGTAAAGTAGGAGCCATTTGAAAGGAAGGGCGGGGCACGTAGGTGGACTCTTAATAAGTATGAAAAAAAGTATATAGATGCGAAGTCCAGGTTTGTTTAGACGACCATTTCTTTGTGTGTGTGTGTGTGTGTGTGTTTAGGATGATATCAAGCCTCCGAATTATCTCATTTTTGTACATCTATAGATATATAAAGAGCAATGTTACATTTGCATATAAATCGACGGACTTTGTAAACATATTACTGTTAACTTCCCTCGGTCTCCCTTTCGCATTCACACCATCTATGTCATCATAGTGTTATTTCCCATCCAGTCCTTTTTCATGTTTCTGCTTCTCCTCATAACCATCGTTTCACCCCTCACAACACCCACTCCGCACCATCTTTCCCCATGTTTCCCCTCACCGCTTCCAACTCCCCCCCGTCACCTTACTTCTTCCCACACATTTCTTTTTCCACACACCTCCCCTCTCTTCCCTCTCTCCCCCATCACGCCCTCAACTGCCTATTTCCTCACATCCTGCTTTTCCCTCGCCTCCTCAAGTTTCATCCACCTAATAATGGAGATGTGTTTTGAAGGGGCTGAGGAGCTGTACTTCCTAACTTTGGGATTTGTGTGTGTGCGTGCGTGTGTGTGTGTGTGTGTGTGTGTGTGTGTGTGTGTGTGTGTGTGTGTGTGTGTGTGTGTGTGTGTGTGTGTGTTTGATCGCGCTGTAGGTTTGTGAGGTGGTTGTGACCCGTTACATACACGTCTTCCTACATGTACACCTACATAGCTGACGCGCGTGTATGTGTGCGCATGTGCTTGTTTGCAGTGTCTGAGTTTGCGACCATGTTGGGGTGAATTGCACTCCTAGAAGCGAGATGGGGGGGGGGGGGATGGGGCGATGGGGAGGTTGGGAGGGGGAGTATGAGTCGGGCCCCCACTCCAGTATCCTCACCTTTGATCCTAAACGTTTGTGACGTAATGCAGCAGCCCCGGGGAATACTTACCTTTGACCAGGGATCCTTGTCTGCTCGCTGCTGCTCCTGCCACAAAAGTTCTCCAGGGCAAGAGGGATAGGAAAAAAAGGCGGGAGATTTTAGGCCAGAGCAGTTGCAGGAGCACAATTTCCATGTAAATCCCACCAGTGTTGAAGTCCGGAGACGAATTCTCGGTCTGAGGCTGTTTGAAATGCGAGGATTCCAACGGCAGCGCGGCGCTCACGGTAGGGCTGGGAGCGTCTAGGCAGAATGCTGTGTTTACTTTTTGAAGTGAGTATGTTTTAAAGGCAAAGAAGATTACAAATATTTGCTTAGATCAGTGGAGAAGTGTGCGTATGCGGGTGAGTACGTGTGTGTGTGTGTGTGTGCGTGTGTTTGTGTGTGTGTGTGTGTGTGTGTGTGTGTGTGTGTGTGTTTGTGTTTGTGTGTGTGTGTTTGTGTGTGTGTTTGTGTGTGTGTGTGTGTGTGTGTGTGTGTGTGTGTGTGTGTGTGTGTGTGTTTGTGTGTGTGTGTGTGTGTGTGTTGTTATTACTATTGTTATCGTGATTATTATTTTCATTATCATTATGATTAATTCTTATCAATATAATTATTTATTAGTCACTATTATTATTATTATTATTATTATTGTTATTATTATTATTATTATTATTATTATTATTATTATTATTATTATTATTATCATGAATATTATTGTTATTATTATCATTATAATTCTCAGTATTGTTATAATTATTACGATTATCATTATCATTATTATATTTATTATCATTTTATTATTGTTATTATTATCATCTTTGTCGTTATCATTATTATCATTATAATCATTATTATTTCCATGTTATGACTTTTTCATTGTAAATATTATTAATGTTACTATTATCATTATCATTACTATCATTCTACTTGTTATTACTGCTGCTGTTGTTGTTATTGTTACGATCAAAGAGGAGAAGGAAAGTGGTAATATTAGCATTATTAGAATTATTACGATGATTCTAGAAATTCAAAACAGCAATAACAGCACTGCTAAATTGCAAGACAGGAAATAAAGCATCCGTGAGCGACTGCATCCCCCCCTCCCCCCTCCCCCCTCCCCGTCCTCCACAATAAGAATCTCGGCAATAAATTCGTTGTCCTCGGTGTGGGGGGGGGGGGGCGGTCTAGAGGTTGAAGGGGAGGAGAGACGGGAGGATGACCTTGTTCTATTTCGCCCCACGGGGGTCATGTACTTCCCATCCCCCCCTACCCCAACCTACCCCCCTACCCCCCCTCTCCCTTACTCCTTACTCTCCCCCAGGGCGTTCGTTTCCTGCGGGGAGTTAACCTTGGCGAAGCGACGCCCCCCACCCCCCCATCCCCCCTGCCGACAGACCTCGTAATGTGTCGCCCGATAACCTCGAAAGGGTGGTGGTGATGAGGGGTGGGGGTGATGAGGGGTGGGGGTGATGAGGGGTAGGGGTGATGAGGGGTGGGGGGTGGGGGGTGATAAGGGGGTGGGGATTTGGGCGGGGTGGGAGACGGTTAAGGGGAAACGGGCACATCCTTAATTAGTGTTGAGGTAAAATGGCGTCAGCGGGGAAGTTGATTCCTGTCCGCTTTGCATTGTGGACTCGAGCTAAAAAAAAGAGCTATTTATTTCCGTTTTTTTTTTTTTTTTTTTTCCTTTTTTTTCTATTTTCAGACTCTCATTTCTTTGTCTCTCCCCCCTTTCCTCCGAGAAAATCCTTTTATTTTATTTTTTTTATTAAATTGCTAAGAGTATTGTTGTTGTTGTTATTATTGTTATTATTATTTTTATTATTATAATTATAATAATTAATATTATTATTATCATCATCATCATTACAATCATTATTATTATTATAATCATTATTATTATCATCATCATTACTATTATTATCATATTATTATTATTGTTATTATTATTATCTCTAATATCCTTATCATTATCATTTTAAGTATCGCAATTGTTCTTATTAGTAGTACTGGAAGTAAAAGTAGGATTAACATTATCATTATTATTATCATTATTATTATCATTATTATCATTATCATTATTATTACCATTAGTATTGACATTATCATATTTATTATTTGTGTCTCTTTATTATTATTATCTTGTACCCGGATGTTGCGTCACAAAAGGAAAACACAAGGGGCTTGAACGGGGCTGAGATGGGAGAGCCTACTAGCTGTGTCTTTGATCTTTGGTCGCTAGATGGCGAGGAAGGAGGGGAAGGGCGGGGGGAGGGAAAAGGGAGGGGGGGTGGAGGGAGGGAAGAGGGGTGGGGGGGTGAAGGGAGGGAAGAGGGGGAGGGGAGAAAGGGGAAAGATGGGTGAGAGGAAGGGGAGGGAGGGGAGGGGTGTTGAAGGAAGAGGGGAAGGGAGACAAGTGGTAGGATGGGGAAGGGGTGGGTGGGGAGGGGAGGGGAAGGGAGAAAAGTGGAAGGATAATAAGGAGAAGGATCGGGAGGGGAAGGGTGGTAAGAGAAGAGGGGAAAAAGGTGGCGAGGGAATGGTTTGGGAGGGCTTGGCGGAGGGGAGAGTGAGTACGGGGGAAAGGGTTGATGATGGAAGAGCTGGGGGAGAGGGAAAATATGGGAAAACAGGGAGAGAGAGAAGGAGGGAGGGAGGGAGGTAGGGAGGGAGGGAGGGAGGGAGGGAGGGAGGGAGAGAGAGAGGGAGAGAGGGAGAGAGGGAGAGAGGGAGAGAGGGAGAGA
>NW_028234415.1:38423645-38428645 GCF_977035675.1 Penaeus japonicus | reverse complement strand
AAACAGCTCTTGCTCCCGCGTCGGAAATGACTTCCTTCCGGGGGGACCTTATGCGCAGATTTTTTTTTCTTTTTCGTTTGTCTACGTTTCATTTTTTTGTCTCTCTTTCTCTGTTTTTCTATTTCTCTCTCTCTCTCTCTCTCTCTCTCTCTCTCTCTCTCTCTCTCTCTCTCTCTCTCTCTCTCTCTCTCTCTCTCTCTCTCTCTCTCTCTCTCTCTCTCTCTCTGTGTATGTGTGTGTGAGTGTGGGCACACACACACACACACACACACACACACACACACACACACACACACACACACACACACACACACACACACACACACACACACACACACACACACATGTGTGTATGTAAAAACACAATTACGCTCACACAAGCGGGTGATCACCCTGTTTCAATAGCATGGTACAAACGCACAATCTAATGGCCACATTTTGACATAGCACATTTATGCCTTCATTTCTTCTGCTTAGAATAGAATATCATTTGAAGAGAAAATGGAAACAGAATCATGCGAGACTCCCAAGACAACCAAGTTCCGGGCAGCGAAGGACAAGTGAAAGCCTCGTAGTTGCGACCCGAGACAAATGGCGTGTCGAGAGAAGAAGATACGAATCATTAGACGAAAAAATATGTTCGGCTGTTAACCAAAACTCATCCTGTGCATAGCAGGGGCCGAGCTCTCCTCTGGGGCTCGCATTGGGAATAGGGGGGGGGGTATGGGTAAAGGATCCCCTCCCCTTGTTCGCAGGCAGAGGCGCGCAGGCAGGGGACGGCACCTGCTCCCGCACTCCCTGCTGATAGGTATTTTTTTCTGCTTGTAGTCGGCCATTGTTTCTGATCGCTTTAAAGTGGGCGTTGTTTGAGACTGCTGTTAATTTCATAAGCTAAGGAAAATCACAGCATGATTCTCCCCCAAAATATGGTATTTCCTTTTTATGAAGGCAATAGTTCTTCGTTTACAAGTGTACTTAATTTATGGCGAAGCAGAGATGCTTCAACAACACGAAACGTGTTTTCGCATGAGGTAAGCTGGGGTCCTGAGTCTGAATGGGTCTGGGGTTCGTGTTTTGCCGGTGGTCTCCTTGACCTCTCTTGACCCAGGTCTTGTGGGGTGAGATAGAAGTATCACGACTTGTACCTTGTCTCTAGTCATAACATCGACCACGTGCGAACACAGAATTCTAGCCCTTGTTTGATCATATCACCTCGAGTTGAAGCTAGGCGACGTGTAAATATTTTTGCTCGTGGATTCATTGCGTGTTCGTGGAAAAATCTCTTATTCTTAGGAGGGAATTAAGCATTTAAAGACGCTGTATTTCTAGGCAATTTATGCAGTATTTATAAGACACTCCTCACTTGAAGTCTACCAATATTTTCTTCCTTCGGCATCTCTCCTGTGTATTGGAATGACAAGCCCTCCACTCTCTTTCCCTTCCCTGCCCCCTAACCCCCACGCACCTCTCCCTTTCCTTCCCCCGAACCCTCCACCCACCTCTCCCTTCCCTCCCGCCCCCCTTTCCCTCCATAACCCGCGTGTTGGCAGCCAGCGAAGGTGTCGGGTTTCCCAACCTCCCCCTTTGTTTACTAAAAATTACCGTGTTCGCGCTTTGCTAATTGGTGGGTAGCGGGGCGCGCCGATAGCGTCGGCAATACGTGCTGCTCAGGATGCAATTATTAGCTATACATCTGAAATGTGAAAATTAAGAAAAACTAAAACTTCATTTTTGTGTTGTGCGTTGCTGAAAATTGGTAAATCAATCAAGCATGTTTACCAAGTGATTGAGATCATTAGGAGTGAAGAAATATTATAATGGTTTTCCTATTCGCTCAATAAATCCATTAAGAATTACGTGGTACCAGTTAAATCTTTTACTAGTAGTTTAATACTGTATTGTTCTACAGGAAATAGTTATTTTTTAAATATATCTTGTATTGCCAAAGCCTTTACAAAGCGCACAGTGTGTGTGTGTGTGTTTCAAATTAAAGTAAACATATTCGTTCACTAAGAGACAACATTCAAATAAGTATGGAGATATGGTGAATCTCAGCCCATTAAGCAGCTTAGTATAATTAGATGCATAATAGATCTCGAGTAAAAGAGAACAAAGGTAACATCTTAAAAGGTTTCCATCTGAAGTCATTATCCTCATCGCCATTTGAGTGGACCGTTTTTTTTTTTCTACGGGAATACGAAGTCACAGTCCTCCTAAAATCTTCTAAGTAGTTATAAGAAGATTATAAGAAGTACTAGGAATTCTGGTCATATGGAGGCTTCCTTTTCACGTGTATTTATGGTGAGCGAGGTAGCAGGTGTACACACCTTAGGCACGTATGTACTCGGTGTACTTAAGGGGGGGCGGGGGCGGGGGGCGTTCCTCGTAGTGAGATAAAGTATTGTACGTTGTTTTGGCGTTCTTCCTGATGTGGTTATGTAATGAGTGGTAGAGAGGTGATTGGGAGGGAAGGGGAGGGGGGGAGGAGGAGGAGTTCGCCTACACTGAGAGGTGTAGTTGTAGTTCAAAAGTTGAATTAGTGTATTGTGGAATTAGTTATGGAAGCAAGGGGGTTAGAAACCGGGTGAAAAGTAGGGGGAAAATTTGGAAAAGAGGAAGGAGGGGAATAAACAAGGAAGAAAAACAGAGGAATGATATAACAACGGTCAGAGGGAAAACACGTTTTGAAAAGTTAACCATTGGGCGTAAGTAACTGAAATCATCATGATGATAACAATTATTACTTTCATGCCGATGATTATAGTAATGATGATATCAACCACAACAGCATCATAATAGTAATACTAATTATGATAATGATAATGATTGTGATAAACATAACTGAATTTCTTTAAGCCTGTTGAAAACTTGCATGATTTTTTATGTTACTAAATTTGTTTAGGGTTACAATGAACATCATCCCACTGCAACTTGAAAGGACTGACATGTTGATATTGATGTTGATGAGTATAAAACAAAGATGAGTATGAATATTTGCTCGAGAGTTAGGTGGTATTAGTTCCAGTGTGTGACGTGTGCGGTTAAAATACTAATTTCAAAATAGGTTGTTTTTTTTATGTGGAAATTAAATCAATCCTGTTGATACGGAGAGAGAAGTTGTTGCATAGAAATGTAGATCAAATTGCATGTGGTGAGCGAATGTGGCTACGACGTATTATGGTGTCGGAGTGTGATGCAAGGTGGGTGTGGTGTAAGCGGAGTCGCGGCGAGCAGACCGCAGACTGCACACCATGCCGTGGTCCGCTCATCCGCCTCCTGTCCCGTCCTATTACTCTGTCCTGCGTTGCCAGAAGTCGTGCTCGGTATCATATTCTCGAAAATAACAAAATATATTTTCGGGCGAAGGAAGAGGAGAGACAGGAAGGTCCCTTGGCGTGACCTGCTCTGTATTTTTCCTTCTGCATGATAAATGTTGACCTCTTGCATCTTAGGATGATGATATAACTCTCTGTATGTCTCTCTCTTTCTGTCTGTTTCTCTCTCTCTCTTGTCTGTTTCTCTCTTTATTTCTCTCTCTCTCTCTCTCTCTCTCTCTCTCTTTATTTCTCTCTCTCTCTCTCTTTCTCTCTCTCTCTCTTTCTCTTTCTCTCTCTCTCTCTCTTTCTCTCTCTCTCTCTCTCTCTCTCTCTCTCTCTCGCTCTCTCCTCTCTCTCTCTCTCTCTCTCTCTCTCTCTCTCTCTCTCTCTCTCTCTCTCTCTCTCTCTCTCTCTCTCTCTCTCTCTCTCTCTCTCTCTCTCTCTCTCTCTCTCTCTCTCTCTCTCTCTCTCTTTGTGAGTATATGTCTCTCATTCCCTTCGTGCCTCCTCTTCCTCTTTTACCTTTTCCTCCCCCCCCTTCCTCCATCTATCTCTCCGTCTATCCCTCTATCTCCTCTCCCCGTAAGACGCTGGGGTTTCCTCTGATTCCCTCCCCCGCCGGGATGCCGCAACGTGAGATGATCCTGGCGATGCGTGTGAGGCAGCCCAAACGCCGCTCCTCCTGCCTCATCCGGTTACGCCCAGGAGGAAAACCAAGACGGACAGCGAAGCCTTCCAGATGGGGGGGAGGGGCGGGGCGGAGGGAGGGGGAGGATGACAGGGGCGCCCACAAGGACCCCGGACACGCCACTCGCACCCCGAGGGAGCTGACGGAGACCAGGGAAGCAGGGGCTGGTAGGGGATATTTGGCAGATATTGATGGTAGCCGATGGCAGAGGGAAGGCAGAGGGACGTGCACTTGGTAGGGAGTAGCGAAAGATAAAGGGCATGGCCAGGGAAAGGGTTAGGCAGTTGATTACGGGATGGATGGGTTAGAGAGGATGGGATTGCTCAAGATGTCTAGGGTTGGAAAGGGACGAGGGCAGAACACTAATGTCAAAATTAACAGATAGACAGAAAAAAGACAAATATAGATAACAGGGAAAACATTCATGCAATCAAAAGAATGATCAACAAAATAAGGGAAAAAAAAGAAAAGAAGAAAAAAAAACTGTTCTGTGGCGGAATCTTGAAGCCGATGGAAGGAGGTACGATATCGAGGAAAATGCATTTGACAGATAACCCGAACCGAAGGAGAAAAACTGCGAGTAGAAATCAAGGTCGACGAGGAACGAGAGGAGGAAAATAACGAGCCTTGGCGAAAGTACGAGACAGAGGAACGCTCGACGCACTGAGCAATGGCAGGCAATTTTGGGCCTCGGTGGGATTAGATGGATGGAAATGAGGACGGAAGCTGAGGAGATCTGAGCTATTTTGAGACAGCGTAGAGATGAGACGAAATGCACGGGAACGGACGAGGAGACGGAATACAAGGGAATGGAAGAGAGCGAAGAAGAATATACAGAAGAATGGACGAGGGAAGGAAATGACACGAGAAGACAATGACACGAGAAAGAAATGACACGCGAAGACAATGACACGAGAAAGAAATGACACAAGAACAAAGTGGCACGAGAAGACAATATCATGGGAGTAAAGCAAGCGTCTAATATTGTGGAAGAC
>NW_028234415.1:38393645-38398645 GCF_977035675.1 Penaeus japonicus | reverse complement strand
CAACGTCTTAAGTTAGATCACGGGAAGGATCGCCTGGTTATCGGCTGGATCCCTCGCAGTGCCTGGATCTGCTCGATTCCTAACACGGGGGGAGCGTGTGTGCTGTCCAACGACCGGTGTACCTTTACTGGACTTTCCCATAACTGCAGTCCGGCCTAAGAGAAATCCTAAGCTAAATCAATGAGGATATTCAAGGAAATGAAAGCTCGGGATATTTCAAGACGGAAACAGAGTGAGGAGAAGATCAGAAAACACCCCGAGTCACATACGTATAAAAATCACGTCTGGGAATGGAGGGTCGTAGAGCAAAAGGGCAGCACGTATGACCTTCCGCCAAAGTTGAGAACGTTGGCAAATTTAAACGCAGTTTAAGTGAATGGAAAAAAAAAGAATGAAAGAAAAATAACTGGGCGATGGCCAGACTAGTAGAAAAGTTAAAGAACTAAAGTTTCTGAACGAGCATGGTAAATTTGTAGCAATATTTTGCTTATTTTTTTCATTCATTTTTTTCATAAAGAACTCTCTAGACCACGGCTTGTTACTACAACGCGGGTAGCAAATTGCGTCCATGTCTGCGAGGAGGGGGGGGGGGGCGATTGGAATCCCCTTCCCGCTACCTTTTACTCTCAGCCTGATACACTCTATTGCGGGAACATCTTTGCTTACTGTGCAGTTCGAGCGATTGGGACTTGATCTTTTATTTTTTTTATGTGTCGTGTTATCTTTATTCTTTTATCTGTGTAAGGATGGGTACTGTTGAGGTCTTTTTTTTTGTTGTTGTTATATTATATGAGGGAGAGAGGGAAGGAGAGAGATAGTAGATAAATAAAGAGATAGATAGAGAGAGAGAGAGAGAGAGAGAGAGAGAGAGAGAGAGTGGGGGGATAGAGGAGGGAAAAAAGAATTGGAAATGGCGAAAGAGAGAGAGAGATGAGAAGAGAGAGGAGAGAGAGAGAGAGAGAGAGAGAGAGAGAGAGAGAGAGAGAGAGAGAGAGAGAGAGAGAGAGAGAGAGAGAGAGAGAGAGAGAGAGAGAGGAGATAAAGTTAGAGATAAAGAAGAGAGAGAGGACTACTTTTTATAGTAAGAAATAAACTCGTTTTTACATAGTGTACGTACTTCTGAGAATTTTGAGTTTTGTTTAGAAGTGACAGGCAATTAAATATCGTGGAAGTAGTTCATGACAATATATAAAGCAGCAGTGAGAACTAACGGATGAAAACATAAGGGAAAATATGTCGATTTATTTAGATAAGATAGACAAGATCGAAAGAAACACATGTTAACGAAAACATGTTGATGGTGGAGTCTTCAACCAACAGAGGGCGCGCATATAGAGGCAATATCTTGGGTGTTCTACGCGCATCATTGGCACTGAAGCAAGGACTTCGAATACTCGTAGTTACTTTCAAAAGAATTGGGTTAAAATGGCAGAGTTCAGGGAAATTTCTAAGGAAACGGTACCACTTAATGTTGTAACTTTGAGAGTCAGTTAAGCATGAATCAGTTGGCTAAGAGCAAGGATTTAAAGGGTTTTCGGGAATTCAGTAAATGAAATGGTAATTTCGTGGAAAAGGCCTCATGTTGATTCTTTCATAAATACACTCATTCAAACATAAATACATACTATAAATTTATTTATCTGTGCATAAATGCAGATAAATAAAGATCGAAAGACATAAGAATATAGATAGAGTTAGTTAGGAGAAGCCTTTTTCCTGAACACTATACAGCTCTCGCAAAAGACATCCCATCCCCACCATAGTCATCATGAGTATCATCATGCTACACCAGGTCACGTTTCCTCCCCGACCGCTTGCTATATCCCTCACCACACTGTTCGGGGGATAATACCGTGGTCGGTACGAATACCTGGAAAAATGGCCTCACACGGAGCTAATGGGCCGAAGAATCGGGTCCGCAGATTGCTAAACTCCGTGTCAGAGTCTTACATTTATGTATTATCGTCAAATTGAGGCTTGTGAGGCTAATCCAATAAGGCCACTCGCACTGGCTCGCATTTCGGGGCGTCGTGACGAACGTAGCCTTTGTTCTGGAAGCTTGGAGAGGGAGAGGGAGAGGGAGTAGGGGTGAGGGAGAAGGGGAAGGGAGAATGAGAAGGGGTGAGGGAGAGGATAAGGGAGAAGGGGTAAGGGGTTAGGGATGGGGTGAGGAAGAGGGAGGGAGAGAAGTAAAAGGAGAGGGAGAAGAAAAGACAGAGACAGAAAGAAAAAAGAAAAAAAAGAAAAAAGAAAAAAAGACAACTAATTATATGTTTACACCACGTACCTACAAAGAACAAAGCACAGACGCGACAGCCAAACAGTCTAGAAAAGAGCCTATCACTCCGTCCCTAGTAATGTATTCAGGACCATCGTCCTAGCCCTCTCGCCCGCCCGCTTGTCATCGCCGCCGCATCAAGCAGGGATGTCGGTAAGCGCGCGATGAATGGCCGTTCAATGTGTAAGAATCTGGCCTTCATACATTAGGCTCAAGACATCAGGTGAGGCTCCGCTAACTTGGTATTCCAGACATCTTTTGAGCGGCCAGCGATGATGGAACACTTCCTTCCTATCACCTACGCGCCTTTTCGCCGCTGTGCCAACTTTCTTTCTTCCAGGCTCCTTCATTTCTCTCGGTCGTTCCTTCTTTCTCGACTTTTGGTTCCTTTTTCTTGATCTCTTTGGTATTTCTGTTTTGCATTCTTCTTGTCGATTTCTCTCTCTATGTCTGTCTATCTATCTATATCTGTCTATTTATCTATCTAACTATCTATCTAAATGTGTGTGTGTGTGTCTCTCTCTCTCTCTCTCTCTCTCTCTCTCTCTCTCTCTCTCTCTCTCTCTCTCTCTCTCTCTCTCTCTCTCTCTCTCTCTCTCTCTCTCTCTCTATATATATATATATATATATATATATATATATATATATTTATTTATTTATTTATATGTGATGTGTGTGTGTGTATATAATATACATATCTGTGTTCCCTCTTCCTCATACCCTGTTTGTTGCATGTCAAGGACCCTTTATATAAATGGCAGCTGCAATAATAACTTTCATATATCATCTTGTGTTGACACGTGAAAATTTGTTGAATAATAACTCCCGTGTCAAGTCATTAGTGATCCTCACTGCATATATGTCGCTGCAGAATTATTAGAATATGATACCAATTTTCTAATGGGATAAGGGTTATATTCATAAAACACGTTGCTCATCATTAACGTACTGGTTCTGAATATAATATCTTTGATTTATCTTGAAATTAAGTTATAAAAAAGAGACAAAAATGCCACAAACACGAATGCATAAAAGAGGAAGGGAATAGTATAAATTGGAAAATTAAAAGCAAGCCAAACTTCGTGACATGAATTTGCATATCGGCATATATCAGTCCCAGAATCGTTCATTTGGTCCAAACGAAAAGTTATAACGTACGTAAAATGGCGTGAATTTCATTGCATTAAAAAATTAAATTCCGAAATATATTTATACGACAAATGAATGTACGAAAGAAGATTATTCACCATGAAGAAAAGATTCCAGCCACTTAAGTGACGTCATAAAACTTGACACACGCACTCCATGAGCAAGTTGATGTGTATGAATTAAGATTATTATCATTTTCCTCTCTATAGGTATGTATATATAAGATTACATTTTTTCTTCGAACACCAGATGTCAGACTTACAGAAATCGTAAGATATTTAACGACAAAATTAGAATTAATACTCTGAAAAAGGGTGATGTTTGATGAGTAATATGAAAATGAAACCTATGCTAATGTATAGAGGTTAAAGCTGATCCCATAAATAGCTCTCACGTTCCCGATGGTCTTAGATTTCGGGAACTTGGAATTCCGCTTTGCACTTTGCACGTTGCAATACTCCATGCAGAACTGCGCGACCCAAGTTGGATATTAGAAATGTTAATTAGGCTCTAATTCGGCAATTAACGATGATTACGTAGGTCCGCGAGATGTTAATTTTGAGTGTAATAAAGTATTGGAAAAATATATATATATTTTTTTTTCTCTTTCTTACGCTCTCTTTCTTTGTTTCTTTCTTTCTCTCTTTCTTTCCTTCTTTCTTACTTTCTCTCTCTCTCTCTCTCTCTCTCTCGTTCGCTCTCTCTCTCTCTCTCTCTCTCTCTCTCTCTCTCTCTCTCTCTCTCTCTCTCTCTCTCTCTCTCTCTCTCTCTCTCTCTCTCTCTCTCTCTCTCTCTCTCTCTCTCTCTCTCTCTCTCTCTTCTCTCTCTCTCTCTCCCTCTCTCTCTCTCTCTCTCTCTCTCTCTCTCTCTCTCTCTCTCTCTCTCTCTCTCTCTCTCTCTCTCTCTCTCTCTCTCCTCTCTCTCTCTCTTCTTTCTCTCTCTCTCTCTCTCTCTCTCTCTCTTCTTCTTCTCTCTCTCTCTCTCTCTCTCTCTCTCTCTCTCTCTCTCTCTCTCTCTCTCTCTCTCTCTCTCTCTCTCTCTCTCTCTCTCTCTCTCTCTCTCTCATCCTCGTACCTTGTATGTAATACAGTTCATAAATTTTCTCTCTATTTCTTGGCACTCGTCTAGGCAGAAAGCAGAGAACCCTATTATTATATCACCATAAATTTAGAAAATGCTTTGAGATCATGAGAATTATGTCACGCGATCTAAGGGCCCGCATAATAGGTAATTAACTATGGTGAATTTGCTAAACCATTTCTGCGCAGATTTTCCCTTGCGTCGCCAGCAGATGAGGTTTAAGGAGGCTGATTTGGCGATGGTATTTCATATCTCTTAATGTGGTATTTAATTTCTCTCTGTTTGGTATTTCATTTATTCCTGTTTGACATTTCATTTCTGTTTGGCATTTCATTTCTCTCTGGTATTTCATTTATTCCTGTTTGGCATTTCATTTCTCTGTTTGGCATTTCATTTCTCTCTGTTTGGTATTTCATTTCTTTCTGTTTGGTATTCCATTTCTTCCTGTTTAGTATTTAATTTCTCTCTGTTTGGTAATTCACTTCTCTCTGTT
>NW_028234415.1:38381145-38386145 GCF_977035675.1 Penaeus japonicus | reverse complement strand
GCCATGCGTTGCACAGTCACTGAAGTTGATTTACATATCAGTAAGAGTCCGTGTTTTACCCTTGCATGTTCTTCACGTGAGGCCTACATTACCTATAAAAGAAACAAATGTATTCAGGGCGCCGCAGCCACCAAGAGCCACCTTACTTACGGCAAACTCCAAACATGGACACAGATTTTCTTAGTATTATTTTTTTCTCCTTTCGCCATATTTGTCGTTTCCTTTCCACGTGCATTTGTTTCCCACACGCCTCTCTTGCGTACGTTTAACAGCCTCTGTTTCACGTGTATTTGCTTGCTCGTCTGACGGAGGAGGAAGACGAGGAAGAAGAGGAATTGGAAGAAGAAGAAGAGGAAAAAGAAGAGGAGGAAGAGGAAGAGGAGGTACTGCTCGGTGAAGTGGATGTGGGGAAGAAACGTAAGTTGATGAGGAGGAATTAGATGAAAAAAGTGAGAGGGAAAGAGAGGTGGAGGTAGAGATAGAGGTGGAGGTGGAGGTGGAGGTGGAGGTGGAGGTGGAGGTGGAGGTGGAGGTGGAGGTGGTGGTGGTGGTGGTGGTGGTGGTGGAGGTGGAGGAGGAGGAGGAGGAGGAGGTGGAGGTTGAGGTGGAGGAGGTGGAGGAGGTGGTTGTGGAGGTGGTGGTGGTGGAGGAGGAGTGGAGGTGGAGGTGGAGGTGGTGGTGGTGGGGTCGGTGGTGGTGATGATGGTGGTATGGGCGGTGGTGATGGTGGTGGTGGTGGTACAGGTGGAGGTAGAGGTGGAGGTAGAGATAGAGGTAGAGGTAGAGGTGGAGGTGGAGATAGAGGTAGAGGTGGAGGTAGAGTTGGAGGGGGAGATGGAGGGGGAGGTGGAGGTAGAGGTAGAGGGAGAGGTAGAGGTAGAGGTGGATATGGAGATAGAGGTGGAGGTAGAGGTAGAGGTGGAGATGGAGATAGAGGTGGAGGTAGAGGTAGAGGTGGAGATGGAGATAGAGGTGGAGGTAGAGGTAGAGGTGGAGGTAGAGGTAGAGGCGGAGGTGGAGATAGAGGTGGAGGTGGAAGTGGAGGTAGAGGTGGAGATGGAGGTGGAGGTGGAGTGGAGGTGGAGGTGGAGTGGAGGTGGAGGTGGAGGGGAGGTGGAGGTGGAGGGGGAGGTGGAGGGGGAGGTGGAGGTGGAGGTGGTGGTGGTGGTGGTGGTGGTGGTGGTGGTACAGGTGGAGGTAGAGGTGGAGATAGAGGTAGAGGTGGAGGTAGAGTTGGAGGGGGAGATGGAGGGGGAGGTGGAGGTAGAGGTAGAGGGAGAGGTAGAGATAGAGGTGGAGGTAGAGGTGGAGATAGAGGTAGAGGTAGAGATAGAGGTGGAGGTAGAGTTGGAGGGGGAGATGGAGGGGGAGGTAGAGGTAGAGGTAGAGGTAGAGGTAGAGGTAGAGGTAGAGATAGAGATAGAGGTGGAGGTAGAGATAGAGGTGGAGGTAGAGGTAGAGGTAGAGGGAGAGGTAGAGGTAGAGATAGAGATAGAGGTGGAGGTAGAGTTGGAGGGGGAGATGGAGGGGGAGGTAGAGGTAGAGGTGGAGGTGGTGGTGGTGGAGGTGGAGGTGGAGGTGGAGGTGGTGGTGGTGGTGGTGGTGGTGGTGGTGGTGGTGGTGGTGGTGGTGGTGGTGGTGGTGGTGGTGGTGGTGGTGGTGGTGGTGGTGGTGGTGGTGGTGGTGGTGGTGGTGGTGGTGGTGGTGGTGGTGGTGGTGGTGGTGGTGGTGGTGGTGGTGGTGGTGGTGGTGGTGGTGGTGGTGGTGGTGGTGGTGGTGGTGGTACAGGTGGAGGTAGAGGTGGAGGTAGCGGTAGCGGTGGAGGTAGAGATAGAGGTGGAGGTGGAGTGGAGGTGGAGGTGGAGTGGAGGAGGAGGTGGAGGTTGGAGTGGAGGTGGAGGTGGAGGAGGTGGAGGTGGAGGTGGTGGAGGTGGTGGTGGTGGTGGTGGTGGTGGTGGTGGTGGTGGTGGTGGTGGTGGTGGTGGTGGTGGTGGTGGTGGTGGTGGTGGTGGTGGTGGTGGTGGTGGTGGTGGTGGTGGTGGTGGTGGTGGTGGTGGTGGTGGTGGTGGTGGTGGTGGAGGTGGAGGTGGTGGTGGTGGTGGTGGTGGTGGTACAGGTGGAGGTAGAGGTGGAGGTAGAGATAGAGGTGGAGGTGGAGGTGGAGGTGATGGTGATGGTGGTGATGGTGGTGGTGGTACAGGTGAAGGTGGAGGTGGAGATAGAGGTGGAGGTGGAGGTGGAGGTGGAGGTGGAGGTGGAGTGGAGGTGGAGGTGGAGGAGGTGAGGGATTGTGGAGGTGGGAGTGGAGGTGGAGGTGGGAGTAGAGGTGGAGATGGGAGTGGAGGTGGAGGTGGGAGTGGAGGTGGGAGTAGAGGTGGAGGTGGGAGTGAAGGAGGAGGTGGGAGTAGAGGTGGAGGTGGGAGTAGAGGTGGAGATGGGAGTGGAGGTGGAGGTGGGAGTGGAGGTGGAGGTGGGAGTGGAGGTGGAGATGGGAGTGGAGGTGGAGGTGGGAGTGGAGGTGGAGTGGAGGTGGAGGGGGAGTGGAGGTGGAGGTGGAGTGGAGGTGGAGGTGGAGGTGGTGGTGGTGGTACAGGTGGAGGGAGAGGTAGAGGTAAAGATAGAGGGAGAGGTAGAGGTAGAGGTGGTGGTAGAGGTAGAGGTAGAGGTAGCGGTAGAGGTGGAGGTGGAGGTGGTGGTGGAGGTGGTGGTGGTGGTGGTGGTGGTGATGGTGGTGGTGGTGGTGGTGGTGGTGGTGGTGGTGGTGGTGGTAGAGGTAGAGGTAGAGGTAGCGGTAGAGGTGGAGGTGGAGGTGGTGGTGGAGGTGCAGGTGGAGGTGGAGTGGAGGTGGAGGTGGAGGTGGAGTGGAGGTGGAGGTGGAGGTGGAGTGGAGGTGGAGGTGGAGTGGAGGTGGAGGTGGAGTGGAGGTGGAGGTGGAGTGGAGGTGGAGGTGGAGTGGAGGTGGACCTTCTTCATCCCCCCGCCCCCTTCTCTAAATCCTCCACCCTCCCCCAAAAGTCTCCTCCTCGTCTTAATCTCATCCTCCCTTATTCAGCCATACAGACGGTGATAATGAAGCCGTTGCAACATCCAATTTATCTCGCCAAAAATCCCATCTCTGGTGAGACTGAGGGTCGTCGATGGATCTTTGGTCTTGTGCTTTTTTTCCTCTTTTTACGAAGCAAGGATTTAAAGGGGTTGGGGATAGAGGGGAAGGGAGAGAGGGGGAGAGGTTGGGAAGGAGAGTAGGAGGGAGGGAGAGTGGGATGGAGCGAGAGAGGAAGGGAAGGAGGGAGGGAGGGAAGGAGGGAGGTGGGAGGGAAGGGCAGAGTTGGGAGGGAAGGAGGGAGAGTGGAAGGGTGGGATAGTGGGAGAAAGAGA
This sequence comes from Penaeus japonicus, assembly GCF_977035675.1. Classification (NCBI taxonomy): domain Eukaryota; kingdom Metazoa; phylum Arthropoda; class Malacostraca; order Decapoda; family Penaeidae; genus Penaeus; species Penaeus japonicus. Next base: position 38,382,767 of record NW_028234415.1, on the reverse strand, counting down.
CAGGGAGGGAGAGAGGGGGATAGAGAGAGTTAGGGAGAGAGAGATATTAAGAGAGGGATAGAAAGATAGAGAGACAAACACCCATCCATCCATCCATCCATCCATCCATCCATCCATCCATCTATCCACCCATTTACCCACTCACCCATCCACACATCCATTCAACCATAAATCCATACGTTCATATAGACACACACTTCAGACACACACACACAAATCTATTTATGTTTATACACTTATATACATACATACATACATACATTATGTCTTGTCCTTTTTCTTTCTGAATCGCTGTTCTTGCCCTTTTTTTCTGAACCGCTGTTTTTGTACTCCAGTTATCCTTCAGCGGTTGGAGTGCGGGTTCCGTGCCTATCCAAGACATCCTACGAGTTAAGACGCACGAACTCAGCCTTGGGAGCTTTCCCGACCGTAGGATGTGAATCTTGGCTCGACCGTCTCCTAGTCTCAAAATTGTAACGTCCTATATCCAGCTTTGCAAGTCGTGGTAAATTGGCCCTTAATTCAGAATGACGGTGGGGAGACTTTGCCTGCAGGATGCGCGGAGATAGGCAGTTTATGATCCCTGGGCTTAGCTGTGTGAGCAGAGTTGTGCGGAGGCGGTCGTAAAGTTAGTGTTTGGTACAGCTTCGATACTTGCGTGCTGTGGAGGCACTCGGGACGACGGTACAGCACTTGTGGCTCTTGGGTTCGGAAGCTGTGGAGAATCGCGGCAGTGTGGCGTATTGGTTGTGCTGTGCCTCGTGGTGCCAGAACGCTTCGAGTTTGACTATCCCCTCTTTATCCTAAGGAATCCTCTCCCCCTTAACTTTACTCCGTTTTACTTCTGCCTCTCGTTTCCGATTTCTGTAGGACTTTGGGGATCGTGTGAGTATGTAAGAAATTAGAATTGTTTGATTCGATAAGATTTTGTAACCAGAATAGCTCTCCTTGCATCATACGTGTTGCGAAATAAGTTGTATTACTCTTCAATCTCGTCCCTCCTCTCTCCCTCACCTTGAAATCTCAAGACAAGAATCCTGAATGGCGTTTTCGAGTAGCCTCAGTGATCCGGCCAAAAGTTCCGACAATTGTTTCAAGAGTCCGACATTTTACAAGCATGTGATAAATTGTTTTATCCTTTGATGATGGCCGCGTCTTGCAAACTTTTCTTGGCTGCGAATAAAAGTCTTGCTCCAAAAGGCCAAAATGGTGAAGTATCATACGGTACAGCAGAAACAAGACAACTGTCACACAACTTCGCCTATATATTTGCATATGATTGGGTCGTGTCCAATATATCGAGCATCTTCCGTTTTAGTGTCTTGCGTGTAAAATCACCGTGGCTGTTCTGGGGAAAAGAACAATGAAAAATCCAGTTTGGTGTTTCGTTCAAATGTTATATGGAATGAAGTATTAGGTAAATGAACTGTAAAAAAACAGTTTTAATTTAATTTGTGTATTGGCTATATACACAGAGAAATCCCGATGTAAAAGGAGAAATACATGTATTTATTCAGTTCTTCATGATACATCTATCATCTTTGCACAACATGCACGTGGATATAGAGCCAAGAGGGTAGTCCATTGTATAACGAGTCTTCATTATGAATCTATCCTCATTC
>NW_028234415.1:38353645-38358645 GCF_977035675.1 Penaeus japonicus | reverse complement strand
CTCTCTCTCTCTCTCTCTCTCTCTCTCTCTCTCTCTCTCTCTCTCTCTCTCTCTCTCTCTCTCTCTCTCTCCTCTCTCTCCTCTCTCTCCTCTCTCTCTCTCCCTCCCTCCCTCCCTACCTCCCTCCCTCTCTCCTTCCCTCCCTCCCTCCCTCCCTCCTCTCCTCTCCTCTCCTTGCTTTCCACATCTGCATCCCACCTTTCATTCTCTGCAATAAAGGAGTTGGAAGTCGAGTTAGAGAATAGGGGAAGGAGGTAGGGGGGGGGAGACGGGGGTAGGGAGCTCCTCCATATATACCCCCACCCCCCATCCCCACCCCTTCTTCCATAGTTCTCGGACCTAACTCATGTGCGAGATGGCTCTGGCTCTGCCCTGCTTCGCCGATTTGACATATGTTACAACTCGCCTCACCCACTCCTCTCCTCTCCTCTCATTTATCACTCTTTACTCTTCAACTTTTCTCGTCTTTCTTCTTTCTTTCTTCTTTCTGTTTCACCTGACCTTTAAATTGCTCTTATATCTTTCTTTTTTTGTGGTTGTTGTTGTTGTTGTGCTTTTTTTGTTTTTGTTCTGTCTGAGCACTCCAATCTCGCCTTATAACACTTGCATGTATGTTTGCCTTAGTCAAACTTTTCGGCTGTTATTGTTTGTTTGTTAAAAGTCACCCTGAGATTCATTGACAAACTTTCCTTTTTTCCGGTTTCTTTCCTGTCTTGTGTTTCCAGGTCGTTCCATCTACCACAACTGCCAATGTTCTAACCTTGACATTCCTACACGGCAGAGAGGATCTGGCATTACCCCCCGCCATCCTCCTAGTCCTGAATTTTTCCTACCGCAGCTTCTCTCTCTCTCTCTCTCTCTCTCTCTCTCTCTCTCTCTCTCTCTCTCTCTCTCTCTCTCTCTCTCTCTCTCTCTCTCTCTCTCTCTCTCTCTCTCTTTCTCTTTCTCTTTCTCTCTGTCTTTCTATCTCTTTCCTCCCCCTTCCCCCCTCCCCCTCGTCGCTTTCTTCTCCTCCCCCCCCTCCTCCTTCCTCCCCTCCCTCTCTCTCCCTCCTCGCCTCCTCCTCCATCCCTTCCTACTCGCCTCCTCCTCCCTCCTCCCTCCTCGCCTCCCCTTCCCTCCCCCCTCCTCGCCTCCTCCTCCCTCCCTCCCTCCTCGCCTCCTCCTCGCCTCCTCCCTCCTCCTCCCCCCTTACACGGCAGCCGCACTTCCCTCCCCATTTACACTCTCCACTTACCCGGTGCTCACACTTTCCCCTTCCTTCGCAGCCCTCAACTTTTTCCGCCCTCGCCCTTTCCCCTCTCCTTCCCCAACCTTCCCCTTTTTCGTATTTCGCCTTATCCGAGTTTCCCGTGGCGGGAGTGCTCCTGGCATGGATCCAGACTGGCCGTGCCGATGTGGCACTCACCGCACACTCGGCCCCTCGTCCTCTCTCCTAGGGTTCTACTCCAAGGTTCACTCACATGTTCACTCCTTGTGTTGTGTTCGTACTCGCCCGCCCTTGAGCTGGCACTCGAGCGTTCGTTCATCTTGGCCTCCGCTGTAACTCGTGGGTTTCCCTCCCGCCTCGCTAACCTGTGTCCGTTTGATTGTGGCTTCGGTGTAATTGTTGGTGTGTGATTTGTGTGTGTGTGTGTGTTTGTGTGGTTATGTGTGTATTTGTGTGTGTGTCGGTGTGCTTGTGTGTGTGTGTGTGTGTGTGGCTGTGTGTGTGTCTGTTTGCTTGCGTGTGTGTGTGTGCTTGTGTGCTTGTATGTGTGTGTGTGTGTGTGTGCTTGTGTGTGTGTGTGTTTGTATGCTTGTGTGTGTGTCTGTGTACTTGTGTGTATATGTGTGTGCTTGTGTGCGTATTTGTGTGCTTGTATGTGTGTCTGTGTGCTTGTGTGTATGTGGGAGTGTGTGTGCTTGTGTGCGTGTCTGTGTGCTTGTGTGTGTATGTGGATACAGGTGGAAAAAAGAATGCGCAAACACATATTTGTGTGTGTTCGATATTCATTTCAGAATAGTTTCCAGTATTAGTTGCAACTCCATAGTGTCTAATGAGCGGCATTTATTTCGCCGGCCGCCGCTGCACTTAGTGAAAATATTAGTCAGTATCACCAATATCGTCCAGTTGTTTCCGTGCAGGTGTTCACCATAAACGTCCGACCCTATGAGCATTTCCACATGCGAATTCGGTAACCTGAACGTATGCTCTCTCCTAACCACTCCCGCGGTGCAGTCGGCAGCCACGCCTGCGGTAGTGCGGCAATAGCTATAACGCAGAGGGCGTGATTAACCGAGCAGAATGGTGTTCGTGCGCGTGGATACCTTCTTCCTGCACTCTTAAGTTACCAGTCAATGGGTATTTACCACAAGCCGTGAGACGCGGTCCTAAGTCGAGGCATCCTCGTATACCTTGGCTGAGGAAGGAAATGTTGTGTACCCTTTGAATAGCCTTGTCTGTTAGAGATATTTAAGGCTCGGACACCTCCGATTACGCCTCAGCCATGTCTATTGCCGTTCCATCGCTAAGTAAAAATTCTCTGTTTATCCAGGTCTAAAAATCGGTAAAACCCGATCTTTAGTAAGGTGTAGATTCACCGTGATATGTGTCGTTGCGAGGCCAGTTGCGCCATTCACATAATGTTACAATTTTGTGCCTATACTTTTCTTTCCGTAAAGCTCTCCATAAATTCGTGGCTGTGCTTCCCCCACACTGTACCTTAGAAAATGTCGGCCAGTTCCAGATACAAACAAAGTTTTTGTTACGTTGTTGAAAACACATAAATCTGCCTTCTAGACTCCTTCCTCAGGAGCCCTCGTGGCGGCTAATGGAATCAGTAGACATGTTCTCTCAGCAAGTCCATTTGTACTCCGTGACGCTCGCGACTTATTGCCAAAGTTCATAGCTCCTCCTTTTGCCGGTGCCGATTTCTGAAATACTGAAGCGCGTTGCGTTTACTCCCGAGTTCCCTACTCGCTGATTTACCGCAATATTTTCGTTTCCTTCGGATATTGCTGGTGTATGGAATGGTCACATAGATTTTTTTCTCTTTTTGAGAAATGGGGAATAATGTCATTTTCATAGAGGGGGGGGGGTCATACTCCTATTCACCTATCACTTGTTTTTGGGGGGCATTCGCGTCTTTTAACGGTCTCTTTATTGATATTACTTCTCATTCTTCTGTTCTCTATGTCCTCTCTGGCAGTTTTTTATGTCCATCATTTCTTTCTTTTTCGTCCTCAGATCTTCTTTATCCAAGACATATACACATATTTTTTTATCATTATTATTCATCTGGCTCTCCTGTATCTTCCCTTTTCTCAATTCCTTTGTCCAGCCTCTTTTGCATTCCCTTCCTTGTTGTTGTCATTGTTGCTGGCTCCCCCGTGCGATCCCATTTACCCTTGGCCTGTCATTGGTTCCACCTGTTTGCCTATGCTCGCCACCGTCGCCTCGCCAGCTGATTCCGTTTCTTTTTCCTGCTGAAGCCAGCACCAGTCATCTGTGTCTAGCTCCGAGGACTGCAGGGGTATCAATACAATTTTATTGTGTACGTGTGTGAGCGGGGACTCGCACAGGCATCAAAAAGGGTTACAGAACCGCTTACATTTTTGTTTTATATTATTACGCCCGGAAAAATACATGTATATACGCTTATCCATGTACTTACACATACACATGGTAAATATTTACTTGCTTGTGAAAAGACACATACATATATACATGCATATACATATACACATACATATGTACATGGATATACATATACACATACATATCTACATGTATATACATATGCACATACATATATACATGTATTTACATATACACATACAGATATAATTATACATGCACATCCACATGTTTATATACATTCACATACTCACACATTCTTTCTCTCTCTCTCTCTCTCTCTCTCTCTCTCTCTCTCTCTCTTCTCTCTCTCATTCTCTCTTATTCTCTCTCTCTCTCTCTCTCTCTCATTCTATCATCCCTCTTCTCTCATTGGTGTAATGGCTAGTGGTCTTTGGTTGACTCGTCTCTTTTTCTCTTTCGCCGAATGCTTACTTAGAGTTAACAACTGGTATCTCTTGCTCTACGAAATTCTATCTCTCTCTGTTTAGTGTAGCAGAGTAGTGGATCTATCTCTCTTTGGCTCTCGAGGGAGGGGGAGTGAGGGTGATGTGTCTATGTGTTTAATAGATATGTCTAAATAAGTATACCAGTTTGGATCCTTTCTCACCATCAATCACGATATTGCCCCAACGCCCCCCTCCCCCCTCCCTCTTCTTTCCTTCTCTCGCACATCCTCTATACATTCACAATACACACACATCTCTCTTCTCTCTTCTTTCTCTCTCTCTCTCTCTCTCTCTTCTCTCTCTTCTCTCTCTCTCTCTCTCTCTCTCCCCTCTCTCTCTCTCTCTCTCTCTCCACTCCTACCGCCCACCCTAACAAATCATTCTATTTGTAAGTGGCTCTCTGCTTCGTTTATTTTCGCATTCTCCTTTCGCCGAATCTACTAGCTCTCCTCAACTGTCTGACTCTCCTCTTTACGTAGCTCGAGTTCTCTCAGGTATTTCTCATTTTTGGGGATGTGAGGTATGGGGGGGGTTGGAGGGGGCTCTCTCGAGTAGGTGTTCTGGGGATGTATCACCGTCTCATTCTCTTCTCTCCATCACTCTCCCTCTTCCTCTCCTGCCTGGGTGAAGGTTCGTTTTTGCTCCCTCTCCCCCTCTCCCCTCTTTCCCTTCTCCTTTCTCCTTCTCTCTTCCTTTCCTCCTCTCCTCTCTCCTCCCTCCTCCCTCCTCCCTCCTCCCTCTTCCCTCCTCCATACTCCTTCTGGCCCTCCAATGCACATATCGGGAAGGCACTTCTATCGGTTCGTAGCGGCTCCTCGCAGCGGTTTCGGGCACTGAGAACTCTCTTGTGTCCCGCTGCCCACTATTTCTTTTCTTCGTGTCTTTTCTCTCTCGCTCTTTCTCTCTCTTCATGAAGAATTCTCGTTCTCTTT
>NW_028234415.1:38346145-38348645 GCF_977035675.1 Penaeus japonicus | reverse complement strand
TGTTGGGTCGCTGTTTCTTATTATCACTTTCAATATCAGTTTTATTATCAGTTTTATTATTGGTATTATTAGCTTTATTACATCGTTATTATTATTAATGTAGTTGTTGTTGCTATCGTTATTATCATTGTTGTTATCATTTTATTCACTATATCTGTTATCATTACCATTGTTTTTGGGGTTATTATTTTTTATTAATTATTATCGTTGCTATTATCATTATTTTTATTATCATTATTATAATTATTTTTATTATCATTATTATGATTATTTTTATTATCATTATTATAATTATTGTTATTATCATTATTACCATCATTATTACTATTATTGTAATTATTGTCATTATCACCATGATATTTATATTTGAAATGATTTTATAGTTTTTATTATTATTTTCATCATTATTATTACCATCATTATTGTTAATAGTAGTATTATCATTGTTGTTGGTATAATTGAAGTAACCAGTTTTACCGCTGAACTAGTAACACTATCAACATATTAATACCCGCGGCCCTCTAGGACGTCCTAATTAAAGAACCATCGCCACCAGCCAGCTCTTATCGAGGAAAACAAATTGTTATTCTCTATTGACAACAACATGGAATAAACACGAAATATGGCGATACTTTCACATTTTCTGGTCCGCATCTCTTCCGTAAATCATCTGTGCGAATCTGCCCACGAGAAAATCAATGGAAATGAAGTCAGCTGGAGCGGCTGTCGTCCGGCTGCTCGACTGATCATAGCCTCGAGCTCCGTGTTGGGTTGTTTCCCTTGAGATGAGTCACTTCGCGCCCTTTGGTCGGGTGCCTCGTCTTAACGGGTTGTCCTTTGAGTGGGAGGGGGTGTTGTTCAGTCTCTCTCTCTCTCGCTCTCGCTCTCTCTCTCTCTCTCTCTCTCTCTCTCTCTCTCTCTCTCTCTCTCTCTCTCTCTCTCTCTCTCTCTCTCTCTCTCTCTCTCTCTCTCGCTCTCTCTCTCTCTCTGTCTCTGTCTCTATTTCTGTTTTCTCTTTATCCTTGTCTTTCTCTCCCTCTTCCACCCCCCCCCTCTCTCTCTCTCTCTCTCTCTCTCTCTCTCTCTCTCTCTCTCTCTCTCTCGTCTCTATATCTCTCTCTCTTCTTCTCTCTCATCTCTCTCTCTCTCTCTCTCTCTCGCTCGCTCTCTCTCTCTCTCTCTCTCTCTCTCTCGCTCTCTCTCTCTCTCTCTCTCTGTCTCTATTTCTGTTTCTGTCTTCCCCCCTCCCTCTCTCTCTCTCTCTCTCTCTCCTCTCTCTCTCTCTCTCGCTCTCTCTCTCTCTTCTCTCTCTCTCTCTCTCTCTCTCTCTCTCTCTCTTTCTCTCTCTTCTTTATCCTTGTCTTTCTCTCCCTCTTCCACCCCCCCCCTCTCTCTCTCTCTCTCTCTCTCTCTCTCTCTCTCTCTCTCTCTCTCTCTCTCTCTCTCTCTCTCTCTCTCTCTCTCTCTCTCTCTCTCTCTCTCTGCGTGTATGTGTGTGTGGGTGTATGTGTGTGTGTGTGTGTGTGCGTGTGAGTGCTACATCTGATAATAAGTTAGGTAGCTTAATAGATAAATTGGAAAATACACATACACACGACACACGCACACGCATGTTTATTGCCAAAGCTGTAATATTATCATAGATTAGCCCGGACATCATCATGATGATTTAGCTGAAATTTATATTCGCTCTGAAATTAGTACGTTGCAGGAAAATTGACTATTATTTCAGATGTAAATGACAATGATGAAGATTTGTGTAATGGGTCAGACTGATACTTTTTCGTCCTCCGGAAATTATTTACTCTCAGAAATTTTGCAAGCTTTGCGAATCCGTTTGCGACGCCGCCCCGCCTTCATTGTTAGTATAATGAAGATATAAATCTTGGAAATTGGACAAAGAAAAAGGGGAGAAAGAGATTAATGGAGAGATGAGAGATGAGAAAGAGATGACGGGTCATGAGCCTCAAATACCTCTTCCATCAAGAGACAGCGTAACGTTCGGCCGTTATTGTTTGCGGCCGAAGATTCTCTCCCTCCGTGCCTTCGCCCTCTTTGCCTTCTTATCTCTATCTTTCTTTATTCCCGTTTCTCTGTTTGTATGTATCTCTTTTTTCTCTCTTTCTATCATCATCTTTCTCTCTCAGTTTCTTTGTATGTCTGTCTGTCTCTCTGTCTCATTCTCTCTCACCCTCCCTCCCTCCTTCCCGACTTTCCTTCCTCCTTTCCTCTCTTCCTCCCTTCCTTCCCTATCCCTCCCTCCCTCCCTCCCTCCCTCCCTTATCTCCTTCCTTCCTTAGCATTCACAAACATATATGCGTGAGCGCTCTCTCTCCTCAATCCTTAGATTTCTCTTCTCCCTCGTCATCACACATTATTTCACTCGCAATCTCCTGAACATTCCTTTACATGTCGCCTCTCGAACCCAAATCTCCTAAAAATAATTTCACGCACCTCCTCCCCCTCCTTCTTTTCCTCCGCCTCCTTCTTCTCCTCTTCT
>NW_028234415.1:38338645-38341145 GCF_977035675.1 Penaeus japonicus | reverse complement strand
CTCCCTACCTCCCTCCCTCCCTCCCTCCCTCCCTCCCTCCCTCCCTCCCTCCCTCCCTCCCTCCCTCCCTCCCTCCCTCCCTCCCTCCCTCCCTCCCTCCCTCCCTCCCTCCCTCCCTACCTCCCTCCCTCCCTCCCTCCCTCCCTCCCTCCCTCCCTCCCTCCCTCCCTCCCTCCCTCCCTCCCTCCCTCCCTCCCTCCCTCCCTCCCTCCCTCCCTCCCTCCCTCCCTCCCTCCCTCCCTCCCTCCCTCCCTCCCTCCCTCCCTCCCTCCCTCCCTCCCTCCCTCCCTCCCTCCCTCCCTCCCTCCCTCCCTCCCTCCCTCCCTCCCTCCCTCCCTCCCTCCCTCCCTCCCTCCCTCCCTCTCTCCCTCCCTCCCTCCCTCCCTCCCTCCCTCCCTCCCTCCCTCCCTCCCTCCCTCCCTCCCTCCCTCCCTCCCTCCCTCCCTCCCTCCCTCCCTCCCTCCCTCCCTCCCTCCCTCCCTCCCTCCCTCCCTCCCTCCCTCCCTCGAACCACTCTTCTGCAGCCTCCCTCCCTCCCTCCCTCCCTCCCTCCCTCCCTCCCTCCCTCCCTCGAATTCTAATTTGAATTTTTACGACTAAAATTCCATCTCCGGGACAACTACTATTACGTACCTCAGAAATGTGTTGGTGACAAAACGATACAAATGTCTGTAAATGTCTGTTGCAAGGAAACTAGTTCGCTGTTTTTAGTTAATACATTTTTAGCTTTTACTATCAAACGCAAGCTCACTAGAGTGATGCCAATACTGGGTAAAACGTTTGATCAAACTGCCACGTAGGAAAAAATATTATTGGTGACCAAACACGAAATGCTAGAATCCCCAAACAGGAACAGTGCAGTGACACAAATCTGCGGGGACTGCAATCCGCGTTTCATTACCTCGCGTGATGAATGGAGCTACATTGTCACCGGCACTAATTGTTCAGTAGTCTTATTGAGGATCATGTTTCGCCCTTTCGTCATTCGCCAGCATATTGCCGACACTTAATGAAGGTAGGGAGATAGAGCTATAGGCAATAATCAGTATCTATAGGAAGTAAACAGGAATGTACGGTATACCTTAGTGGTATTGCTCCGGTCTGGTTATTATTGCGCTTTTGTTTTCCGAACCATTTTCCCTCTCATTGCGCGAGTTATTCAAGTCTTTTTTTATATTTGCTTCGGATAGTTTTGCATCATAATTGATATTTTATAGTTTATTACCTCTTGTACTCTTATGTCAATATTAATATAAATGATATTATCGTCCTTGTTGTGGAAAGGAAAGGAAAACATTTTTTGATGTTTGTTTGTGCGGTGATTCTTATTGGTGATAACCTAAGGTTATAAAGCGCCTATTACCTTTATAATCATAATATTTCTATCATTACTCTCCAAGTCATTATCATTATTTTCTAATTTGTCGTATACCATATATTTTGTTTCTTGTGCTGTTGGGTTAAGTATAGGCAACAGCTTTCTTATGAATCAGCTTTTGATATGTGTCGGTGAAAAACACATATATATTGATTTTAACATACATCCCACGATACATTTTTACGGCTGCCTGATAAGCTATTTTTAGTTTTTGAATAGAACAATAAATCGGGGATAATAACATCTTGAAATACGACACGGTAAAATTCCCAACAAATTATGCCAACAAGAGATACCAAACACGACATCCATACATTTCGACATCGAAATATTACTGGTAGTCACGTGGCCTCATCAAGAGAGACTGGTAGTCCTGGTACTCACGCTCGCTCCACCTGATTACACCTTTATCGACGTGCCACTCTCTCTCTCTCCTCTCCTCCCTCCTCTCCTTCCCTCCTTCCCTCTCCCCCACTCACGCCATCCCCCCCTCCCTCCTTCATGTCTCCTTCAACTCATGGCTCATCTCCCTGTGCATTTTCCGCAAATTTTATCTTTGTTTCTTACTCGCTTTCATGACTTGATTTCCTTTTTTTTCTTTTAGATCCTTCACGCACACAGACATGTATACGCGCCGCGATTACACCCACCCACTCACCCACCCACCCAATCACCCACCCACACACACACACACACACACACACACAGATCCTAACTCTCACCCACTAGTTGTTTGTTTCCCCCCATCTTGTTTTTCGTCCTTTAAATCCCTGTCACATATACCCCCCCTGCCCCTCCATTCGTCCCCTTCTCTGTCACTCCTTACTCATTCACTCACTACTTCTCCCTCCCTCATCGTCCTTTTTCCCTTCCCTCCTCCTCCCTCTTCTTTCCCCTACTTCCCCATCACTCCCTTCCTCCTCCCTCCACCTCCCCTTCCCTCCTCCCTCCTCCCTCCACCTCCCCCTCCATCCACCTCCCCCTCCCCCTCCCCCTCCCTCCACCTCCCCCTCCCTTCCCTCTCATTCCTTATCCCTTCCACCTCCTTTCCACTCACAGTCCTCCCTATACCCCCATTCACCCCACCTCTTCCCCTGCCGCCCCCCCCCCGTCCTCCCTCCT
>NW_028234415.1:38318645-38333645 GCF_977035675.1 Penaeus japonicus | reverse complement strand
CGCGGTGTCGGGAAGCATATTGGCTCCTTGAAGGTAGATTGTGTGGCCTACACTACTGATATTAACCCTTTGTCACTATCTCCACCTGCACCGCTGTTAAGCTGCGTCTGGGTCGTCGGGGTTGATGGCTTTGCAGCACAGCAGAACTCCGTCGAGGCGTGATGTAGTCATGAGCTTATATCCTGAGGAGGAATCGTTTCCCGAAAGAGCCAGGCTTTTTATAAGATCCTAACTCCCTTGAGAGGCTTTTGTATCTTCGCTCTGAAATCAGTTTATTCGGTGATGCTTCTTGATGGTGATTAATAGAGCAACGCCCTTGCTGCTGAACCATTACTGATAGCCTCCATTAAGCTAAGTGTCATTGTTAGATTAGACACTATGCGAGAGTAAATGATTGTTAATTGATATAAAGATCGAGTCTCCTTTATATTCGTTATATGAAAACGCATTATGCCATTGTAACTGTGAGCTGCTGTTTGATGGTTCAGTAACACTAAAATGTCGTGCGGTGTCGCAAAGGATGAAATGCAGCCAGAGTTCAAGTGCCTGCTGCTGCAGAGTTTCCAAAAGAGCTTAATTATGGTAAGAATCAAATTAAATCTTTCCCGGTAATATATTCCGAAGAATAAATTTATCTAACTTGGAATTTACATTATGGGCGAAACCTTTCATTTTCTTTTCCTCTTTCCATTCTTAAAGTCATATAATATCCTTTTCAAATGTTAGGGATCCTTTGCATTCTCCCTCCCCCGCAAGGGACTCTTTTTTATATGCCTTCCCGCCCCAGGTTTATTCCAGGAATAAGTTCCATTTGTCTTCCGGAGGCGGAAAGTTAAACAGGAAATTAAACCAGACGCGAAAACGTGTACTGCGCACATTCCCATGGCGGTTTGTGGTGTGTGATCCCCTTAGATTTTTGACAAAAAATGTGATTTAGTTTAATCGAAACAACGAAAGAGAGATGGCATTAGGGTCGAAAATATTCATCCTATACAGAGAAGAGTTTCCTTTAGTCTCTCTTACGACTTCTTTTCTTAGAGGCAAATTCTTCCAAATCCTCATAAATCACGGTCGCGTCACACTGATCCTTCCCACCTCCCTCTTGCACACTTTTTTTTTTCTTTCTCAATATACCTCTTGAAGCAGGTATCTCCATTTTATATTCACGATGGCATATAATCAATATTGTTATCAGGGAGGTTGTCAGGCGTGATCATCCGGAGGTTCGTTGTTCATCAGTCACTCTGACAAATTCTATAGAACTTCTTTTATTCCTTCAAGATTCCCTCTCTCTCTCTCTCTCTCTCTCTTTTTCTCCCCCCCCCCCCCCTCTCTCTCTCTCTCTCTCTCTCTCTCTCTCTCTCTCTCTCTCTCTCTCTCTCTCTCTCTCTCTCTCTCTCTCTCTCTCTCTCTCTCTCTCTCTCTCTCTCTCTCTCTCTCTCTCTCACGTGTTCTTTTTTTTTTCTTCTTCTTCTTTTTGTATTTTTCTATCTACTGTTTTTTTCCTTAATTTCGACTCGTTTCATCTTTGTTCCTTCTATCATAATAATCTAATTTTACTTCTCTAGGTCTGCCTGTTCCTAGGTTTCTCTTGATTTTTTTTTTTTTTTATCCACTCTTTCGTCAACTTTTTTTTCTCTTACTAATTTCATTTCGAGCTTTCCTCTATTTGACCTTCTTTCGCCTTACTCTTCTTTCCTGATCTTGGCCATTCCTCGTTCTGACCTGGTCTGTCTTCAAAGGAATTAGGTTTCTTTATGAAATGAAGAAAGCTAATTCCTCTGAACAGCGGTCCGCTTCTGTGCGTTGAGCTCAATGCATAGAGGTGATATTACTATCAAAGTTGAGGTTTGTTGCATATCAAGGTGTCTTTATTAATTAGGTGGCATGTATACATGTGAGCATCAATATGAGTATCAGTATATGTATATGTATATGTATATGTATATGTATATGTATATGCATATGTATATGTATATGTATATGTATATGTATATGTATATGTATATATATATATGTATGTATGTATGTATGTGTGTGTGTGTGTGTGTGTGTGTGTGTGTGTGTGTGTGTATGTGTGTGTGTGTGTTTGTGTGTATACATATATATGTATATGTTTGTATATATGTATATGTATGCACATAGGCAGACGCGACTGTACGTATGTTTGTGTGCGTGCATGTGTAAGTGGGTCGTCCCAGCCGAGCCTTCTGTCCTGTGATTGAGCATTCGCTTCGGCTTGAATTTTATTCGCCTCTAAATTCCACCGAACGCGTTATCCTCTGCCATCTTTACTTCTTCCTCTGGATTTATAATTTAATTCCCTTCTTCTCTTCTCTTCGTTTAATTGGATTATTTCCTTTTTTTCTCTCCTTTCAAAGTGACCGGCTCCTTCGTTTACTCGTCGCTAATATTTGTTCCGTTTGGAGTTGTTGTTCCTTTTCGCTCTCACTCCTCCTTCCGTGCTCGTAATGTGTGTTACCCGTTTAAGTAGAGGCATTCTTGATCACCGTGCAAAGATTTTGCTTTCCTCTTGATACGAAATTTTTCCTCTTTTTTTCTCTCTCTCCATCTTTCTCTCTCTCTCTTGAATTGCACTTCCTCTTATTCCATCCACCTAGATCCTCTTTATTCGGCTCTTGTAAATTGGTCTTTTTTCTTGCTCTTTCTCAGCCGGCTCAGCTCTCATGACACATTTCTCGGAACTTATCTCCTCCTTGTCTGGAATGTCCTATGAACCGCCGTGTGCTTCGTGTGGTTCTCGGGGCGCTGTCAGGGTACGCTCAAAATATACACGGAAGCGAGGGGTAGAAGGGAAAGGATCCAGAAATGGACTTGAGGCGAATGCATACTTAAAGTGTAGGTGCATGCGCGTACATTATGCGGTGAATATGCAGGCATGCACTTATGCGTATGCGCACGCACGACACAAACACTCAGTCCAGCGGTTCATTAGGTGAATTCAGATCAAACACAAGTGGAGAACCAGGACACTCTCTCTAGACAGATCTTACAAAGGCGTCGCTCGGTTGCACTCCGGATGCAGCCAGGGAGACTTGGGGCGCCCGCGAAACATATGCTATCACTCACCATTTCCACAAATATTTAGAAGACAGATGTTCAAAATCAGTAAAAGTTTGAAGACATACGCAAATAAAAAGAAGCATGTCTACTCCCGTGGGACAGTAGATTAACTGTAGAAACAACACGCGACAATTTATGACGGGAGAAAATGCAGTGAGTAATCAGGATGCACACTGAGCACTTTAGGACACTGGAAGTGACGGCTACCTCGTGTCTCTGGCATAAACGACATGCGCCTCCTTGTGTGCCAAGATATAAGGCCGCCTCAGAGTTACGTTATGGCTTTATTGCTAATCGATACTAGTATTTCGCGTGTAATAGGCTTTTGTATTGTTCGCAGTGGGACGGATATACATAATTGACATCGTTGCCTCAAAAGAAACTCCGCGTTAAGGCTTTTGCGATGCGTACTTAAAGACTCGAGTGTCCTCGGCTCTGATGATGCACAACTAGCGACTAGTTTAGTAATTGCAGTACAGTTAGTTCCCCGCCGCGGTCCGGCTCGTCCACCACTTGCACTCGCACATGATCTCATAGTTTCGTTCCGGACGAGACTCGAGACAATAGTTCGCGACATTGAGCCACCCATAACGTTTCCCAACTTTGACGGGGTGTCTGGCGGTCTCCACGGCAGCGTTCGGGAGCATCAAACGCATCTCGGCCGCCCCCAAGTTGTCGCCCAGAATTCGGGTTCCCGGTTCCTATAACCAGTTTCAGAATCCAATTATCCAAGTTGAGCGACCTGTCAATTTCCCGTGTGACTGTCTAGTTATCACGACCTCTGTGTAGTGTTGATATCAAGAAATATTGGGCACGGCGGATCACTCGCTACGTTGCGTCGGCTAATAACCGCTGCGCCCTGGCCTCCTCCTCCTCCTCCTCCTCCTCCTCCTCCTCCTCCTGCTCCTCCTCCTTTTCCTCCGCCTCCTCCCCCTTCCTCCGCCTCCTCCCCCTCCCACTCCTACTCCAACTCTTCCTCATCATCTTCCTCCCTTCCTCTTTCTCCTCCACCACCACCCCCTCTTCCTCTTCCTCCTCCTCCTATTCCTCTTCTTCTTCTGTATCATCTTCCTATTCCTCCTTCTCATTCTCTCTTTTTTCACGTTCTACTTCTTTTTTCTTTCACATCCTCGTCCTCCTCTTCCTCCACCTCCCCCTTTTTTTTCCTCATCCTCATCCTCCTTTTCCTCCCCCTCCACTTCCTCTTCCTACTACTACTACCACTACTTATGCTTTTATTACTGTTATTACTACTACTATTACTACTGCTACTGCAGCTTCTGCTACTACTAGTACTACTATTACTCCTACTATAACAATCCCTCCTCCCCCTTCCCTAACCCTTCCCTTCCCTTTCTCCCTCTCCCCTTCTCACCCCCACTACCCCTCCCCCTCCTTTATCCCCTTTTCTCCTTCCCCTTTCTCCCTTACTCCGATCTCGGCCCCGATCGGCGTCCGGGATCCGTGGGTTGCGTCCGAATTATCAGTCGGCGTCCCGGATCCAGCTGAGGCGTTCCGACAGAGGCGAAGTCAGCCGTCCCGGAAGCCGCCGTTTATTCTCGTAGCCGCCGCGCCGCCTCGACCGCCACGGCCAGGCTGCACCTCGAAGGTCCTAGTCGATTGCATTTACATACTATGTCGTCTCGTAGGATCCCGGCGAGCAGCGTGACGTAGGATCGCAGGAGTCGCGGAATGATACTTTCAACCGCGACTTGGTTTATTGGCGACTTTTATGACTAGGGCGAAGGCGGTATTAGCCCTTACGTCCCTTATCGCTAGGGGTTACAATGGTCTAGCCTTATCTCCCTCCTCCTCCTCCTACCCTCCCATCCCCCCTTCCCCCTCCCCATGTTGTGAGCGTCCAAATTTAGGAGTGTTTAGGGAGAGCATCAGAGCCATGTGAGATTTAGGTGCATTCGGCAACTCCGTTTTTCAAGGAAAGGTCTGTCAGTCGCAAGCAGAGAAAATGGAAGCAAGTTCTTGAGGTCTGGAACAATTGCATCCTAAATCATATCCGGGCTTTTATATATTCTTGCTTTGCGGGAAATTTGCATTTTATGCGTCCGAAATAATGGCAGTCAGAGGTATGCTCGTAACCCGGAGATCTCACCTTACTCAGGCTCGTCCTCGGTGATCTAAAGTTCGGCTGTGGAGGACGGCTGCGCTTAGCATGAGGAATCCTGCATTAGCGGGATATATGATCCTGTTCAAGTTATTGCACGGTAACATGCATGGAAACATATGTACCAGCACATAAATACACACAAATACATACACACACAAATGCACACACACACACACACACACACACACACACACACACACACACACACACACGCACACACACACACACACACACGGACATACTCATGTGCATTTGATTAAAGGCATTCGCAAGAGAGGGGCGAAAGCCCTTTCCTGGCGTCCACCCCTGGAGGATCACACCAAGAATGGAAAGAACGTAATACCATAAAAGGCATATCTCTGGCCGGAGCTTCGGGCCCCGAGATGCTTATTTCACCCGAAGGAAGGACCGGGAGGCTGCGGAGGGAGGTGTTGCCGTCGCAGTAATTTGCCGGAATACTTTAATACCTCTGTGTCGCGCATAAAGTTACCGCTTAAGTTGGAGTGCAGTGCGTGCGTCAGCCGGGAGAAAGGGGACGTCGGTGCAGGCGTTACTCAGCCTTGCGGTAGAAAGGAATTTAGGATGTCCTTCGATCTCCTTAAGCTGCCGTGGATACTGGAGAGTCCTTTACCACTTAAACCGTAGGAGGTGTACTCCAGCGCCTGCAAGGACTTGAAAACTCGGAAAAGAACGAATGATGGGAAAAAACGAAGTGGAAAGATTATAGACAAACAGAGCCTCGGATAATCAGAGCACAAGAGTTGTATTGTCTGATTGCCTCTTCTGATTGGCAGCAACGAAGACTTTCTCTTGTAAATATTACCTTTTTAATCTAGATCTCGTGTAATCTGATTATGACTTACTGTTTTTAGAAGGTTTTCTTTTAATTGAAATTGCTGGCCGGTGCCGTGCCATGGAAGCCGTGTTTTTATTGTTGCTTTTTTTGTTTTGTTTTGATTTTTTTCTTCTTTTGACTGTTTAAAGCCGCACTTCTTGGCACATCTCATTCTGTCTCGAGAGGATCAAGCATCCCTACAGATGGCCCATCCTCCGCTTCACCTTTAAATTAATCAGACATTTTTTACTTAACATAAAAAAAGGAATTCTAATTCAGATTGTGTTACAAGGAAAACGGATTCGCTTTGTAATCTGAGTAATTTCTTCGTAATCGAGAAGATGAATCTTAAGTTGGTTTGGCTGGTGTGGAGGTGAAGGCAGATGCAGATGTGGAGGTAGTGGTGATCACGGTCGTGGGAAAGAAAAAAAATAAAGAAAGATACTTATTTTAAACGGGTTTACGATAATGAATGTGATGAACCTCCTTTTTTGCAAGTCGTGCAGGATGCCTTTTGAAAGGATATTACGAAGATGAATGTGTAGTGATGTTGTCTTGGTGTGGCGGTGATGATGCCTGTGCCTGGCGGTGGTGGTGGTGGTGGTGCAGAGGCAGCAGAGACTCCCGGTACTGCCTGGCGTCGGCCCGGAGCCGAGGCGGGAGCGGGGCGTGGTACATAGCCAGCGGGGAAAGGGGGGTGGGGTGTCTGTGACGCGGGCGTTCTCGTACTTGGGGGAACAACTGCTGGGATGAGTGAGAGCTGCGCGTGTGCTTGGCAGTGTGGGTTTGCGATTAGATTTGCATACGTGCAAACACAAAGATACTTACGTACGTCCATGCAGACATGTATACTCACATGCATACGTATGTAATTACATGCATATCTTTACTCATGGATACATACATACACACACATACGCTTATACGAATTTGATTAAAGGCATAGAAAGAGAGATAGAGGGGGGGAAGAGAGAGAGAGGGAGAGAAAGAGAGAGAGAGAGAGAGAGAGAGAGAGAGAGAGGGAATGTGTGTGTGTGTCTGTGTATGTATATGTATATGTATATGTATATGTATATATGTATATGTATATATATGTATATATGTATATATATATATATATATATATATATATATATATATATATGTATATATGTATATATGTATATATATATGTATATGTATATATATATATATATATATATATATATATATATATGTATATATGTATATATGTATATATATATGTATATTATATATATATATATTATATATATGTATATTATATATATATATATATATATATATATATATATATATATATATATTATATATATATATATATATTATATATATATTATATGTATATAATATATATATATATATATATAATATAATATATATATATATATATAATATATATATATATATATATATATATATACATATAATATGTATATATATATATATATATATATTATATATATATAATATATATATATATGTATATATATATATATATATATATACACACAGAGTGAGTGCATATTCATTATACGTGCGTGCATATAGATCCATATATGTAGAGTAACAGTAAAGAATCTAGAGATAGAAATACACGACTGGAAACTGAGATGCCCCAATGAAGACAATGGCACAAAGTGATTAGCGGCTCTTGATAAGCGTCCACCAGAGAGCCTTTGCGAAAAAGACAAGATGAGAGAGGCGGCGACAGGGAGGGAGTAAGGCGCAGTGGCCAGGTAAAGGTCCCTCGTGGCAGAGTGAAGGTCACGCACAACACACACAACAGTGAGTAATGACGTGACGCCTCGGAGTACGCATGCACAGCTCGACATTCCTTGTGTATGTGCGTGCGTGTGTGTATGTGTGTGGCGAGGGCGGGGGGGGGGGGTCATAGACGTAGAAGAGGAGGGAAGAAAGAGGTAAGGGGACAAGGGGAGGAGAGATGGACAGGGGGGGAGAGGGGGGAGGGTGTCGGGAATGGGAGAGGACGGGGGATAAGGGAGGAGGGGCGAGGGCGTAGGGGGAGGACAGAGAAGGGGCACAGAGGAAGAAGGAGAAGAGAGGGGGGATGTATGGATGCGAAGAAATATCCCGGGAGCACAGGGGGCACCTCAGGGGGGATCCCGGACAAGGATCATCCGAGCCACTTGTAAGACGGTTCATGTATGAAGGATGGGGCGGATGGAGGGATGAAGAAGAGGGGTGGGGGCTAAGGGGAAGGGGGTGTCGTGCCTACTGGTCCGGACAGGTCGTGTCCCATTTTTACGAGTCGAATCTCCGCGGCGTCGCATTCCGTGCCATCCGCTCGCAACATAAAATGCCCCAGCTTTTATTAAGCGTCGGGGTACGTAACTATGATGGAGAGAGTGAGAGTGAAACGCCAGCGGTCAATAAAGAGTGTGAGTGAGAGTGGAGGTGACAGCCGGACAATCAAGCCGATCGTATTGTAGAGAGATCAGCGCCGCGCAACCGAACGTAGACAATCGTATTTCACGGCCACCCCACCAGCTCAAGGGGGAAGGGGGGGTGGGGTAGTGGAGCAGGGGGGGGACTCAATATTGGCCAACTTTTATGAGATACCACTGATATCTGACGTCTTTCCGCTTATATATTGGAATTTCGACAAACCTTGGATATTGTGAATTTGCCAGTGGGGAAAAAATGGCGCGAAGACGGTAATTACTAGTGACCTTTTTTTTCTCTAGCTCTCCTTTGATTGTTTTCATTTATTGTCACATTTTTTCATCGACAATCTCGAGTAATTTTTTTTTTTTTTTTTATCAGATATTATTATCTTCTACCCCTCCCCCCCAGATACCCCCTACCCCCCTGCATTAAAATCTTTTCTTCACTAAAATCCTAAAATGATTTAAAGGTCCTCCTACCCATTATATCACACCCATAATAGTTCACCCTAAGGAACCATCCTAACCATCCTCGAAGCTAGTGTGTAAGAACCAATCCTTAAGGCGCACAATAAGAAGCAGTTGATTAGCGATGTCTGTCTTGCGTGAGAGCGAAGCAAACATTTGGCCTCTCACTTCAGGCTGCGAGTAAAGAGCTCACGGCGAGGAAAATTGTGATCGAGCGAATAACTAATATGGGAATGGGAATCGGATTGAGAAGGGAGGAGGGGGGAGTCGTAAATTCCCACTGGAATCCGTATCTTCTTAGAGGCAAAGCTGCTTCGGGAGATGGCTTTTGTTGCTAAGAAGGGAGACTAAAAAGAAATATGTTGCTTATTTCTTTCTTGTTTTTTATCTTTTTTTTTTTTCTTGGGGAGAAATTTATGTGTTGTCTTCATTTACTTTTTCAGTTCATAATGTGATAATTCGATAATGGTTTATGGTGTTATTTGGAATGATCGTGTTTTAATAAGTGTAATGTAATATTTTTAATTCAATTCACGAAGAAGTTTATAAAATAATAAACCAATTAAAAATCGCACTGGAAAATCCATAAAGTGGTGGATTATAAGATAGTCATCAAGAAGGTCATTGGGGACTATATTCCGAATCGAGAACGTAGCCATAATAATAAATGTGTGGGTTAAAATATTTTCTGTATCTGTAGTAGAAAAATATGTAACCTTCCTGGCGTCTTCACAAAAACTGGCTTTGATTTTTTGGCTTCTATTTAAGAAACTATATATTGCAATTCTCACGTCGTTATGCAAATCACTCTTTTGGATAGGGGAGTAAAAAAAAAGATAAACCAATTCATGTCTCCACAAGAGATAGTCCTACTGTCCATAGAAACTTCATGATATGATAAACAAACGGGTTTTTATTTTGACTCAGAATAGTTTCCCTCGTATCGGCTTTGAGTTCAGTTCAGGCTGCGACTGTGTGCGGAAGACTGAAAACTTCTCAACTTTTCAGTCGTGGGAGATACATAAGAAAGAACTTCCTAGGAGATGTTTGGAGCTCAAGAGAAGTTCTTGCGCTTGTTATTAAAGAATATATCTTCGCTTTTATTCAGTGTGTGTGAGGGAGGTTCAAGCGCCTCGCGGGATCCAGCAAAAGGCTGAGCAGAGGACAGAGGGGCGAGAGGGATACAGAGGCGAATGATAAAGAGATATGTGTTAAATGGGGGAGTGTTGAAGATAAGAAGATACGTGGATTGCATTTTAACGAGCCGGCAGGCAGGCGGCTTGGGGCCATAAGGGATGAACAGAAGTTAGGTCTCAATATGGCCCAAGTTAAGGCTAAGATTGGCTTATCTTCTTCCTTTGCTGCTTGGTGATAGCGCGGCCGTCTTGCTAGCTGAAAGGAAAGTAGATCAATGAACTTATATATATATATATATATATATATATATATATATATATATATATATATATATATATACATATATATACATATATATACATATATATATATATATATATATATATATGTGGGTGTGGGTGTGGGTGATGTTGATAGCGATAACATTAAGTGGAATAATGAAATGAGTGACAATGATTATGATAATGACAGTAATGATGTAGATATTAGCAATAACAGCAATGATAATGATAAGAATGACAACAATGATAATAATGATCATTATTTTAATAATAATACATTCATAATAATAATGATAATAATGATAATGATATTAGCAGTAATCATGATGATAATTATGATAACACTAATGACAATGTTACAATACAGGCAACAGTATAAATAATGTTAATAATGTTCATGATAATGATTATGATCTGATTTGTAGAGCAGCCGTTGGAAATGCTATAGAAGAGCATTTGTTGATATTTTCCAGTAAATAGATAAACGTATTACACATCATGATTTATTTAATCGAACATTTCCATAGTAATCCATGATAAAATCAACGCTTTGAGCGTCGAAATCCACACAGTATTTAAAGTTTCTGCGCGTGAGATACGAATCCCAGTGGGAGTGAACATTTCCACGTCATAATCCTGTGACAACGAAGTCCTTTATAGTCGCCCCTGAGAGAACGGTTTCGCTTAAGTGGCCGAGTTGACGGGGAAGGCTCCGGGAGGGTAGGTATAGGTGATGGAATGCCCCGAATGTTTGTCTTTCGCCGCACCTGGCCATGGAGGGTGGTGGTGGGGGGGCAGGGAAAGGGTGCGAGAACCAGTGTGTAGGATATCCCTCTTTTTCTTTCTCCCACTCTTCATTTTAACCCTTGTGAAATGGAACAGCAAAAGGAATTGAACCTTATTCAAGTATTGATACAGACAATATGCCATTTGCATATTTTAGACTTTCAAGATACAGTTTTATGGCATGGAAATTTTCCAACAGAAACATAGAATTTATAGAAGCAATATCCGCTGCCGACAGTCACTTTCTCTAGGAAATAGATGGGGGGCAATTTACTATATAACCCCTTCCATTAATAGGACACGGCTTTAAGTATGAAATATTATTCCAGTGCCATTCCCACTTTTAAAAAGAGGAGGCTTTGATTTTCTATAAACTAATAATTAAAAGAAAAACAAAATCTATCAGATTTTCAACAAAATAATTCCGAAAGTTAACTTGTGCTTGAAACTTCTTTGGACATCTTCATCGCTTTAAAGTTAACTTATAAATCCTGCTTTTCTCATCAAAAACGCATTAGGGAAAGCCTAGTAACCGACTGAATCACTTCCTGTTTTGGCCAAATGTGTTGTTATGGTAGATACTCAAAGTCACGTAGATCAGGTTCGAAGTATGTAGGGCTGCGGGCGGTAATGCCCCCCCCCCCAAAAAAAAAAAAAAAAAAATGTATATATATATATATATATATATATATATGCATGATAAGTGAAATAATGATAATAATAGATAAACAAATAGCAAATGAATAAGTAGATAATGAAATAAACATAATAACGGGATAAAGAGGATATACTTTTACGAAAAAATATCTTCAGCGGATACGTACACAGGCATATATATCCACACATACTCGCGTGCACCCTACGAGTTTCAACAAATCGTAGCTGTAGCAATATAACCACTTGTAATAAAAATGTTCATATGGCAATAGAAATTGGTCGATGGACATAAAGAAGTAACGAAATTATATATATTATATATTCTATATATGATATACTCCAATACGGTCCTGTAGTTGACATGATAATCTGTACAACAATATATTACAAAAAATACGCTAGTTCTCTAGGGCTTTTGTTGTTATCATGGTGTGAGATATGGAGTCCGGGCACATTGTCGAGGGAAGCTGCCGATTGTGTGTGAACTGGAAAATATAGCTGTGGTGGGAGACCGACTTCGGATTTTGCCATAGTGGAGCAACATCTGCAATGCAAGTGAACTTTGTTTTTGAAAATACGAATGACTACAAGGCTATTACAAGTTGTTGTGTGCTTTACCCTTCCAATGAAACATAAATAAATAAATCGATTTGGACTGTGATTCATAGGAATCCTCCAAGTTAACCCTTCTTTTTTTTTAACTTTTCTTTCGCCTCCATGTTCCAAACAACGGTGTTCCCGATACCAGGTCAGAGCCCGATAAAACAGCCGTCATGTTCCCCTCACGGCTGTTCACAGGGAAACCGATGGAGCTAGGAAGGGAATGGTTTATGGAAATCCCATTCTGAAACCTACAGGGAAATGTTGAATGTGTAGCTATGTCTTGTGCTGAATCCTCTTGATATTCATATGAGATGAATTTTGATTAGTTTTTATTTTTCATTTTTTCCCTAGTGTTATTGTTGGTGATATATATACACACATGTATATACATATATACATTTATATATTCATATTATGTATGTATAAATGAGTTTGTGTGTGTGTGTGTGTGTGTGTGTGTGTGTGTGTGTGTGTGCGTGTGCTTGCGCGCGCGTGTGTGTGTGTGTGTGTGTGTGTTTTTGTAATATATATATATATATATATATATATATATATATATATATATATATATGTATATATGTATATACATATGTACATGTGTATCTATACATTTATATATATATATATATATATATACATATATATATGCATATGTGTATATATATGTCTATATATATATATATGTATATATATATATATATTTATATATATAATATATATGTATATGTATATATATAAATATATATGTATATATTATATATATATTATATATATATTATATATATATATATATATTATATATATATATATATGTATATGTGTATATATATAATATATATATATATATATTATATATATATATATATAATATATATATGCATATGTGTATATATATATGTATATATATATATATATATATATGTATATATATATATATATGTATATATATATATATATATTTATATGTATATATATATGTGTGTGTGTATATATATAAATATATATAGAGAGAGATATAGATATAGATATATAAAGATATAAATATATGTATATGTATACATATGTATATGTATATATATACATATATATGTATATATGTATATATATGTATATATATATATATATATATATATATATATATATATATATGATATCCAGTAGTGCTTAGTTGAAATCTATTTACATAGAACATTTTATGCTATTCATTATTCAACATATGTTAATTACATGTCTCAACCTTTGTGCTATTTATCTTTCTTGATATCTACACCGATACCCCTTCCCCCTCCCCCCTCCCCCTTCCCCATTTCCCTCCTACGCTCTCTTCCCACTTGGCCGAACGTTGCAGCCTTTGTTTCGCAAGATGAAATTTTCCAGGCTTCACGCTTTCTCAAAGACTCTCTTCCTCAGTCCGTGCGAACGTCTCTCGAATCAAAAAAGAAGCTCGTCAGAAGGGAGAGGGACGGGGGTAGGGAGGGAGAGGGAAGGGAGGGAGATCGGGGGTGGGAGGAAAGGGAGAGAGGGAAGGAGGGAGAGGGAGGGAGGAAGGAAGGAAGGAAGGAAGGAAGAAAGAAAATATAGAGAGAAGGAAATCCTGTATATTTATTTTGTTGAATCAATGTTCATCCTAAGGAAATTGCAAATTGCCAACGATAGTCATTCAAGAATTTATCTTTCTTTTTTTTCTTTTTGTTTTGTTATTGAACTCAATGCCCCGTGGAGGGAATCAGGGAGGAAGGTAGTTGATGCAGAGTTCATGAAACACGAGAGTATAAGGGCACAAGTATCAGGCAGAGAGGAAAGGCAGGGCGAAGGGGGGCACGGGAGACAGTATGAGGGAGGATTCTGTCAGTGCGAGAAGGATGAGGAGAAGGAGAGGTAAGACAGCCAGCCTCAAGAGACCCACGCGTGCTGTAGCATGAAGCCACACGCTAGGGAATGATGGTATCTGCTTCATGGTAGAAGGAACTTAAGATGGAGATCGGCCCAGTGATCTTAGCGCTGGAAGGAGGCTGCCTGCCTGCGCCGCCCCGCCTTCCATGCCTCGGGTGTAGAGGGTTCCGGTTAGAGACTCGGCTGCTTTTATTAATATCCGTTTGGGTCTACTATTGGCTGGGACGGCGAAGTCTTACTTTGTTCAGCTTGTTTGAAATAGTTTGGTAGCTAGCAGGGCCATCTGACGGGCTTTTGTAGAAGTTTGTTGATAATTGTGTTTAGAAGGAAAGGGTTACTTGGATCTATTTTTTTTAGTCCTGTGTATGGATGTTTGTGCGTTTGTATGGCTTTTACGCGTCTGATACCTTTGGAATTACAGATAGGGGATGGGAGTATTTGATCATTATTCTCTTTCCGTTTGTGTAACCCGGAGTTAGTGTATCGTAAGTGTCCTTGAAGGTTTTATTAACGTGTTCCAGCACTGTCTTCCGAGCTTTCTTGCCGACTAGGAATGGTTTCGGGCGAGACCAGCTCCTTCAGGAGAGTTTGATTGCTTCTCTGCTAGTTTTTATTCATGCTTGGATTTGTAACTTCTTGCATCCCTATTCAATTACTTTCTGGCCAAGGAACTGATCTGTTTATGGTCGGGTGTGCTGCGGGCTG
>NW_028234415.1:38308645-38313645 GCF_977035675.1 Penaeus japonicus | reverse complement strand
ATATATATATATATATATATATATATATATATTTATATATATATATATATATATATATATATATATATATATATATATATATATATAAGAAAATCTAGCACAGTCATAGCCGTATAGATAAGACGGCGAATCTCTGGGTACTCCCTCACCTCTTGGAACTGCCGTCGTAGCCATAGATAGCTCTTGGCTGCTCGTAAGTTTTTTTTCTGCATTTTGAGAACTGAGTAAAGAAGTGAGAGGGATTTTATTTGGTAAAAGATGACACTTCGGATATTTTTCATCTTTTTAATTCCAGTTCTCTCTCTCTCTCTCTCTCTTTATTTTTATCTCTCTTGCTATCTTTCTCCATTTTTCTCTTTCTCCTTCTTTTTTTCCTCCTTCCTTACACAAGATTCTGCCAATGCGCTTCATAAGTCCCTATGTATTTGTCCGAGAAATATTCATTTGGCAAAGAAATGCAGTCATTATGTAAGTGAGCCAGAGAGAGCCTTGTCCTGTGCGCCGTGTGGTCGAGGTTGCTGCACACAAGTTGCATAGTTAAACCTACTTTTATCCCGGAACATATAGCTACCTGAGACGCTAGTTCTTCGCTGCCACAGCTGGGATGGTCGAGGGACCTTTCCTTGGCGTTTGTTTCCTTGGAAATTTACCATCGACCTTCAGATTCTTTTCAAAGAGGGTGATTGTAGTTTTTTTTTTCTTTTTTACCCCCTGTCCTTTGTATGTGTGTGTGTTTGATGTGTGGATGTGTGTGTGATTTTGTGTGTATGTGTAAGTGCGTGTGTGTGTTAGGGGGGGGGGGTGGAGCCAGAAATGGCACACATAAGGCATTGTGTAGTATCATCACGATACATTGGGCATAAGGATCAGAAAGAGTCTGGCTAACAAACATCAATATGCTGCGTAGCATTGCTTCACAACCCTCAAAGTACGAAAGCAATTATCATTTTACAAAACGACGCAATGCTTTCTCTCGAAATATGAAATCGAACATTTATTATCCAACATTCACATCTCGAGAAGCCATCGACGTCTTTGCCATTATCATCTCTAACTGTTTGGAAACGGGGATTTTAAGACAGCCATTGCATGTCGCACGAGTCCCTAAGCAAAGCATGAAGTATTCATACGACGGCCACGAGCCAGTTTGGGCATTCGAGTGAAATAATGCCACGCAACGGATATTTTACCAAGCACTTTGCTTGCCACCTCCTGGAGCACTAGCCATGTCTCAGTGTCGGCCCCACGAGGCACTTGTGGCCGTTGCACTGTGCTGGAAGGCCTCGTAGTGCCAGTGGACCTAGGATGAATTGTTGGGGCGGTTATGGTGACCGCTTGGGGCTAGGTGTCGGAGGAGGAGAGTGGAGGACGTCTTGCCTAGCACCATTGTTCTGACCGCACCTCACACGACCACGGAATTCCAGATTTCACTCAAAACGGTCGGTCATTTCGAGCTGTTGTCTTTTTTATTTTTTATTTTTTTAGGGTGACAGATTCAGGCCAGGCGCTTATCGTAGTTTTTTTTTTTTTTTTTTTTTTTTTTTTTTGGTATGCGTGCAATTTTCTGAAAAGTAAAGTACCCGATGATTAATGTTCTGCAGCCATGGAATCATTATTCTAAGTCCAGAGATCTTCTTTGTCTCTCAGATACAAGGCTTGGTATAGGGTCACTCTTAGGCTTAAGTGCGATGTAAAAAGTACACAGTGACCTTGGTACGGAGCCAGAACCGCGGGAAAGTGTCCGTGAACTTTGGCAGTGGTTCCATGACCTCGTCTGCGCTTCCAATACCTTAGCATAAGGTCATTACGCTGGTGCATGACCTACGCCAAGGGCTTATATTTTTTGACAGAGAGAGAGAGAGAGAGAGAGAGAGAGAGAGAGAGAGAGAGAGAAAGAGACAGACAGGCAAAGACAGAGAGACAGAGAAAGAGAGAGAAAGAGAGAGAGAGAGGGAGAAAGAGAGAAAGAGAGGGGTAAAAAGGAGAGCGTTTGTTAACTTGAAAGTACCGTTAATTTACTTTTTTTCCTTCGATTTGCACATATCCCCCTCTATAAAATCCTCAGTGCATATATATATATATATATATATATATATATATATATATATATATATATATATATATATATGCACTGAGGAATTATATATATATATATATATATATATATATATATATATATATATATATATATATATATACATATATATATATATATGCACTGAGGAATTATATATATATTTTTTTTCTTTTTCTTTTTTGTCATTATGCAGCTGAAAATCCACGAATATTCATCTAACAGACCTTAATCCGGAACACAGAAACACACAGATTACTCGTCCGTTCTTTGATCGTAAGCCAACTCTCCCCAATGTACGATGCCCGACAAAACCCATCTTCTTTTTTCGGCGACACAGCGTAGCGGGGCGAAGCGGGCTGTGGCGGGCTGTGGTGGGCCGAGACTTCCCAGACAAGCCCTTATCTGCATATTAGCGCTGGAGCCTTCATCGCTCGCCAGCCTGCTCCTGACGCCAGGCTCGCGCGCTGGGGAAGGGAGGGGGAG
This sequence comes from Penaeus japonicus, assembly GCF_977035675.1. Taxonomy (NCBI): domain Eukaryota; kingdom Metazoa; phylum Arthropoda; class Malacostraca; order Decapoda; family Penaeidae; genus Penaeus; species Penaeus japonicus. The sequence goes on along the minus strand of NW_028234415.1, from coordinate 38,311,085 downwards.
CGGGGATAGGAAGGGGACGGCAGGCGAGAGGAAAGGGGGAAAAAGGGGTTTTAAAGGGAGAGAGAGCGAGAGAGAGAGAGAGAGAGAGCAAGCGAGAGAGAAAGAGAGAGAGTGAGGAGGAGTGTGAAACTAGGAGCATTGTCAGTGTATAGGAGTGTGGGTTAAGCCTGTTTTGTTGGTTGTTAGTGGATGTTATTGGCCTTAGGACTAAAAGTACAAAGGGTAGTTAGTGTTCATTCGCCAGTTTGCCTATTCGGATGCACTTATATGGAAATATTGCCTGGTAGATAGACAGATGGAAGTACCCAGGGCATAGTAAAGGCCAACGCATAGTACAATATTTTCATTGCGCTATCCCCTTAGACATCCGTATAAATCTAAACACGAGTGGGTTGTCCAGAGGCAGTGGAGATGAAGCCGGGGCCTGAGGACCATGGATGGTAAAGAACTAATGGCATTCCCCGCTATCATAAAAAGGACATTACTAGCGGATCGCCCCATTAATCACACTCTGTCGGGTACGAAATATTTGCTTGTCAGTATAATAGATCTCAGAGTCAGTGCCCTGTCGGAGCTCCAATGGTTGGGGTGGCTCATAGCACATCAGTAAACGTCTTTCGTCTTTCGTGGACATCGCTCGTTCGTGTGTGTTGTGTCTGGCAGCGTGGGAGCCAGCGGCGCCCTTCACCCATATCGGAACACATCAACTTTAATGCTTCAAGATAATAAGATTCGTCAGAACGTGCCATGGGGACCAACCTCAATCCTCTCCTCCTTCTTACCTCCCCCTTCTCCCCCTCCCCCTCTTCAAAGCTGTCGGAATATTTGGGAAGAAAAAAAAATCTATGTAGTAATAGCTCGTAGATTATGAAGGTGTGACGTGATTTCTGCTATTTATAAATTCCGCTGCATACTTTTTTTTTCTCTCTTGTGATTTTTTTTTTTCTCCTTCGTTCAATTTCCTCTCTCGGCACCTTTGCAGGACCGTGGCGCTTAGACAGACGCCGTCCATCAGGGTGGATGTTGCATTTTGATTGCAATCGTTTGGCTGGCCGGTTTCAGCCCGGGGACGGTGAATTAGGAAATCATATTTTGCTGGAGCGACACACCGGAAACACTTTATTACGCCGCCTTTCTAATAACTTAAGAGTTGTCCTTTTTCACCCATCTTTTTACTGTCAGTGTTTTTGTTTTATCATCGTCATTTATAATGTAGATTTTAATAATTATAATATTAGATGTTTAGTGTGTGTGTGTGTGTGTTAGTGTGTGTGTGTGTGTGTGTATGTGCACGGGTGTGCATGTGATGTAAGAGGAACAACATGCGGCAAGAAATAGGTCATACACCTGAAAAAGATATACAGTGTGATGCCGTTTCGGGTTCGCGTGAACGGTGAGATAGGACACATGTGCGAATGCAATGGAGATTCATATTCCTTCTGAATCCATAAAGTGAGAACAAGCGGGTGAAGTATACCCGCATTTCACGCTCGTAAACAGTGCACTCTCCTCCGCCCAAGAACCAGCTGCTTGGAAGCGCAGGAAGATGGTCCAGGATATATGACCAAAAGATTGTTGTAATACATAACTGGGGCTCGTTCGCAGGAATACCGTATTGCCGCTCTTACATATTCAACTGAGTTCTTTTTTTTTAAAGTTCGTAAAGCAATATCTACCAAAGGCTTCGGGCTGGTTCGTTTCGAAAGAGAACCGCTCCAATTACACCAGAAGCCGAACTGTAAGAGGGGCAAAAAGCTCGAACATTTTAGCTCGAAGCTTCAGAAGCCACAAATCTTAGACCTTCCTTTTTATAGGGTTATGGGTGGGAGGGAGATGGGGAGACTGGGTGAGGGGGGGAGAGGGAGACGGGGTGGGGGGGAACATTATCTCAGTCTCTTATTGTGTCGGAGATTTTGATATCATAAGAAAAGTAAATTTGGTAGATGCGAGTGCGAGGCAGGGACCAAATCTCTTCTCCGTTCTCTATTCCAGCCTCGAAAATTGGGTTTGAATGGACTCGATCATTTAAGATAGTTCTTTGAGAGTTTTTCTTTTCTTTTTCTTTCCTTTGCTCTTTTTCTTCTTTTTCTTTTTTACAAAGTTCGCTGAGTCGTCTGTTATTTAAGGAATTAGCAAGTGTTTTTTATCTTTATCATTTCATAGTTTGATTTGCAGTGTGTTCGATTCAGGGCTTCGTTCGGTTCGGATAATTCTCTTTCAGAAAAATTGCAGTTAAGATAGTCTCCCTTCTTGTGCCGTGAACCTTCCAATTAATTTTTAATACCCTCCCGCTCCCATTTTCTCGGTTGCGTGACTGATTGTAATTCTGTGTAAACATTTGCCTCCCCGCCATTCTCCTCACTATTTTCACCGCAAATCTCCTTATCTCGACTAGGATATCGACCTCGGATAGCAGGTCCTCATGCTGTTAGCAAGGATG
>NW_028234415.1:38291145-38293645 GCF_977035675.1 Penaeus japonicus | reverse complement strand
ATATGTGTGTCAGCTCACATATGCTTCCTTCTATTTGTACCCATGCATTTAACTCCTGCATATGCTCATCTAAAAGAAAAAAAAAAGAAAAAAGATCCCATAAAGAATCTAATTTCAGCCCGCTTAAATGCCGGGCCATCCCCCAGCCAAAAGTTCACAGGAAGCATTATCACTTTTTCGCAAGCCTGACCCCGCCTCCGCGTCTTCGTGCGAGGGCCTCCGGGCGGCGGCGGGGAACAGACATCCCTCGGGCTTTGATCCTCTGGCGGCCAGCCCGGACATGAAGGGAAGTTCGTGGCATCGGAGTGAAGGTGAAGCTGAAGTGCACTTTCAAGGTGGACAGCTTCTGATGGATGTGGCGAGGGAGAGTAGGATAGGGGGGGAGGGTAGGTGTGAGTGGATGAAGAAGGGTGAGGGAGGGAGGAGAGGGCGAGGGGGGACGTAGGTGGACCGAGGGAAGGGAGAGGGGGAGAAAGAGGGAAGGGAGGGGAGAGGGACCGAAGGAGGGAAGGTAAGGTGAGGGCAGAAGGAAGAGTAAGGGAGGAAGGGGAGGGTAAGGGGACCGACGAAGGGGTAGGAGAAGTAAGAGAGGGTGAGGGAAATGAGGGAAGATTGATAGGGTGAGAGAGGGAAGAGAGGGCGAGTGAGGAGTAAAGGAGATGACGGAGGAATAGTGCTGAACCAAGCAACACCAGAAACGAGTATATGATAAAGACCCAAAGAGGCAAGCAGCATGTGGCCACCAACGAGTCTGTGGCATTCGATACCTGGCAGATGTTCGGCCAAGCAGACTTAGCAGGCAACGGGTTAGATAACGCGTGTTTGTGTGCCTTCCACCGGATGTTATATTCCTCCTTTCGTTAAGAGAGATATCCCGAGCTCTCTCACCTGTTCTCAATTACGACACTTTCAATATAGCTTTAGGTGCGTCTTTTGTCCCTCGAGTGGATATATTCAACACAAAGAGTGGAGGGAGAGAGGTATCATGCAACACACGCTAAGGCTGAGATGGAACCGCACCTGCCCGCCTCGCACCACAAGGCTCGTGTTAATAATACAGTAGGACAAATTGCTGCTGTCCTTTGTGCGCCCCCAACCTCAGCGTCCAGCTGTGACACCCTCCATCCCTCCTCTACCTTTCTTCTATTAGTCTGCTGGATACAGTTTTTTAGCAAGCTGATATATGCAAAATACGCACATATACAAAAATTGTACATTGTACACGTACACACACACACACACACACACACACACACACACACACACACACACACACACACACACACACACACACACACACACACACATATATATACACATACACACACACACAAACACACACACACACACACACATAGACACACATATATACACATACACACACACACACACACACACACACACACACACACACACACACACACACACACACACACACACACACACACACAAACACGCATCCGACCAAGAAATCCCGAGGCGTCCCCACAGCCGCCGCCGCTCAAGGGAGGACGCAGAGCCGCGCCGCCATAACCGCTGCCTCGCCATGCGCCCACAAGCCCTTCCATCCCTCGTAACCGGCCATACTCGGCCCATTGTGCATGATAAAGGACTTCCGAGGATTTAGAAAGTATGGAGTTTACGAGTGGCGATACAGACCCGTTATCTGACCCGGACCGGTAAGGAAAATGAGGCCGGAAAGAAACTGAGATTACAATTTGCGACAAAATCCTCTGTGGGGCGGAGAAAAAGCGGGTGGTTCAACTCAGGATTTCCTAGTCTAATAGCCAAGAAGTGGCAGGGTTGGCAAGGTCCCAGGCCGATACCGTGCTATTGTCTAGTGATGTCCTCTGCGCTACCACCACGCCCCCACTCACGCCCACTGTACCTTCCAGACCGAATTTCAACGAAACATCTTCTCTGTTCTCCCTAGGCGTCCCAACTTTCGATATTTTGCAACCTTATTGCAATGTCCTTTTGGTGTATCTATCATGTCCTGTGGGTGATTTACTATTCCCTTTGCACGCTGCCTTGCAAGCGTCACCACATTCATGAATACGGGAACGCTTGAGCGCCTCACTATTTGGTCTCTTGTTATGTTAGATGCTATGGGGATATTCACGAATGTTGCAGAGGGTTGTGTAAGATGCTTCATAAAGACAGGGTCATCGGATTGTTTTTTTCGCTAATGTAAAAGGATACAAGTGTTCATAATGTAAAAAAAAATACATGATATATATGTCTTAATATCCAAAACATTTCCACGGTAATCGTTGCATGGGTTGCAATCTAATATTTTCTCTTAAACAAGATTGTTTTTCTCTTTTCCGTTGAAATCTGTAATTCAGACTCTCTCTTCCATCGAAACTTGCATCTGAACCTTACTTTCTCGCCAGAGCCTTGCAATTTAAATTCACTTTTCTAACGGAATCTTGCAACTTGACCTCACTTTTCTAACGGAATCTTGCAACTTGACCTCACTTTTCCGTCAGAACCTTGC
>NW_028234415.1:38283645-38286145 GCF_977035675.1 Penaeus japonicus | reverse complement strand
AGTTTGTGGTGATGGCGGTGGCTTGCTTGTGCTTGCTTGATTGCATGAGTTTGAAGCAAATTGGTTGCGTGTGCCACTGGTCGAGCGTTTCTGTAAATGGATAGATTTGTTGAATGTTATTTCCAAATGAATGCAATGTCTGAGTAATATGTTTTTATATTCATTAGTTTTTTGTTTTTGTTTTGTTGGGCTCTAACCTTTGACCTCTGAATATAACAACACACACACACACACACACATACACACACACACACACACACACACACACACACACACACACACACACACACACACACACACACACACACACACACACACACACACACACACACACACACACACACACACACACACACACGGAAATGGGATGCACGAAGGCAGCATCGTTTTCGCAGTCACTGGCTTCCATCTTTAACAAACATCTGCTGCACAACAATACAAGTCCACGAGTACGACAGTGACAAATTGGCCGGAGCGTTGGAGTTATTGACATTTTTCAACGACCGCACCAGCTAATGCTCCAGGCCTTGTTTAGAAGTCGTGTCATCTGGCATGAAATAGATCCCAAGTTGCCAGTTATGAGGACGAGGGGCTTGAGAGAGTAGCTATGTCGCCCTCCCCTCCCACACCCTGCCTCCTAGATCCCCCTCTCCCTCTCCTGCTCTCTTTCTCTTCCTTCTTCCCTCTGCTCTACCCCCCTCGTCCTCCTCCTCCCCTCTTTGCCCCAAAAGAGCGATACATTCAACGGTGCTATTGTTCTTCCACGACGTCGCGGAACGCTCTTCTACTCATAGCTCTGCCATGCTAAGACACCTTGTTATTTGCCTGTTAAACTCACGCTTCCCTCTCTCCTATTCTTCCTCCCCTTTCCCTCACTTGCTATCTCCCCTCTCCCTCTTTCTCCTGTCCTTCCCCCTCTCTCTTGCCCCTCCCTGCTTGACTTGAGAATTATATATGAGCTACAGAACACGTCAATAATCCTAATATCTATATATACTGAAGTCTTGATGGTAGTTCTTGAGCTTATATGTTTATACTCGTTAGATGTTCGGTGCTTGGCAACTTTGGAGGAAAGAAAGGATAACAGTAACGAGAGCAAGTTTCAGTATTAGTCAGTGGGAGTTGTGCGCCGGTCGTTTGGTCGTTTGGCATAAGTGTTTTCAAGTCATTAAGCCGCGTTCAGCGTTTGTTCTTGAAAGAGGCATCATATTCTTGGCCGAGTGCACGACCCAGGCACCGTGAGGAGAGGTCTCGCGAGGATACGACGCGGCGCTGGGGCGGAACGAGACAATTGCGGTTGTTACGCCGGGAATATTCTTGCTACGATACTTACGCGAAAATCTGAAACCGAGCTTCTTTTAGCTATTGACGGGAATATATGTATGTATATATATATATATATATATATATATATATATATATATATATATATATATATGTGTGTGTGTGTGTGTGTGTGTGTGTGTGTGTTTGTTTGTGTTTGTGTGTTTGTGTGTATGTGTCTATATCACACACACACAAACACACAAACACACACAACACGTACAATATTTATTATTTTAATGGTGAAACTTTACAAGTAATGTGACACCCTTTTTAGGTCGAATGTGGAATATTTTGCAATATATTAGGATTACGAGGCACTTCCGTTCAATGAGTGCTATTGTTAGCGTCTAGAAGCTGTCTAAGGATATATTTTATTTTCTGAATAGTGTTTCGGTCTTCCCTTTAAAGTGCGCCGTCAGATCGCAGTGAAAATAAATGCTGCGTGAAATTTTAAAGCTGAAAAATACAGATACAAAGAAAAGGGGGTGATGTCCGCGTAACAGTGGAAGCTCGCGAGTTGTGCAGGTTATGTCACCTCGCTTAGTTAATCAGGAGTGACAGGCGGCGCAGTCTCATCGCGGGAGGAAGATGTAAAGCCCGAGAACGAGACTCCGGCGCGATAGAAACCTCAAGTATGGCCGGCCAAGTTTCAAGCGCTTCTTGCAGTCACTGACGCGCACAAGCAAACGGGCCGAAAGGCAGATACAACGGGTTTGATTCCGACCGCTACGATATGAGGTTTTCTTATGAACTGCTCATCAAATCATGTCTAAAATTAGACGTGACAGCTGGATCTTAACGCTTACTTTTTTGGCACTGGGCCTCGTCTGTGAAGTTGCCAACTCGTAAGTTAACTTGGTCCTTTCTAAATGACCGGCAGACGAAGGGCAGATTGCACAGTGACAGGTTGCAGGTAAAAATTAGTCATTATCCGAATACCTGAAACTTTTACGTGAGATTCGCTCTTCATGATTGGTAAGGAATGAAGCCACTGACTGATGTCATCTTGCCATTTTTATCTTATTGTTATTTCTCACCTTCGATCCTTTCGCCAAAGCGAAGCGACGCGCCAGATTTATTTGAAGTAAAAACAGATAAAACATGAATGAACAGCTGTTTCTCTATGAATGAAATCCCAAACTTTAGGGAATTATGAATTGTACTTATAGATTCA
>NW_028234415.1:38273645-38278645 GCF_977035675.1 Penaeus japonicus | reverse complement strand
CTCCTCCTCCCATACCTCCTCCTCCTCGTCCTGCAGCCTCCTGTGCCAACTGCAGGGGCGTTCCGGACGAGAGGGGCCTGCACGTACACCCAGCCTCCCCCGAGTCCAGTAGCGGCACTGTGCAATATTTACCGGCACACCAACTCTCCCAGCCGTCCAGTATATGACGGCAGTGCAGCATAGGGAAGGTTTCCTAGGTGTGCACCACTCTAGTACCGGGTTCTTTCAACCGCATTGTGCTACTGGAGTACCATTGCAATCGTTGCAATAATGAGCACTCCGTCGCGCCCCGCCAGTAGCGCATTTGTCAGAGAGGTTTATTATCATGGCAGCAGTTGGGTTAAGTCATTAGGGTGCCGTACGGTAAACATTTCCATAATGCCACATCAGTGACAAAACAACCGGCGGCAGAGATAGAGAGAGAGAGAGAGAGAGAGAGAGAGAGAGAGAGAGAGAGAGATGCAGTGAAGCCTCGCCAGGTGCCAACAGTCTCTCTCCAGCCATGGTCGCAGAGGACGATTTTTAGGGCAATTCTCTTTAATGGTTTCCATGAATTAAAGGGATATAATTTCGGGGGTCATATTGTAGAGGCCGCTCGGTCGCTTATTATACGGGTGCGTGAGTACGTGTCTGTGTGGGGGGGGGGGGATTTGTTTCTGTTTGTTTGTCTGCTTATTTTTATTTATTTATTATTTTCTTTTTTATATATATATATTTTTTTTTTTTGCGTAGTTATATGTGCTTCTTTTGTGCGCGCGCGTGTGTATGTTTGTGTTTGTGTGATATTGGGAATGGAAGTGCACGTGTGTGTGTGTGTGTGTGTGTGTGTTAGTGTGTGTGTGTGTGTGTGTGTGTGTGTGTGAATATATGCCAATATTTTTTTTTTGTTTGTTTGTTTGTTTTTTTTGTTTTTGCCTACGTGTACCTTGTGCATGTCGTTTTGCAAGCAAATGTTCCCCCGCTTTAAAGATCATCCGCTCCATCATGCACACCCACCGGCTACATACATCTCGTGCATGGCGGTCTATGCCTCCGTGCCCCCTATCGAAGTGTGAGGCGCAGGCACGGTCAGGTAGGGGGAAGGGCGAGAGGGCGAGAGAGAGAGAGTGGGTCTTGCCATGCATGCAGATCCTGATTGCAGCTCCGTGCTCCAACTTCAAGATTTTTCGCTCCTCTCCTCCGGAACCTTATTGCTGTTGCTGCTCTGCCTCCTATTACTCCTATTTCTCCTCCTATGCCCCATCTCTCTTTTTTATTATTATTATTCCTCCTCCTCCTTCTCCTGTTCTGCATCTTCCTCATCTCCCTCTTCATCCTCATCCTTCTCCTCTTCCTTTTCTTATTCCTCCTCCTCCTCCACCTCCTCATCTTCTTCCTCCTCCTCTTCGTTCTATGCCTCTTCTACCTCCTTCTCCTCAACCTCCTCCTCCTCCTCCCCTTCCTCCTCTTCCTCCTCTTCCTCCTCTACCTCCTCCTCCTCCTCCATCACCTCCTCCTCCTCCTCCTCCTCCATCACCTCCTCCTTCTCCTCCTCCACCCCCATCGATCGATGAATCAATAATATACAACAAATTCCTCTCCAGTCTCGATGTAGTAATGGCGTTTCCTCCTCCCACCCCCTCCCTCTCCCTCTCCTCCCCTATCTCAATCCTCCCCTCCCCCTTACCTTCCCTCCTCCCCGCCCCCCTCCCCCTCTTCCTCCCCCACCCCACTGTTGCCAGCTGAGTCTTATGCTTGCCTCTTATCGTATCCCGGCGGAATGGGTTGTCGTTATAAGCCTTAATCGTTCTGTTATACAACATGTTTCATCGTGACATATCCCTGGGTATTTATTGCTATCATGGATTTTTTTCTTTATGCAAAGCTAAAACAAAAGGTGGCATTTTGTTCCGTGACGATCTTTTTTTTTTCTCTCTTTATCTCTCTCTCTCTCTTTCTTTCTTTCTTTCTTTTATCTCTCTCTTTCTTTCTCTCTCTCTCTCTCTCTCTCTTTCTCTCTACCTCTCTCTCTATCTCTCTATCTCTCTTTCTCTCTCTCTCTCTCTCTCTCTCTCTCTCTCTCTCTCTCTCTCTCTCTCTCTCTCTCTCTCTCTCTCTCTCTCTCTCTCTCTCTCTCTCTCTCTCTCTCTCTCTCTCTCTCTCTCTCTCTCTCTTTCTCTCTCTCTCTCTCATTTTTGTTAAGTACAAGCAACACCTGCAGAGCTAATCTTTATCATATGTAAGCAGAAGGAGAAAGAGGAAATGGCACGACAGGATGAATAGAAAATGATGCAAGGGGAAAAGATAAAAGAGGAAGAGAAAGATGCGGAGAGGAAAAGGAAGAGGAAAAGGAGAGAAGGAAAGGCTGTAATGATAGAGGGAGTTAGAGACGGGGAGGAGATGAAGGAGGTATGGAAGGAAGTGAATAAAGAGGGCAAGAATTTTAAAAGAAAAGAGAAAAGGGAGAAAGAGACAAGAGACAAGAGATGGATAAACAAAGGAAGGGGTTAAAAAAAAGAACAGTGGATGAAGTTAAAGGGACGTAGGGAGGGTAGAGGGAGAAGGGGAGTAATAGTGAACTGAAAAGGGTGTGAGGGGGAAGGAAGTATGTACAAAAGAGATTAGAAGAAGAAAGAACGGTAGAAGTAGATAGTTAACAGGAAATAGAGAGGGGGGAGGAGGAGAAGATGAATGATAGGAGACATATAAATGAGAGGAAGAGACACGAATGAAAGAGAGAGAAAGAGAGACAGTCAGGCAGAGACAGGAAGAGAGAGAGAGAGAGAGAGAGAGAGAGAGAGAGAGAGAGAGAGAGAGAGAGAGAGAGAGAGAGAGCAGACAGAGGAAGAAGAGAGGAAGGATGTGTACAATTCGCTGTTATTATAACCCCACCTTTGTGACAGAGAGGAAAAAGGGAGAAAAAATGTAATTGAATAAACAAGTAGTAAGAGAGAGACAAGATAACAACTAAGTGAAACGACAAAAGAAACAAATAGCGAGTGAGAAAGGAAGGTGAAGCAGCAATTGCATGAATCTGTTGCAATGGAGAGAAAGAGTAAGAAAGCGAGGATGGGGGAAAATGCATGAAAATGGCAAGAACAAGGGAAAGTGAAATAAAGGGGTGGGGAAATAAGGACAAAAAACATGTTAAAGGGAAAGAAAGAAGAAAGAGGAGGAAGATAACAAGGAGCAGGATGAGGAAGAGGAGGGGTGGAGGGAGTGGAGGTTTGGGAGAAGTAGGAGGAAGAGAAAGAGGAGTAGGAGGGGGAAGAAGAAGAAGGAAAATAAGGAGAAGAAGGAGTAGTAGTAGTAGTAGTAGTAGTAGTAGGAGAAAGAAGAAAGATTGGAAGAAAATAGAGAAAGAACTCAATGAAGGCGCGAGAGGATATAGAATAGAACAACGACTTCGATAAAGACGAAGAGAGGAGAGGAGAAGAAGGCGTTAGAATGAGTTGTGGCGTCTTGAGAACGCCCGTTAACGACGATGACATTAATGTTGATGATGTTGTTGATAATAATTATGCCAGGGAAAATGATAATTGCCCATGCTGGCGGCGTGAAGATGGGCAGTTATCATGAGCTAGTTTGTGTTAACGATCGGTTTGCAAATTAAGAATATGTATAGACATCTTGAGGCAAAAGAGGATTTATGGGTTGCATTCTGCACTGCGAGACATAATCTATTTTTAACGCTCCGTTGTCAAGATCTAATAAAAATGATAGAATTCCTTTACATGTTTATTTCTTCCAGAAAACGATAGATGAATTGAAATTATATTGAGAACTTTGTGAAAAGGAAAATAACGATAATGGAGAGAGTGTGTGTTTGCAAGATAGAGAGAGAGAGAGAGAGAGAGAGAGAGAGAGAGAGAGAGAGAGAGAGAGAGAGAGAGAGTCAGGCAGTCAAGCAGACAGACAGAGGCAGATAGACAGAAAGAGACGGAGAATGAAAATGAAAATCAGAACAGACAGACAGACAGAAGGAGGGATAAAAGACAGACAATAGGACCTGCAGAGCGAACGAACATAACATAATCAGGTGAGAGAGAGAGGCAAGAGTTACGATGATTGGGCCGGGGGACAGTGAGGGCATAATCATAGCTGCGGGTTAATAATGATGTGGAGAGGATGAGAAGAACTAATTATCGACTGAGAGGATGATGGAGCCAGTGAAGAGTGGCGTGAGACGACTCGAGGCCTTTATCATCAGCTGGAGAAAAGGGGAGGTGTTTCGCCAAGGACTTTTGCTCACGCCTGTTTTTCTTTTCTTTTTTATCGGTTTACAAAGTGGGTGATTTGTTTGTTTGTATGTTTTCTTCGTTGCATTTCCTTAAGCCTCGAAATGGGGAAATAAAAGAAAAGGGGGAATCCTAAATTGTTCCGTATCAAAATCTACGTTTGCTCATATAAATCACGAGGGGAAAAGATTAAGCTAATGCGCTCACACGGATCCGTCAAGAGGTGGAAATTATGAGAGGGGAAAATATCGCGGAAATACGAAAACAATGAGGAAAATAGGGCAGATAATAAGGCTCCTTTTCTCGCACCTGCGTCATTTCCTTCCCTGATTTGCGTCAACCCGCCGGCAGCACATTGATACGCCAAGCAGCGCCCCAATCAATAATACGTCCGTGTGCAGAAGAGAAGATTGAGATTTTCGAGATAATGGCATGAAAGCCAAGGAGTGTGACGATGATAATGGCTTAAAATTTCAAGGAAAAACTTGAACTCGGTGTATGAGCTCGAGTGGGCGAACTCTGCCTATGAACTTTGTCCCGGTGTCACAGACGTGTGCCTCTCTCTTTAAGGCTTGTGAAGAGGCTTCTTTTTTTCATTGGAAACAGTCATTTCTTTTCGTTATAGTTTTATCGATACTGTCAAGTTGGGCAGCAGTATTCCTGCGTTTAAGTTGCGCCATTATTTTGTGTTATGTTCATGGTAAGATATTCATGTGAGCGCCCGAGAAGAGCGGAGATGTTCCCCGCGTTTGCCCGCGTCCTTGCAAGTTATATATGTGTATG
>NW_028234415.1:38268645-38271145 GCF_977035675.1 Penaeus japonicus | reverse complement strand
GTTTATTTTCATCACTTGTCGGTGCTTTATCAACACGACTCTTAACGGATCATGAATCCCCGCGTCCGTCCATTCACCAGTTTATATTCATTCATGACACACCGATGTAAGTGAAAGGGAATCATTTGTAAAGAATGGCCACGCGTTTCCATTTGTATGTAAGGCAGCATTTGCGGTAATGGGTATTAAAAAGTTTGACCAGCATCGGAAGGAACGTGGTTGGACTAGCCTACTGATGGATGTTGCAGGCTGCCATTAAGGCTTCCAGACACTCATCTCTGGTCCAAGGTTCCGACTGGGATTTTTAATAATGTAAAAAGATGTTTGTGCAAGCTGATGCTGTGACAGCTGTGTAATTAAGGATTTATTGATCTAAATCAAGTATTTTATTCATTGATTGATTAACATTTCACTTATAGGTTTGTTTATCGATTCTTACAGTTGATAGCTATTAGTTTCGTGAATTACCAGTCGTGATCTAGATTGCTAATTATATTTCTGATTACCAATTCTGTCGCGTGATCACGAAAGGCGTCTAATGATAGTAGTTACATCTGTAGATACTGCATCTCCAGACAGTAATTGTTCCTAATGCTAATTGTCGTATCTGAAGCAAGTAGCTGTATCTCGTTCTATTAGTTTAGTATTCAAGTGTTTCATCCTACCCACGCCCAAGGGAATTTAGGAGCGTCACATATATCACGCAAATGTTCCCGTTATCCTACGTTTCTTAGTGTGACAGAGGCCTTTGTAGCAAGAGGAATAAACTAACCATGGGCTAAAAAAACACTGCGAATTGATACGAATTGTCACAGGAGATCGCCATTAGTCACGGCATAGTTATGGAACTTCTCTTATTCCATAAATCCTTGTCGAAGCGGCTGGGATTCGGAACTTGGTATTGGGAAAGTGATTAGAAATATCCATCACGGTGTTTTCGAGCAACAATTCCTTTTTGGCAGCATGGAATATGTACATGCGTTTGTTTACTACTGTATGATGTAAACGTGTATATGTAGATATACATACGTATATATATATATATATATATATATATATATATATATATATATATATATATGTCCGTCTGTATGTATGTATATGTGTTTATATATATATATATATATATATATATATATATATATATATATATATATATATATATATATATGTGTGTGTGTGTGTGTGTGTGTGTGTGTGTGTGTGTGTGTGTGTGTGTGTGTGTGTGTGTGTGTGCGTGCTCGCGTGTGCATCCGCACGCACGAGAGGGAAAACCCCACCAAGGGCAAATAAAACGCCGGGCGAAGGAGAGGGAGCGAAATAAATAAGCGAGAGCGAACTTGTACACAAAGCCGACAATAATAGAAGGCGAAGACGCCATGAACACCGTGGAAGTTCCAATACATTGCCTCGTTTCCTTTATGGCATCCTCATTGGCTCGGAAGCTCTGTGAAATCGCGGTTGTGAACGGTTTAATGAGAAGGTTGCAAGATTCGCCATCAAGGCACTAATGTCGCCAGAGCCTTTTGTTCTTGCGTCTTCATCGTCTGACCTCTCTCGTCGCTCTTTCCCTTTCCTTTCCTCCGCCTCTTGCAATTGCTCTGCACATTGCAGGACGCGAGAGGCTTTCCTCTTGGGTGATTAACTGGATTGCCTGATTTGGCTGTTTTATTTTTTGTGTGTGTAATGTGTCTTTCTATTTCTTCTTCTCTGATTCGTTCTCTTTCTCTCTCTCTTGTTCTCTGATTCGTTTTCTCTCTCTCTCTCTCTCTCTCTCTCTCTCTCTTTCTTTCTTGTGTGTGTATGTATGTATATATGTATATATATGTGTATATATGTGTATATATACATATATATATACGTATATATACATATATATGTATATATATATGTGTGTGTGTGTGTGTGTGTGTGTGAGTGTGTGGGTGTGTGTACATACACACACACACACACACACACATTATATATATATATATATATTTATATATATATATATATATATATATATATATATATATATATATGTATATATATTATATATATATTATATATATATTATATATATATCCTTCTGCCTCCCTCCTCCCTCTCTCCACTTGCTCTTTTTTCTATAGAAAGATTTCTTCTTTTTTCATTCCTGATCGCAGCATCACCTCGAGGGCTTAAAGAGAGTCCTTCACATCCTGCGCTCTATCCCTCGCCTGATCATCCTATCCGGCGCCTCTATCGCTTGTAGCTCTATTTAATATGAGTCGAATTTCCCAAATGACGCCCGGGTTTGGGAGTCGGTGCGTTCCATATTATCTTTTTCTGTCTGTCTGTCTGTCTCTGTCTCCATTTCTGGCTCTGCCTTTTTCTGTCTCTGTCTTTCTCTGTCTCCGTTTCTCTCTCTCTCTCTCTCTCTCTCTCTCTCTCTCTCTCTCTCTCTCTCTCTCTCTCTCTCTCTCTCTCTCTCTCTCTCTCTCTCTCTCTCTCTCTCTCTCTCTTTCTCTTTCTATTT
>NW_028234415.1:38246145-38258645 GCF_977035675.1 Penaeus japonicus | reverse complement strand
GGTGTGTGTGTGTAGATATATATATATATGTATATATATATATATATATATATATATATGTGTATATGTATATATATATATGTATATTATATATATATATATATATATATTATGTATATATATATATATATATTTATATATATATATATATATATATATATATATGTATATATATATATGTATATATATATATATATATATATATATATATATATATATATATATATATATATATATATCAATGTACCTATCTATCTATTTCTCCCATTCTTCCATTCTAATTCCCAGCCTTCTCTTCTCCGTTTCTCTCCCACTCAATAACCAAATGCCTTCATTTTTGTATGGCCGCGTCCCCTTGATTACCTCGTAAAATAATTTCTTCAGCTTGTTCGGACGGGAGAGGATGAGACTTTCTGCGTTGGAATGAGAGTCTGTGTCCATTTAACCCGAAGAGGCTAGGCACTTGTGTCAAGTTTCCGTGGCATTACAAGGGCGGCGGGGAAGGAAGGCGGTGGAGAAGGAGGGTGAAGAGAAGGAGAGGGAGAGAGACGCGCAGTGGGAGATGGGAGTGGGACAGGGAGATAGAATGAACGGGAGGATTATGGGCCGTATATGGGGAAGATTGGGGAGTTAAGAGAGAGAGAGAGAGAGAGAGAGAGAGAGAGAGAGAGTAGGACAGAGAGAGGGAGACAGACAGAGATACAGATAGAGAGAGAGCCATAGAAAGAGAAAAGAGAAAAAAATATATATAAGAATAGATCCCCTCAGCAAAGACACAGATATTCAGATTCTTCGACACAAAAAACGGACAGCGGGTCAAAAAAAAAAGCCCTGAGCTGGCCATAACAACCGCCAGGGTCCGCGGAGGAGCTTCAGCCTCTCCCGTTATTGGCCCTCGTTCTAACGGCGGCGCGAGGTGATCAGCGGCAACGGCAGGTCCTTCTCGACGCCCGCAAGGGACTGCCTGCACGATCCTGATTGCCTGTTGCCGACTGGGAGCCCTTGTTTAGTCCCTGTAGTTAGGGTAAACCCATGCATGCCTTTCAATGATCGTGTGTAGGTCTTAGTAGTCGGGTTAGATAAGCTATGACGGTCGTAAGTTTCCCAATATTGACGGCGAAGAGATATATGGTATTAATTATATCTATCTACACCGTGCTAGATTAATCGCTTCTGTGTACGCCACTCAGATTAATTGCAGTGACGTGCAATATCTTGTTTTAATTAAAGTGATTTGTACGTTTCTAGTTTAACCACATTTTTAATGACATTTAAACCAAATATATTTCTCTTGTTGTATGGCATTATCATATTTCCGCACATAGAATCCTTATTTCCATTTGAAGGGAAAATAACAGGAAAGAAAGACAAAGAAAAAATATGCTCCGGTTTGTGTACGTGTGTGTGTGTGTGTGTGTGTGTGTGTGTGAGTGCGTGTGAGTGAGTTAGCGTATGTGTGAACGTATCCTTTCGCCTTTCCTCTTTATTTTTTTTCTCGTTTTCGAAATAACTCAAGATGAAGGACCAACTTCCGAGACGACCACTTTATTACGGCGCTATTAGACGATCTTGTGGGCGCGCTCTCATTGGGAATCTCCCCTCAATATTTCCCATCTACGCGTGGCGCCTTAGTGCTGACGTGGCAGCTACTCTCAACACCCATTAGATCGCCTCCTCCTACCCCCTCCCCCCCAACACTCCCCTCCCATCCCTCTGACCTTCGTCCGACCTTCTCTTATCTAATGGTTGATGGACTCCCTCCTGCTCTCCTTCCTTCACTTGTTTCACTCACGGGTTCAGGAGAGGTCTGTGGCGAGTGGGGTGGGGTAGGGGTAGGGGTAGGGGTAGGGGGTGGGTAGATATGGCTTGTGCTCCAACTATCTGTCAATATTGTCTCTTAATTAGGTTTAGCAGTTGATAAACATTTGGTGATTATTGCCATGGCAGAGTCCATTGCTCTAAAGTGTTGTTGGCGTAACGAAGTACTTTTTCGGCGACGATAAGTACTTGTATTAAAAGTTATCGTAGGTTGATGGAGTACTAATGCTTTTTTTTTTTTTACTCAGAGAGTGTTTTAGCGCTACCTAGAAAAGGTAATGGCCTGAGTTTGTGTGTGTGTGCTAGCAGAGTGATGTTTATTCCGGAGAATACATTCCGCGCGCTGACGGATCGACGTAGATATTCGGAGGGGCGCAGAGCTCACTCGGGTCATCAAATAAATCAAAACGCAAAAAACGAGGTGTCGGAGAGTTGACTAACATCCCCGAGACGGCTCCCGGATCAGTACTTCCTCGCCCGCATAATTCAGCGTCGTGGTCCGAATTGCAACCTCGAATTGCACAGTCAGTGTATGCCAAGAGAGGGAGTCCATTGGCACCCCCTTCCCCACCCCCTGCCTCCTCCTTCCCTTCCTCCTCTCCTCCTCCTCCTCCTCCTCCTCCCCATGAGCCTCTCTCATCGCTCAGCCAGCATCCTCCTCTATGTGAATTCTAAAACGTCTCCCTCTGAGTCTCTCTCTCAATTACTCAAAGTTTATTTTTTCTTATTTCTTTTCTTTTTTTGTTCTTCAATAAAGCTATAAGCCCGAAGTCTTGATTTCCTCAGACACCATTATCGGAAGAAAGTGAAGCTATTCGTTATGGCGGTTTAACTTCCCCCCCGCCAGTACTCAGCGAGCCATTACTCAAAAATTGGAAAAGAAGCTCTCGCAATAAATAACCTCATTTTACGATACTCTTATTCGCAAACGGATGATCGAGTTTTCCGAGCGCTCGAGTTTATTCGGTTTCTAAGTAAAGCCAATATACAAATGAATCCCTCGCCAATTTATAAGGGCAGTAAATTCTCGCTTTTTTTTACAAGGCAATGGACAGCATCTGTTTGACTAGCTTGAGATAACTGGGTGTAGATCTAAATTCTTGCCATTGGCTGCTCGTATATCTCATGCATGAACATTTAGTCACAGCAGCGAGTGTCCAGAGCATGCATTGGGCCCAAAATATGAGGGATATTTCAGCTTATAACTATCCTGCAGGATGTGGAAGGAAGAAGCTGGTCATAGACAGCCCATCTCTCCTGAGTTTTTCTTTGTGCTTCTGTGAGTGGCTTTCTATTGGTCCGCTGACGCCGTTGCTTTGCTTTTTAACAGATAAAGGCGAACTCTGTTAAGGGAGCTTTGTTACTGATGTATTTGAGGAGTCGCAGTAATTCTAACGCGGTCGAGGGTTTTAATCCACAGCGGTTTTGATTAATATGTTGTACGTGTTGATGGCAAGAAGATGATATCATAATGATAATAACGATGATGATGGTGTGAGCAAGAATGAATCATTGTACTGAAACTACTATTGCTACAACTACTACTGCTGCTGCTACTACTACTACTACTACTACTACTACTACTACTACTACTACTACTACTACTACTACTATTATTATTATTACTACTACTACTACTACTACTACTACTACTACTACTACTACTATCACTACTACTACTACTACTACTACTACTACTACTATTACTAGTATTATTACTACTACTACTGCTGCTGCTACTGCTTCTGCTACAACTATTATCTTTACTTCTCTATTTCTAATAATAACAATGACGATTACGGTAATACTACTAATGATAGTAAGGATAATGATAAGGAGGATAATTTTGATAGTGATGATGATAATGATACTAATAAAAATAGTGATGATAATAACGATGACAGTGATAACAGAACACAAACTAAGAATATCAATATCATTGATGAAATTTCCAATTTTCAAAGTACTCTATCAGTTCCATCTTTTTGGCTGAGATGTGCTGACCGGTGTTTGTGGAAAGAGCGTGTGTGATTCTCCCAGAAAAGGGGACCAAAGCAGGCCCAAACTTTACCAATTTGGACAGCGTCACACACAGGCGGAGCACGTTTGGGTAACACAGGCGCGTCCTACTCTATGTTTCCTTCCTGCATCCAGCACTAGATTAAACTGCTGGGAGAACGTGTGTTACTGCTCTTGTTGCCTCAATGTATGTTCTCACTCTCTCTTTTTTCTATCTTTCTCTCTTTCTCTTTCTCTTCCTCCTCTTTTTTTTCTCTCTCTCTCTTTCACTTTCATTTTCTCTTTCTCTTTTTCTTGCTCTCTCTCTCTCTCTCTCTCTCTCTCTCTCTCTCTCTCTCTCTCTCTCTCTCTCTCTCTCTCTCTCTCTCTCTCTCTCTCTCTCTCTCTCTCTCTCTCTCTCTCTCTCTCTCTCTCTTTCTCTCTCTCCTCTTTCTCTCTCTCTTTTTCTCTCTTTCTCACGCACCCACCTGTAATTCATGGTTTTCTCTTCGTTTGTAACTTTAGACTCCCGACTTCTAGTGCTTCTCCTCACTCCCCTCCCTACCTTCTCTGCTCCATCCCCCCCCCCCATATCTAGTCAATCACCTCCCTACCCATAACTACTCCCTCACCATCACCCCCTATCCATCTACCCTCCACTCCGACCCCTAACCATCTCCCTTCCACCATCCCCTCACCCCACCTCTCCTCTCCACCCCCACCCCTACCCATCTTCCCATCCTCTCCTCATTCCACCCCACCCCTACCCACCCCACCCCACCCCTACCCATCTCCCCTCCCCCAGGAATATTAACGAAGGTGCCGATCCCTCTCCCTCTCCCTCTCCCTCTCCCTCTCCCTCTCCCTCTCGATTCCCGGGGCGTCGGAACATCTTATCTCGGTGCAGTAGACATTCGAATCCCTTAGTGACCTTTGATTTATTTGTCTAATTTTCTCGGGCCTTTCAAGACACGCGGCCAGATTGGAGCGATCCATTCAGCCTGTAGACTCGATTTCAAATTCCATCTTGTTCCTGCAAGTATTTCCCTGTGAATATATATATATATGTGTATACTGGGTGGATGGACTCGGTTACGCTATCAAGGGGAGATGGAGAAGGTGTATTGGTGAATTTGGAGTCAGGTGTATTTCCTTGGTAAATGGACTTGTGTGTGATTATATACGTCTTGAGAGATTGTGTGTGTTGATGTGTAAAGTCTATTATCCTTTTGACTTCTTTCTGCTTTTTTTTCGTTTTATTATGAGTGTTATTGGTATTGTTGGTTTGTTATGGTTGTGTGTAGTTTTATGTTATCATCATCATCATCATCATTTTGTTATTAATACCGTCATCATCATTATATCTATTATCATTAATGTATTTCTTTATATTCACTCCCCTTCCTTTGGTCTTCTTGTTCACACCATTTACATTTACTTTTGTATTATTGACATCATTCACGTTGTTCATGGATCGATGCCCATCACAAAACATTAGAATAGCGAAGTTTACTCTCTATGAAATGATGCGTTTGTTTTTGAAATCAGTCACGCTAAATATTATCGTAGTGTTCATGCGGAGTAAAACAAAAAAAAAACGTAAAAGTTTTATGATACAAATAAACATTGTTAAATGTTAAATGTCATTTACCAGTAACGCACGACTAGTTTATGGATGCGACTGTAACAGTATTTGAGAATAATATAATCAGTTCCTGAGGGCGGGGGAGGGGGAGGGGGGCGAGATGAATTTATATAATTATCAGAATCCTCTTTCCCAGCTGTTACTCCCGAATCCTTTAGAAAATCTACTCGTTACATAAACTAGCCAAGGCAAAAGTTTGTGTGGATTGATAGCCAGAGTCGGGGAGTGTGAGACAGAAGTGGCGACAAAACTTGGCCAATAAGCTTTTATCTTGTGCATTAGAGGAAAGCCAGGCCTCGCCGCATTAATCTCTCCTGGGTTCCGGACGTCAATGGCTCTTTTACCAACACTAATGGCCGCTGCCCTTGTATTGAGGGAGACTTATCTCGCCTTGCGGACACTGCTTTAAACTAGCGCAGTTCATGTCCTTCCACCAGGAGGGGCTACGTCGGTTGAATGGGCTAATTATACGCGCCTTTGTACCCACGCACGGATACACATATGCATGCACGTACGCTTAAAGACGCGCGCTCACACACATACACACATCATTATGGTTCGTCACTATGCTCCGAGTGACGCAAATGTTTTGTTTGCATTAACATAAATTGTTGGCTGGTAGTAAGATAAAGCGTTTTCTTTTTTATTGTAGTTTCTGTGCAAAATTACCCATCGGAAAGAAAAAAAAGAAAAACGATATGTCATCTATAAGTCGAGAGACCATTCATTATTTCTGTCTTACGTTGCAGTTAATTAATCACTCCAAAACATAAACCCCATGTATTTGCCTACAATCGCCTATTTGCATAGTGATTATTGTAATAACTCGGCATTTTACAACAGTGTTACAACAAGGATATAGAAAGTCATGAGAGACAGTTTCCAGTACAATGTTGACAGATTCGATTCGTAAGTCAACAAAACCTTGGATAGTCATCTGAAAGAAAAATAAAATCATGAAAGGTCTAGAGTTATTAACCATGGCAAGAAATGACGCATTATACCTATTTGATGACGACCCTTCTAATGTATTGAGTTCCTTTATTTTGTCAAGATCTATAATCATGTGTCTCGGAGTGCACACACGGTAGCAATAATCACCCAATAAGTTTATTGAATATTGATATTGAAATCCGATACATGTTTCAAGTTAAAAACATCTTGTATTATTGGGTGCCGTCGTGACTTTCGGTTTAACCTGCTTTAATGACAACACTGCCGCCGCTTTTCCATTATAGTCTATTATACTTGCTGATCACATCTAATTGACAACAAATCTCTTTGACCTGCACAATAAGTTGCTAAATTACCAACATGTTACCTGAATATATACTAAAAGTCGCTTCACAATCCATTACGGGGAATATGTTGCCCATCACATGTCCATTAAGATGATCATTTGAATAAATTGTAAGTCAAAAGCGGAGTCACATTACCGCAGACTTTATTTTTCATACATTCTTGCTAGACAACAAGCAGGAGAGGGTAGAGACTTAGAAACGCCATTTCTCAAGTGATATCTAAGACAGCTGCATCGTAGACACAAGATGTTCGCCGTTAGATTAAATGTTAGCTGTTTTTATCTCGTTTATTACCGGATAAGAGACAAGAAAGATTTTTTTTTCTTTTGAGGATATATTGTTTTCTATTTTTTGGGGGGATATGCACTTTTATTTTTGTGTTGTTGTTTTCATAAGCTAACTCTACTGAATGATGAAAGCACTAGATTTATGATGACTTGGCAAGGTTGACCAGATGATGTGACATATTGCGGTTAAGGTCTAGTAATAAGCACGGAACTAACAGATAATTATCATCAAGTTTTCATTTTATACGCATTGGTGACTTGTCAATAGTCCCTTTGTTACTGGCATTTAATTGCTTTATCAATTTATGATTCATATCATTTCTGAATGGTATCGATTGTTCAATGAATATGCTGACGGTACATAGTAAAAAATATCAATGATACTTGTTTTGCAGCGAAATTGTATATTGTATTGCAGAAGAATCACGCCTATTGTCCAATATGTAAAATACTTATATTAAATCAAGTGTGGCACAAAGAAAAAGAAAAACGTATTTTTCCATAAAACCCTGATTCCCTATGCATCAAGAGTTAGCTGAACTTGGAGGCGAAGGTGGAACTCACAGGTCACAAAAGACATAGATCTTCACATGGTTCAGGACACGTACGCGAGGAGACGACTTTGCGACTTGAATGAGACCTGCGCGCTGACCTGATGAGCCTTCCCTCCGTAATATGGGTCAAGACCAGACGCTGTTGACGCGGCAAAATTCCCCGCAAACCATACCATCTTTTTCGGCCTCATTGGCAGTTTTATAGACATGAAAATAATGGTAAAATCTGACTAGAATCCTTTATGCAGTACTATCAAAGCGGTGTGTTGCGTTCCATTGGGCAGGTGACATACGGGTTGATGTGTCTGGCGGCGGGACATGAAATGTTTTGAAATGTATATTCATATTAATCTCTCAGGTGACGTCGCCGAGGAAGCGAGAGCGAGCACAAAGGCTTTCTCCCTGCCTGCCTCGACGTCACAACGATCATTGTTCGACAGTTATGAGAATAAGCTCCTCGTACGGGACCGCAAACTGCTTCCTAGAGACACTAATGACCACGACTTGACATTTTTATGCCGCTACAACTTTGCCTCCAGACGAGTGTTCCCCCGTGGTATTCAAACTAGGTCATCTCACGGTATTTTTACATTACTATTTAATCTTTTGATTACACAAAGAGTACTCTTGCCAAACAACTCTCGTTCTGGCACTGTTATAACGTCAAGTTTAAATAATTTGCTCTGTTTTTTTCCTCGGAGCAAAATGCAATCATCCCATAAAGAACTTCAATTATGTTATTAAAGCCATATCACTTGTGGAGAATTCTTGTAAAGACACGTGACGTCACTCACAAGTCGACCAAATGGCAGCATAGAGATAGACTTTCTATTCTTTACATTCTTTTATTTTTCCCCCGACCATTCTTGGCCAACCGGTTTGCTGGAGAATAAGGGCAAGAAGCGCTTCAAGACGGCATTCTCGATCCGTATAAGAAAGGGATATGTATACGTGTGCGTGCGTGTGTGTGTGTGTGTGTGCGTGTGCGTGTGCGTGCGTGCGTGCGTGCGTGCGTGTGTGTGTGTGTGTGTGTGTGTGTGTGTGTGTGTGTGTGTGTGTGTGTATGCGTGTGTATGTATGTATGTATGTATCTATGTATCTATCTATCTATCCATATATATATATATATATATATATATATATATATATATATATATATATATATTATGTGTGTGTGCATGCGTGCGTGCGTGTCGAATGAGTATAGTCCACTCGCCACTAAGTTCACATAATGCCTGATTCTCATCTCTTTCGCCAAGCTGGCCCTACCAGACGGAGGCACCTCACAAGAAGCGACACACTTTAGCCCTTGACACACCGAATACCCTCACCAAACGTAATTATCGTCCGCCAGCCAAGAAAGAGAATCAAAATAAGTCCATATATAAGGTTAAGTGGTCACCCTCGAAAAACGCAAGTGGGAAAGCTTGTTCGCATGGTAAAAGGGAGCGAGCCATTCCATACGTATTGCGCCTAACAAGAACTAAGGTATTCTTTGCACGGAGGCTGGGGGTATGGATAAAGTTTGAGACTGGCTCCAGATCATAGCAGACAGGATAAATATCATCCTCTTGGGAATGTGGGGGAGAGAGAGAGAAGGAGGGAGAGATAGATAGATAGAGAGAGAGAGAGGGTGGGGTGGGGGGGGGAGAGAGAGATAAAGATGAATCTTTGATAACAACTGAAACGGAGTGATTGTTGTACATGTGAATCGAATAGAACGGTCGACTTTTGCAACGTTTACACGACGTTAATGTCCCCGAAGGCAATTTTGAAACGAAATATTGTCTGCGTTTATGGAGGTTTTCCTTTGTCAGAATTGATGCCAAGAACTAGGGCAGCCGGATCACGATACCGAAGACGTTACCGTGGTTTGCGATATAAATGTCAATTAAATAATGTCAGTTTCTGCTTTCTTATTCCTCTGGAAAAAATGTTTGGATATAAGGTAATTTCGACCCAGAAAATGACTCAATATAGATGTGAAATGTTTATCCAAGCACTATGGCCGTCCGCGGCGGTCGTAATAACGGGGGATATTAACATTCCCAGGAGCAAATTGCTCATACAGCAATACCTTCTCTTCCTGAAATGCAATAAGGCCGGCCGGATCATCTTGGGGAAGCCGGTGATGCCGTCGCCAACAAACGGCTCAAATCTCCCACATTTATGAATCTCGGATCATTCTTCGGTATTATATGTACTCCGTCATTTTTACTCGGGAGATTTTGCAGTCGCGTTTGTAAATATATAATTTTGTTATTGCTGATGGATATGAGAAGTGCATTGTTTCTTTGTTTTTTGTTTTGCGTTGGGTAATTTGTTTGTTTGTTTTTCATTGTATTTTTTTATATTTTCTCCCTTCGGTGCATCTTTATTTTCCCACCACTTCGTACCTCCCGTCTTTTTTTTCTCTCTTTTCTTTTCTTTTTTTTCCCTCCCTCTCGACCTTCCCTCATTCTCTCAACCCGACCCTTCCTACGCTCGACCTCTTTAGCCCCACCCCTCCCCCTCCCCCTCCTCCTCCCTACCCCACCCGCCCCCAAAGGTCACCGCATAAATTCGGGCATAAGGGCGCCTCTCTTGCCTTCTCCGCCAACCAATTCACTCGCGCGGCGCCCTTCATCGGCAGTGTCCGCGGCGCTACGTACGAGGACAGCAACGACCTGCACTATATCACCAGGTCGTGTATACCGCATCGAACCGGCTTCGCTCACGCCTCTACCCTGCCTATTACGGCCTGCCCCCTTCCCCCCTCCCTCCCCTTCCCCTCTCCCCTTTCCTCCTGAACAACCCCTTTAAGCCCTGATAAGCTGTATCATCGCCTTGTCCTTCCATTGCATTTTTCACCATCCGATTCTTTATTTATCTTTGTTTTGTGCATTTTCTCTTCCTTTTGTGTGTGTGTGTTGTTTTTATTATTGATGTCGTTGCGTTTTTTTCTTTTTCTTTTATTTCTCATCTCCTATGCCTATAGCCAAGCGGGTCATCGGTGGCTATCCGCCCAAAGCCACGTGTCTCGAACTTTTCCTTCTACTCGTCTTAAGTTGTTGGTCCGATGGGAGACATCTCTTCAGTCTGCTTAAACCGAACCGAAGGCGATCTTAAAACTCTTGAGTCTCTTCCAAGTTATTAGAAACCTCGTAAAGGCTCCTCTCTCTCTATCTCTCTCTCTCTCTCTCTCTCTCTCTCTCTCTCTCTCTCTCTCTCTCTCTCTCTCTCTCTCTCTCTCTCTCTCTCTCTCTCTCTCTCTCTCTCTCTCTCTCTCTCTCTCTCTCTCTCTCTCTCTCTCTCTCTCTCTCTCTCTCTCTCTCTCTCTCTCTCTCTCTCTCTCTCTCTCTCTCTCTCTCTCTCTCTCTCTCTCTCTCTCTCTCTCTGTGTGTGTGTGTGTGTCTGTCTGTCTGTCTCTCTCTTTCTCTCTCTCTCCACTTCTGTTACCCAGGTTATGAGAAAGCACTGCAACGGACTCCCCTTCCTACCCCCGCCCCATCCCTACCCCCGAGCCATGGTTTTATGCCTGCGTATGTTAATAAGGCCCGTTATGGATGGCGTCTGTCCGCGGATAGCGAGAAGGAGCGACGGATAGTCAAGGCCTTTGTTTATGAACCGGCTTGGATGGCTCGGAGACGTCATGGACTGTTGGAGGTTCTTGGAATCTTGAATGACTCCTTTCTTAGTTCACTGTTTGTCTTTCACTTTACTCCTCTCGTTTCTTATAGTGTCTCCCTCTCTCTCTCTCTCTCTCTCTCTCTCTCTCTCTCTCTCTCTCTCTCTCTCTCTCTCTCTCTCTCTATTATCTTAGTCTCTCATTCTCTTT
Organism: Penaeus japonicus; assembly: GCF_977035675.1. Taxonomy (NCBI): domain Eukaryota; kingdom Metazoa; phylum Arthropoda; class Malacostraca; order Decapoda; family Penaeidae; genus Penaeus; species Penaeus japonicus. Next base: position 38,247,225 of record NW_028234415.1, on the reverse strand, counting down.
CGTTTCTCTTAATCTCACTTCTCTCTCTCTCTCTCTCTCTCTCTCTCTCTCTCTCTCTCTCTCTCTCTCTCTCTCTCTCTCTCTCTCTCTCTCTCCTTCTTTCTTTCTTCTTTCAGTCTCTTTCTCCCCTTCCTTCGTCCCTTGCCCCCGCCTTTCCCTTTAATCCGGAACCTTTAACTCTCAACCTCTCCTCTTCTTTCGCCGGGCGTTACGCGATTACCTCGAGAGGATAACGTTTTGCCGCGAAAATTAGGTTTCGCCCTTAACGCTCTCGTCCGTAGCTCCCGATGGAAAGCAATTTGCGTGGAAGCAAGAACAAACGGGATACCTGGAGGTTTATTCGGAGCGCACGTTCGGAGGCGCTCTCGCGATGACAAACGTCCGGAGTTTGGAAATTCTTATCGCCACTCCGCGGAGGCCTGAATGCTCCGACTTCTTGTGTTTATGGTATCGAATCCCTTATGAAAAGGAGTACGTGTGAGTATTTTCTCATTTTCTTTATTGCCGGAGAGCGGCTATTTGGTTAGCCGTTATGCGGATTTCACAGATTTTCTTCGCATTGTTTCCTTATCTTCGTATTATCTGGGCCTATTTTCGTTTCCGCACCGAAGCGAATTCAGGTGTAACGGCCGAAGGGTATTGTGGATAGAGAGAGAGAAAAAAGATCTCGGTTATGCTGCATATGTGAGAAATTTGAAAGGACGGATATTTAAGTATTCGCCACATTTTGAAAAATCGTCGTATGTTGCAAATATCCTGTCCCTTAATTGATATATTTCTCAAGCGTCTAATATATGCAATTCGTCTCTAGTGATTGGTAGTATAAGCATGTTGTAGCTATTGATCCATGCGTTGCGTTATATACGTATCAGTCATTGCACACGTAGCCATAAGGATGTTTCAATTTTCAAAGTACAAAAACGCTTGAATTCGTCATTCGTCATGCCCTTTTATGGCATACCAAAAATCGATCGGACTTCAACAACATACTTGCTGAAAGGTCACTGAAAATGCCTTCTTCTCGTGTAAAATGAGCAACAACGAAGCTCCCCTGAAACCTCTCGAAAAATCAGATGTGTC
>NW_028234415.1:38226145-38241145 GCF_977035675.1 Penaeus japonicus | reverse complement strand
ATATGTATGTATGTATACACACACACACACACACACACACACACACACACACACACACACACACACACACATATATATATATATATATATATATATATATATATATATATATATATATATATATATATATATATATATATATATATATATATATATATATGTGTGTGTGTGTGTGTGTGTGTGTGTGTGTGTGTGTGTCTGTGTGTATGTGTCTGTGTGTATGTGTGTGTGTGTGTGTGTGTGTGTGTGTGTATGTATGTATGTATGTGTATGTGCGTGTGTGTGTGCGTGCGTGCGCGCGCGCGCGCGTGTGTGTGTGTGTGTGTGTGTGTGTGTGTGTGTGTGTGTGTGTGCAGTCATTTGCACACGGTCATATATTTTCATTATTTACTCTATTTCCTTTTTTCATTACACAAATCCTGCAACCTTCCTTATTTTTCATTCATCATCCGCAATTGATCCTTGTTGGCAGACCCCGTCACTTACGTTGCGTCTTTTAAGCTGTAAAGTTCATCCCTTTGAACTCTACCTGTTCATCCGCTTATTGATTGGTGTTCAAAGTGGGCGTGACTTGGTCTGCCTCTGCCCTTTCCCGCTTCTTAACTCGCACTCGATCCTCGCGACACTTTCGGTGTGACGTCATTAGGCTTGGCGTCTTTCGATCTATCTGTTTCTCGCTTTCTTCTTCTGTCTCTTTCTGTTTCTCGATATATGTGTCTCTCTCTCTCTCTCTCTGTGTTTCTCGCTATATGTCTTTTCTCTCTTTGTCTTTCTCGTTCTTTCTCTCTGTATCTATCTCTGTGTCTCTGTCTGTCTCTCTCTCTGTCTCTTTCTCTTTCTTTCTCTCTCTCTCTCTCGGTTTCTCTCTCTCTCTCTCTCTCTCTTTCTCTCTCTCTCATTCAGTCACTCAATCATTCACTCTTTCTCTCTCTCTATCTATCTCTCAGTTTCTCTCTCTCTCTCTCTCAGTTTCTCTCTCTCTCTCTCTCTCTCTCTCTCTCTCTCTCTCTCTCTCTCTCTCTCTCTCTCTCTCTCTCTCTCTCTCTCTCTCTCTCTCTCATTCAGTCACTCACTCATTCTCTCTCTCTCTCTCTCTCTCTCTCTCTCTCTCTCTCTCTCTCTCTCTCTCTCTCTCTCTCTCTCTCTCTCCCTCTCTCTCTCTCATTCAGTCACTCACTCATTCACTCTCTCTCTCTCTTTATCTATCTGTCTGTCTCTCCTATTTTCATTTGACCGTTTTCTATTTCTAAGCTCAATATCCCATGTCATTTTGCTTTATCCTTTGGGCAACGCGCCGTCACTCTGTCTCCCTTTACTTGGCTCTGTGCCGCCCCTGGATGGTGGGGCAGGGCGTAATGCTTTGCTTTCTTTTCGCCTCGTTTTCTCTCCTTCAGATTTTTTTTCGGGGGGGGGGGTTACTGTTTTTTTTGCGAAGTTGAGGATGTGTCTTTCTGTGTTATTTATTTATTTATTTATTTATTTTTAGGTTTGTGGTTTGTAAAACGGTGGTTGGAAGCGGGTGTCATTGCATGGGGATGGGAGGTACCAGACGTTCTCCTGTTATTTTACGTCGCGGTGGTTGCACCCTCTGCCCCTCCTACCCCGCCCCTACACTCCCACTCACATTTACTCTATCACCACAATCGCCCTCCTATCCCCCCTCACCCCCATCCCCAATCCCCCACTCTTTCCCTCTCCACAAGCACCATCCTAGCTCCCCTATCACCCCCTTCCCCATCCCCATCATCACCGCTACCATTCCTCCCCCAACGACATCTCCACCCCCCCCCCAACCTCAAAGGCCCATGCTGTGTGCCGCTGCGTCATGTTGACCGCAGTGCATAATAACAGCTGTAATGCCCGTATCAGTTATGTATGGCTATTGTTATTTATCCCCTCGTTGAATGAGGCCGAAATGCAACAGTGTGCACGCGTGGGTCAGCGGACGTGTTATGATAGCATTACACACATCAAGATTATGAGGTAAAGCATTTCCTGTCTGCAATTTGGGTGACAGGATTAGTCGCGCAATGATGCAAGTCAAGTAGTCTTAGCAATCTTTTTGGTTGGTAATAGGAACGCATATGATAATGCCTGTTTGCAAGTTTACACCTCAGGATATTACGCCTATTGCGGTAATAATTCTTCATTAAAAGCAAAAACGACATTCCAAGTAAGGTTTATGCATTCTGATGTTGCGAGTTTAGATTCACAGCTGTAATGAATTGTAATGAAAAGATATAACATGAGATGAATTCCCCGTTGACTCTTTCCTTAATAACGCCGTATGTGTGTGTGTGTGTGTGTGTGTGTGTGTGTGTGTGTGTGTGTGTGTGTGTGTGTATGCTGATTATATATGGACTTATATACATTCATATGCATACGCATATATGTACGCAAGCATTTCCATTGCGTATGTATGCATTATGTATATACACTTCAACATATATGGTTCGACTGCGTGTCATATCAGCATCAATATGAAGACAATTTTCAATTAAACATTACAACGTCCGGTTCAGTGTATCATTCCTGCATGTTTAATGAATAGTAAACCTAATTCTATTGATTGTATTATTGCTACATGACACAACAGCCCCCGCCGCACCGAATCACTTACAGCCGGCCAGTCCTGTCAAGCGCTGCCGGAGGATGGTGATGTATGGTGTTGTCGGTGACGGAGTAGGGGCCGGGGTGTGGTCTCGCTCGGGTCCCGTCGGGAAGGCAGCAAAGGGGGTCAAGATTTCGGTTTGCTTCTAAGAGATATTCTAAGATCAGTGTGTAATGCCGAGGGGGGGGGGTCATCGGTCTACCATTGCAGGATAATGCCTTTGTTTGCTAGTGACAGGGTGTTGTCTGGAAAACTCTGTGTTCCTCTACAAGACCTGTAGATGCTCTTATCTTGAGTATGAATTGAGGGCAGGTATAAAGGTGATGCTTTTCTATACTTTGGTTAGTATGTGCTCTGATAGTGCCATCGAACTTTTTTTTCGCCTTGTAAACACGGTCGAATATAGCTAGGACGCCAAGGTTTTCGTCATCTCCCTCACTATCCCAACGCCACCTGCCATCGTCGGTCTTTACAACGTGTTGTTTTTATCCCCGTCCTGTCATCTGGCCGGCTGCATCATCCAGCCGTCCTGATACCGCGGCCCCTTCCAACTCGCTCTCTCTCGCAGCCTCTCCCTGCAACTCGTCGCCAATTTTCTTTATTGGAATACATTTCCATGCTTCTCTTCCTCTGAGTGTCCGGTTTCACACTCACTTCTTACATCCTTTTTACACTCCTGCCTCTCTCCAAGCACAGGCTCCTTCCTCCCTCCTCTTCTTTCCTCTCCTCTCCCTTCCCTGCGCCCGTCCTCCTCCATAACAACTTCCAATATACCTGTCTCCCCTTTCTCATCTACGCTCCCAGCCAGCCGCTATTTCCCTCTCCTCCTTCTTCTCGTCTCCCCTCTTTCCCCCTTTTCCCCTTCTCCCAATTCTCGATATTCCCCGGCCTACTCTCCCCTCCGGATATATTTACTAGTGGTTGATTACTTCCGGATATTGGGAGTTTTTATATATGTACGTCAGTGATTGATGTTCGTTATCAGAAACAAACTTCCGGAGGGTCGAGAGTCCGGATAGGCGAAGTAAGGGCTGGCAAGTAAGGGCCTTCGCTTAACGGGTTAGTCCCCTCCCCTATTCCCCTCACCCTACCCCTACCCCCAGGTATCCGGACGGCGCAGATAACCAATCTTATTTTACATATGATTACCAATGCATCAGCCGGTCTAATCTATTAATTTGGTGCCTGAGACCAAAGCACTTACATAATATTTGCATCGAGTAAATGGGGTTTCCCAGAATGAAAAGCACTTGGTGAGTCTAACCAGGGTGAAGTTACATCATTAGGTGAAAAATTGTCTTCAAATATACCCATGTCCACGGGTCTTCCTCGTTTAAGAAGCTTGCGATATGACGCTTAACCAGACTGGTAAATTGCTTATTTGCCGAAGAGATAATCTTGATTCCACTGTGATATCGGCCCAGTAGACTTAGTCTGTATGTTGTCGCAATACGTAATGTCGTAAATATATGCGGGAGTGAGGCTTTGCATGATCCTGTTTTATGTGTTTGTTTCCTCGCTGTAAATGTGTTTTGCGAATTCCTTTTGGGTTCCCGGTCGTTATTTACGCTTATGATTCCTTATTGTTTATTTACGAACCTTGTTCCATTTGTTGTTCTATCAATATCGAAATATACGAAATTGAAGAAATTTTCAGCCGTGTAGGAGAGTTCTGTATTCCCTTGTGTTCCCCCAAGCACGCGGACCCCTCACGTTGAAAAGATCCCCTCAAGCCCCTCGCCAAACGCCGTCGACTCAAACAAAAATATTGGCACTTCGGAACCGTTATTTGTGCGTTTTAGGACACGGGTTCTCGTGTATGTCAAGTGTTGGTGCGCGAGATGACGGTACCACGGGAAACGGCCTCGCTCTTGTTACTGAAAGTCGGCCCATTATAACAGCAAAGGTCATTGATCTCCATCCCTTTGGTCACGTCGTCGAGCATCATGACGGGAAAGTTTAGGTGTATTTGATATTCTGTTTTCATTCCGCGTGTGAAAGCGATTCCGCTCGAGTTAACAGATGATGCGATTTATTTCAACGCGGTATTCAATTTGCAGTCACTCGGAATCCTCAGCGACCATATAGCAAGAAGGATATCGAATACATGGCAAAGTCTGCAACGTGACGCCGATTCCAGACGTGGATCTGTGACGCCCACGAGTCGTAATGTTACGGAGCCGAGCTATAACCCGGACGTCATGGCCAGTGCCGCTCGCCTCTCGGTGCAACACGCCAACATTTCATCAAGTTTGCTTCACAAATAGCCAGCCGCTGTCACCTCTATGATTTGTCGGTGACAGCTGCGATGGCACAGCTGGGACTTGAAGACTCTGATGTAGCCACGCCCATCGTTCGACTCGCTTGCGGAATAAACACGCCCCTCTTTTCCTGCATGGGATTGCAGTGTGGGAGTTCACGGGTGTGAGTGTTTGTTTGTGGGTGGAGGTATGATTTGTTTTTAGAAAGACATTTCACATTTTCCTAATCCTATTTTCAACATCCTTTTGCTGAATTTCTTACTTAGAGTTACAACTGTGTCAGTCTGGTCATATTTCTGAATGACAAACCGATGACCTCAGAGAGAAGTCGACAGTTCTGGCAGTTGGCATGAAGTGAGGAATATATTTTACTACGCCCTCGGGTACAGCCAGTGTTGCTAAATTTGGCAGTGTTAAGCAAAAGTGAGAATTTTATTTCTTCTATAAATAGACGAGGTCGCCTCTATTTAATTTCCCGATTTATTCCACGGCAAATCACAGTGTATAAAATGAATCGATATGCGACACGTCCGCACTTAGAATTTATGAATGAATATGAAGTGTAAAAGGATTTATTGCGTTTTTTTTCATCGCTTCATTTCCTCGTCCTGTCGTCTTTCATCCTCAGTCTTAGAAGACGTAATGTGGGGGCATTGGAGGTGTATAAGTGTAGGGGAAGAAGGAAAAGAGGAGGGGGAGCAGGCTTGTGAGCAAGAGGGTGTAGGGTAGAGGGGGAGGGTAGCCACATACGAAGGTGAGGAGAGGGGGGGAGGGGGAGGTCTACTCACGAAAGTAAAGTGGGGAAGGGGGAGGCCTACTTACTGAGTGGAATAGATGTACCTTATAAATATAAAGTTCAGTTTCGAAAAGTGCGGTTTCGCCTGTCAAATCCAAGAGGACCATATATATTAACTTTGACTTTTTCAAGATTGGCTCTAGATGGGGAGGAGGGAAGGGGAAAGAGGGGGGAGAGGAGAGGAGTAGAAATAGGGGAATAAGGGGAGACCGGAAGGAGAGAAGGGAAAGGTTGGGGGAGAGAGGGAACGAAAGGAAAGGAGGAGAGGGGAGAGGGGAAAAAAGGAGAGGAGGAGCAAAGGGAAAGAGGAAATAGAAAGAGAAAGAAAGAGAAGAGGGCTAAGGAGAAGAAAAGGAAGGGAGAGGGAAAGAGAAGAGGGTCGAGGAGAAGGAGTGGAATAGAGAGGAAAGGGGGAAGAAGGGGAGGGCAGAGCGGAGACGTCGAGCGGAGCACCCATTCGACCCAATAGGTTGCCGTTCGCGATAGTAAATCTTGCACCATTCCTCTGTCGCCGCTTATGAGATCGACGGGAGATAAAGATAAGGAATGGGAGCGACGCGACGTGCTGATAATATCCTTTTTTGAGTTTTCGCGTTATTTTTTTTTTCTGATTTTGTTTATTTGTTTATTTTTTCATTATTTTTGTGTATTTATTTATTTATTTATTCGTTTGTTTATACATTTGCGTTTTAATTATCTATTCAGTTATTTATCTACTTATCTATTTATTCGTTTGTTTATTTACTTATTTATTCAGTCATTAATTTAATTATTTATTTAATTATCTATTTTTCCCCCTCTCTCTCTCTCTCTCTCTCTCTCTCTCTCTCTCTCTCTCTCTCTCTCTCTCTCTCTCTCTCTCTCTCTCTCTCTCTCTCTCTCTCTCTCTCTCTCTTACTCGTTCTAGGTCAGCAATAAATTTTAACTGAAAGAAGAAAGAGCAGAAAAAACAATAACAAATCAGCAACAATGATATTGATAACAATGATAGTAATTTTGATGATAATGATATAATAATAGTAATGATAATAAAAATGATAGCAATGATAATAATAATAATGATGATGATGATAATGATAATGATAATGATGATAATGGTTATGATAATAATGATAATAATAACAATGATGATAATGATGATGATGATAATAATAATAATAATAATAATAATGATAATATTTATAATAATAATAACGACAATGATAATAATAATGATAATGATAATAATGATAATAATAGTAATAGTAATAATAGAAATAGTAATAATAATAATAATAACAATAATAATAATAATAATAATAATAATAATAACAATAATAATTAAAGTTATAACACTCATAATCCTAAAAACAATAATGACAACGGTTGCATCGCCACCTTGACCCTTACCAAGCACATAAGCCTCACAGAGCCTCGTCAAAGGGAATCAGGAACAGAGTAGCCCGCTTCTTTGTCACGAAACAATAGAGGAAAGAAATTGGAAGAGTTTGAAATGATGTCAGCAGATTGACGGTCTCTGGCGTTGATTAGTTTCTCGGTCGGCCACTTGTGTCCTCCATCACGAGAGAGCGTTTATTCGTTTGTTTTTTTATTTGTTTTTTTATTGTTATTTTTTTTCCTTTCTTTCTTTCTTTCTTTTTCTTTTTTTTTTGTATATTTTTTCGGGGGTGTTAGTTTTTTTTTTCTTTTTTTTTTCTTTTTTCTTTTTTTTATCTATGGCTCAGGCTGTGTTGATCTCCGCCTCGTCAGTTGACAGGCGGAACATCGCAGGCAAATTTTTCCCCTTATCTTGGCGGTTTTCTGGCTGTTGACATCGCGATTCTTGTGAAGTGAGGAGCACGCTTTGACGTGTGTGAGATTTATTATGGTAATTCTGATAACGTTACAGATTTAAGAAATATTTATCGTGTCCAAAAGTCATTGCTGTATTATGAACTTTTTGTATTACGTTCCCATTTTGTTATGAACTGTGATTAGAATTAAGAGAAGGTTTAGGAATTTTCTCGGTTTAATAGGTCAATGTCGGAATATACAGTAAATCAAAGCCTTTTGTCATACACGTCTATAATGTGTGTGTGTGTGTGTTCTTTCTATGCTTTTTTATCTAAGCCAAAAAACACTTAGGTCATCCATCAACCCAAGCTGTTTCCGTGGCTACGAGAGCAGCATTACATTTTCTTTGTATATTAAGTGCCCACTTATCTAAAGTAGTTTCCATAATGGATGTAGTACTTTCGTGCGAAATGAGGTCCAACACAACTTAACACCATCCCGCTGCATATTTCAAATTCCCTGTTCTTGTTCTTGTTTGCGCATACCAACTGCAGTAGGCATACTAGAAGCATTGAGTAAAGGGGGGAGGAAGGAAAGGATGGCGCGGGGAATTCCCGTCGCGAATTCGGTTTCTTGCATGTATTGATTTGCATTATAATTATGGCAACGTAACAAACATAGTGGCTTTGTCCGGGTAGCTGACTCATTCTTCAGATTTACATTTCTTCGTCTATATTGAGATGTTTCTTTAATCATACTTATCATTTCTTCTTCTTCCTCTTCTTCTTTTTCTCCGCTGGCCTCTTTGCATTCTTATTTCAAACGTGCCTGTCTCTAATTTATCACCTCATCTGCACTATCCACGTCCCTGCTTCCTCTTTACAAACTCAAGTCCTTCAAAACTTTCAGTCTCTTCGTTTCTAAATAGTTGTGTTCAACGGGAGAAATCTCTTGAAAGACTGACGATTCCATTACGATAAGTTAAAAAGTTGCTTACAAATATAGCGACCTCTTTACCGACCAAGAGTTTCGTGGGTGTGCTTGACTGCTTTATGGAATCAGGAGAAAGAAAAGGCAAAGGGAGAGAAAGAGAGAAAGAGAGATATACAACAAGATACGAAAACAAGCAGATAGATATAGAGACAGACAAACAAACACACATATGCAGAAAGAGGGGGAATGGATAGACTTTCTGTATTGTTTATTTACTTAAGATATTGGCAATGGGAATGAATGTGCGTATATAAACTGCCGATGCTTTAAGACTCCCGCAAACTTTTGCATCAAAACAAATACATCGCGAAGTTACATACAACTATCAGATTAGTATACGAGAAATTTCAGGCGGACGGTTTGTATTTGTAGCACCTCCCACCGGTGTAAACAATTAAACGTTGTTAACCATTAAACCGCTCGGAATAACGTACACGACAGTAAATACTTAAACGTATATGCAGTAGCGCGCCTTCCACAAACGGCATGAATGTATTTGGAGTAACACCAGCTGCCGCAGTTACCATGAGCAGTGAAGCGCCATGCATTTTCTCGGGATTATTGCCTTCTTAGTGGTGCTGTTGTATTGTTATTCAGGATGGGAAAATTATGCTAAGACCTGCTTAGCTGTATTATACTGAGTTTGTTTATCGCAGGTGTGGCCGTGCGTATTGTGCCGGGCTCAGGGGAAAGAAGGTATTACAGGCTCGTAACTATTAGGGGATGAAAAGCTTTATTGCAATAGAGTGCATATTTAGCCTGACATCTATGCGAATACCCTTCCGTTCCGGCTTTGTGCATGGCGCTTGTACTGGGCTATCATGAGCTAGAAGCAGAGTGAAAGGGCGAGGGCGTGGCGGCGGGAAAGGGCGCTCGTGCGGCTGCTAAGAGGAGGGGCATGGCAATTTCTTTTTCTTTCCCTTTTTTTCTTTCTCTCTATTTTTTTTCTTTCTTTCTTTCTTTTTTTTTTGTCAAGTTGTTCCCTTGGCGAATTAGTCAAGGATCAACGAGAGGGAAGATCCTGCGGGATAATGAAGTTGGATAATCCTTCACCGCCAGAAGGGGCCGATTAAGCGGAATCGACGGAAGGAGGAAGGAAAGTCTTGTCAGAAGGACTTGTCATCGAGGAGGGAAAGTCTGCTACAGATTTCTCTCTCGTGCAGAAGTTTTCCTGCGATGAAAGGCTTCTATAGAATTCCGTATGTCAACCTTGGCTCTTGCATGTGAGGAGTTAAGAGGAGTGATGTACGCTTGTGTGTGTGTGTGTGTGTGTGTGTATGTGTGTGTGCGTGTGCGTGTGTGTGTGTGTGTGTGTGTGTGTGTGTGTGTGTGTGTGTGTCCGCGCATATTCTGCACATATTGTATGTATACATGTACACTATATGCATTATATGCAAATGTCTCTAGGCTGCATATGAGTTATATAATTGCACATATACACATGGCACGCTCGTTCTGACAGTATTGTACACAAGAACACGCCACTGACTTGGCTCCGCGCGTTCTCGAGATGTAAGTGGGACGCAAGAGAGTTTTTGCGTTCACGCTGCCATACTACTGTTTGGGCGGAGTTGCCACGTCTCTGTGTATCCGTGCTATCAACTCCTCGTCGCCTTGTTCCTCGCATATGCTAGGGTGTCTTTGGGTCTCTTGTGGTGTTGCCACGTTACTAAGCTGATGAGGAAACGTCATTTTATTCAAAGAATACTTAACTATTGTCCCTTACTACTTAACCACTACTACTATACTTAACTACTCATTTTTAAAACAGAATTTAGCTATCCTGCAATATAATTAGTATTAAAATAATTGTTAGAAATAGAAATGGTACATTTTGAATAAAGAAAGTAATAACGATAACAGAATGTATCCAAAAAGAACAAGCACATAAGAACTAGGTCGCCATTACGTGGGAACGATCTATTAATAATCGCTGAGAAATATTGCGTTCGTGTGTTAGACATTACAGGTATCATAGGCCTACCCATATATCGTGGTGTAGTGTTGACGATTTAATGTCTATGGGGAACCATTTTAATCGCGCGTGACGTTGTTGTGCCAAGACTGTCTGTGTGTGTTTACCCTGATAGTAGTTTGGCACCGTTCATATGGGTAGGATGATGTCAGGGGTCCAGGAATGATGTCACCTGGCACCAAACCTCGACTGAAGAAAACCAACACATAGACACGGTTGCATAATGCTTTGTTTTGCCGAATTGTGGCTCACCACGAGATGAGGCTCCATTTATGCACAGGAGCACGATCGGCTGCCATGTTCCCTTGCCTCCCGGGCTCTGGCGCCTTGTGTTGCCATCTGCCTGCTTGTCATGTGTTTACCATGGGTCTCCTTTATTGTAGAAAACTATTTCCGTTCCTTTAGGTAGTCGAAAATGTTTTTTTGCCTTTCTCTGTTCTTCTGTCTCTTGTATTTTTCCTGTGCTGCAGTGCTTCTTTGATATTTTCTGTGTATGTTTGTAAGTGTGTATGTGTGTGTGGGGGGGGGGGGGATGTATTAATGCATCCCCTTTCTCCTTTCTATGTCTAAGCCTGCTTCTCTCTCTCTCTCTCTCTCTCTCTCTCTCTCTCTCTCTCTCTCTCTCTCTCTCTCTCTCTCTCTCTCTCTCTCTCTCTCTCTCTCATAACAGATTCCCTCTCTCTTCCTACGCTCTTTCCTGCCTCACCCCATCGCCCTTTCCTATCAGCCGAGCGTAGACAGTCAAACAAATCACTTGCCATCAGTTTTCTCGCATTAAGGAGAGTAGAAATCGTTGTATTTCTTCGTTTGCCATTCTTTCCCTGACACTTTTCTTGTCTTCCTTTGTTAGCATTGTAGTGAGGTACATTCAATAAGTGACTTTTACGAAACCCGCGATAACGGATTGTAAACTAGCCCCTTTATAGTTTTATTTCAAATTTCACAAAAACAAAATCATTTCATAAAAGACTGGGAATAAAACATTCACCTTTGATATGCCCATGAATACCGCCTGATTCCGCTTTCGGCGTCTGTTTTGATTTCTGGCTACGTAAGGCTTCGTGAAATGTTCTCAAAGGAGGAATACACACTTCCTTGAGTTTTTTTGTTGTTGTTGTTTTTTTTGTGAGTGCTCTCACACAGCCATCCGCCATGAAGCCGAAACCCAGCTTCCGCATTACCTCTAGCAAACACAAATATTTTCCTCACTCCAACCTTTCTCTGGTGTTTATAATGAATTTGGTGTATGGAGTATTATTACGTGATGCTTATTACATTAGACATAGATTGTACCGCGGAGTGGCTAATTACAAGATTCATTTAAGAGATTCCATTAACAAAGGTAGAACTTCCCAGCCCTGACTAATGTACTCCGTGATCCAGAAGACTTTGCAGTCCTGGCAAAATGGCTTTCTCAACGAGAGCACTCTCCGAGAGGCCCTGCGGAAATAGATTGGACTCACCCGCGAAGAAATTCATTAACTCTGAACAGACCTAAGTGTATGAGAGTGACTTTCTCTGTCCCGGCTGATGTTGCTGAATATTTATAGATATTTTTTGACGATATATACTTTCTCAAAGTGTCAGTAATGAGAATAGGACTTATCTAGCTTATCGACAACACTACCTTTACTATCAGTTTTACAACACACCTGCAATCTATATGGACATCGCCTCAAAAATGCAACTGCAATTGGTTGTCTCAGGAATGCATCGGTCAATTACTTTACTTTCGTCGCGTGCAACACTTATCGCTATTCTGTAAGACGTTATGTAATTATACATGTAATTATGTATAAGTTATAATACAACTTCGATATCACATCCTTTTGAGAGTTCCTCATGGATTACCTTGCGTGTTGCAATGACCTTTGTTACTCGGTCCCTTTAGCCCGTTCCCTTCACACACACTCGCCTCAGAATGGTAGGAGTAGATAAAGGTAAAGGTAAAGGCATTATGCGAGCAGCACTTTAGCCTTGGCTGGAACTAGACGAAAAAACCTTGAACGGGCAACCAATCGGAATTCTGTAGAGGGAGAAACTTTATATATACAGCTGGGTCGTGGAAAGCACAACGACCACCTTGTTTATGGGACAGATAATTGGTAGTTTAAGCGGCACAGGGGACTCTTAAGTGGCACCCTGGTTGGACTATATATATATATATATATATATATATATATATATATATATATATATATATATATATATATGAATATATGTTTATATGTATATATATGTGTGTGTGTGTGTGCGTGTGCTATGTAAGTGTGCGTACGTGTATGCATATGGAGATAGATAAATAAACATATATATCATCCACATTTTGTCAGGTTATGGCAATTAAAAGAGTGATTAAAAAAGGGTTATGATTAATGTAGTCCCATTGTTTTGCGATAGGAAGTAAATCACTTGTACTTCAAGATTTATAGCCAACAGTTGATAGTCTTACACTCGGATGAGATTCATTGTCTGCTCATTAGTCTCTGATTTTCCCTGATGAGTTTCCGGTTAACGACCAGGGAATTTAGTGTACATGTGTCTCAGGGATAGATCTGTTGCACATTACATAAATTCGCGATAGTGTTTTGATGAACGAGATTGTGAGAAAGAGTGAAATGGATGTTTTGTGTATTGTATTTATATGCTGTTTGTTTATTTTCTTAGAATCAATATAATTGAAGGAATGAAAAGTGAGATTTGTTTAATTTCACGAAAGGAGAGGGGAGGAGATAGAAATTTTACAATATAGACAGACAGACTCTGCTATTTAGACACAAATATCCGAAAACTCTCAGGTTAGAAAAAATCTCTTCGGACCATAGCTAAATGCTTCGATTTGAAATAGTGGAGAAAAAGAACGCAGGAAAGAGATATCGGGAGAAAAGAGAGAGAGAGAGAGAGAGAGAGAGAAAGAGAAGCAAGAAAGAAAGAGAGAATGAGAATAAAAACATATATATATATATATATATATATATATATATATGTGTGTGTGTGTGTGTGTGTGTGTGTGTGTATGTGTGTGTGCATATATATATATATATATATATATATATATATATATATATATATATATAGAGAGAGAGAGAGAGAGAGAGAGAGAGAGAGAGAGAGAGAGAGGAGAAGAAGAATACGATAGATTATCTAATTACCTTCGATTATCTTTTTTACTCGTCAACTTGATATTTCAGACAGACGCAGAAGGTTCGAGGGGAAAAAATAAAGGAATAAGATGTTTTTTGGGTGCTCATCAAGAGCGGGAGGGGGAGGGGGAAGGCGGGAAGGCTAGGTGAGAGGGTCAGTGGGGGAGGGGCGGCAGGGGGAGGGGGAGGGCGGATAAGAGGGTCAAGGAGAGAGGGGGAGGCTGGGCAAGGGGGACAAAGGGGGCTTGGAGAGGGGCTTTCAATAGCGTGTTGGTGACTGCTTGGGCGTGCGGGCGGGCGGTGCTAATGGTCGTGATCGGGTGGGGAGTTGCTGGTCGCTAATGCGTGCCTTGGTGCTCTCCCGTTTGCGATGTTTTCCTGGGTGCTTGTGAATGTCTTCATATTATTATTATTATTATTATTATTTTTTTTTTTGGTTTTGTCCCTGCTATTGTTATTATGATACTTTTTAATAGTATTAGTATTATTATAAATCATTACTATTATTAGCATTATTATTACTGTTAATGCTACTATTATCGTTGATGTTCTTATTGATAATATTGTCATTATTGCCATTATTAGTAGTAATAGTATTATTGTGATTATTAATATTATCATTATCATTATTATTACTATATGATATATATATGTATATATATATATATATATATATATAGAGAGAGAGAGAGAGAGAGAGAGAGAGAGAGAGAGAGAGAGAGAGAGAGAGAGATATGTATTTTGAATTATTTTTAATGTTATATTGTTTATTTGTTTTTTATTATTTTATAGTAAATTATAGTAATGATTATAATTTAGTGTTGCTCGCAATTACTCTGATTGTAGCGATGCTCCGAAGATCAAGTCATTAAACTGTACTCTGTCGGTTGCTTTTTAGATATCTTAATATGCTATAATTACGTTCCTATTTACGAGGGATTGTGTGTGTGTGTGTGTGTGTATGTATGTGTGTGTGTGTGCGTGTGTGTGTGTGTGTGTGTGTGTGTGTGTGTGTGTGTGTGTGTGTGTGTGTGTGTGTGTGTGTCTCCGGCTTGTGCACAGGCTTTTAGGCTGGTATTGATCTCTTCCAATGCGATTGTGTGTTTTTCCGTTTCCCTTTCCATGCTATCTCTTCTCCCTCAGAAACAGAAGTTGTTAGGCTACTTTTCGGCGCCAAAATCTTTAAGTTTATCGACCGCCGATACCGAGGCAGGCCACTGGAAATCGATGGGACTTCAACAGGCCGAGGCTAAATTATCCGATTATTGAAATTCCGACACCCGACTTCAGGTTGCTCAGACGGGTGTGTGTTTTTCCTTTGCTTGTTTGTTTGTTGGAGGTTTGAGGCTGTAATGCTGTGCCACGTCGTCACTTCTGTTGGGAAGGGGGAGGGGGGAGGGAGAAGAATATTCTACGCTTGAAGAATAAGATAATTGATAACAAGTCTC
>NW_028234415.1:38218645-38221145 GCF_977035675.1 Penaeus japonicus | reverse complement strand
ATTTTTTGTCCATTTTTTTTTTATTAGTCAACTCCCTCCCCCTACTCCCCTACTATTCCCCTCTTCCTCCCCTCCCCCCTCCCCCCTACAAAAAAAAGCGTGAAACAAAAAGACTTTAAAGTCATTCAGATCACAAATCAAACTAGGAACAAGGGAAAACGAAGAAGCCATTTTCCTTACGTGACATCGATGGAGAACGAACGGTTGCTAAAGAGACAGAGATGGAGGGGTCAGGGTCATGCACAAGCCTCCACCCCCTCCCCCCCGCCCCCTCCCGGTCACCACCGCCCCCGCCCCCTCTCATGTCATGCTCCTCTGTGTCTCGTGCTTCAGGTCTCACTCGTTGCCAACGGGATGTTACGCCACAGGCATTGTTGTGGATGTTATGGTTACTGTTATTATTCCTGTTGGGTGTGTTATCACTGTTTGTGTTATAATGGTTGGTGTGATTATTTTATCGTTATTGTGGTTTTGTTTTGTTTGTGTTATTGTTGTTGTTGTTGTTATTATTTACATTGCTGTATTTTCAGTACCATTAGCGTCTGCGTTATAATCAAAATCATTAAGTGTATTATAATCATTGTCACTCTTGTCTTGAGCATCACCATCATCACTACCACCACCATCATCACCATCACTACCACCACCACCATCATCATCACCATCACCTCCACCACCACCATCACCACCACCACCATTATCATCATCACCTCCACCACCACCACCACCACCACCATCATCATCATCATTACTACCACCACTATCACCAACACTAACACTGGCAGTAGCAGAGTTGGAAAATACAGAGAACCAAATCAGACTGCAATCAGCCTCTCACTCTCATTTTTCATCTGATAGAGTTTTATTCTTCTGCGTGTTATTGTCTAATTTTAGTTGGGAGATGAAATTAAACCATTTTAAAAGCTCTGTAAAATATTACTCATTAAATATTAGAGAAAGTGAGACAGGAAAAATGTTCATATCATAAACAATATCATATATTGTTTAGGGTAAATGTTTTAGATTGTAAAAAGAAACAGAGATGATTTTTTGCGTAGTTAAAACTATATACTTTTAGATGAGTTTTAGATGTCATATACACGAAATGCTTTATTACGTAAATGGCTACTCGTTATATTACTGCACAATAACTTTAAAATGCATGCACGTGGAATCCCGTAGTAAAAAAATACATTTATAATGAGAAAAATACACCGTGATGTTTTGAGTCGAAGTAGACACCTCCTCATTAGACAGTATAACCGAAATAGAAAATTAATTTTGTATCAAATATATACATCAGACAGATAGTTCACAGGGAAAAAAAATAGGTCACTGAGGATGAATCATTAAAGGTGAAGTTTGTGTTTGTGTTAAGGTCAATTATAAGCTACTGTTTGTGTTAAGATTATCCATACCCTACTGTTTGGGTTAAGGACATCTACATCCCACTGTCTGTGTTCAAATAATTCATAAGGCACTACTTTTGTCCGTATGTTAAGTACTTTTTAAAAGTTAAATAACAATTTGTTAGCCAGAGTGAAGGGAAGATTCGAATAGCGTGATTTTTTATTCACTCACTCCTCGTAGTATTATAATTTATTTAAGTATCTATTATTTACTTATGATTGCAATAACATGAGTAGATGCATGAGTATCAATTACCATTAGAATCGATATGGAAAGCCTTGAATCCTTAGTTAAAAAAAGGTCCCCTCAGCGCATCAGCGTGTATTTTTAGCGTTGTTTTAATTAGCATTTGTATGTGCATTATAAATGAATTAGGCTATTTTCCGAAAGGGTCAAATTCAAATTAGTAGTAAAGCAATTCGAAAAAAGGCAAAAAAAAAAATTAACAAATACATCCTTTTCTATACTTGATTTGAATCGGATTTACACTAACGCTTTCAATCCACGCCACCCTTATCATTTTCCCTATTTGTGTTATTGTCAGTATCATCAATGTTTACCTTTTTATTGTCATGACTACATTATTTTCTTCTTCTTCTTCTTCTTCGTGTTTTATTATCATCATTATGATTATTATTATAATCATCATTATCATTACTATCATCATTGTTATTATTATTTTCTTTTCTTTTTCTTCTTCATCTCCATCTATAGTTCCATCTTCATCTTCTCTTTTTCCTTTTTTCTTCTTTCCTTCTTCTTTTTCACCACCACCAATACCACCATCACCACCACCATCATCATCTCAAAATGATGACGTAATCGTTCGCCATTATTTCCACATTCGTCGTCCGTCACCACGTGTGTTGCATCATCCCTAAAACACGATTTTCTCAAAAACAATAGGCCTATGCGACTTTACGACCTGACTGCGTATCTCAGCTAAGAGAAACGTAACAGAAAATGTTCATATATGTAAATCTATGCAAATCACTCTGTCTCCGCGTTTAAAATGCCATCAGATAAAGACTTTTATATTATTTTTTTATGCCCAATGCTATATTATACGAGCTCTATTTATGTAAATGGG
>NW_028234415.1:38201145-38208645 GCF_977035675.1 Penaeus japonicus | reverse complement strand
CTTGCGTTATTTATCCTCCTACATTATTCATCCACCTGCATTATCCTTGCTCCAGGATTCTCCAATACCGTATATTATATGCTCTCCTTCGGAATTTCTTGTTCTATAGTTCTAACATCAATTATGCTCTTATCTTATCGACAGTGTGTAATAGTTGGTTCTAGTGCTTATTTATGCTGTCATTTTCGCAAGTGAAGAAATTCTTTCATTTTTTTGTCGTTTATGTTTTTTTTTTATGTTCTTCATTTGTATCATCTTGTCTTGGTGTACTACCTTTTCATTTTTGTTGTCCTTATTATATTTTCTCACCCGCGGTTTGATTATTTTTTCCCCTGTGAAGTCGTATCCCTTTCCATTTTCATTATTAAAGCATTGTGTCTGTTTTATGTTTTGTGTTATGGTTTGTTGTAGGATCTGTATGCTTCTTTATTATCCGCTTTCCCGAACTATACTACTGGTACACCATATCGGAGACACTATACTTCCCACCAACGTATACCATAGCCATCAGTGCATCTTAATTACTACACCATTTCATCATAACGACGTCCTCAGCTCTGTCTCAAGTACCTTCGCCATCGTTACATTTTCGCTGCAGTGCCGTGTGCATCGCCGTTTCTTTTTGTGAAATAGTCGTTTCTTACGGGTTGGTTTGTCTTTTATTAATTAGCTTGGATTTTTTGCATTCCGTAGTAACGCCTCCACCTTACCTCGTTGCCTCTGCGCTATGCGGTTCTCGCCCCCCCCCCCCCTCTCTCTCTCTCTCTGCTAGATCTGGTCACAATCAAGAGTCCCGCCGTAAAAAAAAATCTTGTTGGGGGTGAAGCGGCCAAAAGGTTCCCACCAGCGCCATTCCATTCGTCGACGCCACAACGCCGTCTGCGCCACATTCCACTCATAAATCCAAATTATGTTTCCTCTCCACAAAATTCCCCCCCTTCCGCGGAAAATGTGTTTTAGCAAGCCGCGTGTCCGATAAATATTGCGGGAGGGAAGAGTCATCCTTAAATGCGAGATGCACAGGAGTAATTCAGCCATTTCTGCTAGACGTTCGCCAGCTGCGACCACGCGGGAGTCGAAGCTGTTTTACGGAGGTGTTCGAAGCACTCGAGAGGGGGAGTCACGTAGTGTCTGAATCGGCGGCGCGCGCTGGGAAACGGAAGCGTGAAACTCCTTCGCTGAAATCAAGACGTTGCCACGCATCCTATGTACACTCCAGGGCGAGATGCGAGAAGGACCTTGACTCGTAAAGATGAATGCGAACGTTCTCAAAACTTACAAGAAGTAGTCGGGGTTTAAAAAGTGAACTATGAATGTGACTTGAAAGAGTGTGTAAAATAGTTTAGAGTCTTATACCCTCGGCTAGCTTTCTTCTTTGTTGAACTTGGAAAAGAAATCTATAAAATCCCGAAAGCCATGATATTCATGTGGAGATTTCGTATTCTCCAAGCTATCGAAAATATGTATGATACTGACATACTGACAATTTAAGGATGACAAGTATTCGAAGTAATAACCGATATCTGTAAAAAATAATAATAATAATTTCGAAAGACCTTTAAAATTATGTGAAAGGAAATTTCTTTTAGTCAGGGGACCGTCATGTGGTAATATAGATATATGATTCTTTTACTTGTAAGAAAATATTAATCATGAAATGCTGATCTACAGTCTCCCCAAAAATTGTTTCATATATTGATATATATATATTTGTTATCAATTCGGTCTACTGAAAAAATGAGAGGAAACTGGCCTAAAATATCTAGAAGGAATTACGAACCAAAAGATGTGAAAAGAACTCAAAATAGACTTCAAATGTAGAGCCAGACTTCGAAGGCATACCGTACGATATTTTGGAGGGTCTTAAAGTTACGGAATATTTCATACAATTTCCGTAATACTAATGGACATTTTTTTATTTTATTTTTTTTATTTTTGTTTTTAGTTTTTTTTTGTATGAGAGAAAAAAAAAGAGTCTGGTAAACATAATAAGACGAATTTTCGATCGAAGCTACAAACAGAGGAGGTCAGAGAGAGGAGGTCAAGGTCATCTATATCGACACTAAATCGCTAAAAAAAAAAAAAAGTTGGACGTGTACGTGCTCTTGGTCCGAGTCTCCTTCTTTAAACTAGCGACGTAAAGAACTTTCACACGTGTTCCGATGTGTTAATGGCGGAGAAATGCTCATTCGGCCATTTTGAAAGGCTGAAACATGAGTATTGCCAACTAGATATTTTGTTCCGATGTTGACTATCCATTTCTTAGGTAAGGGTGATGTTCATAACCACGACAGTACCTCCGCGAATGTGCTATTGGTCAGGACTGACGTTGTACACTAAATACTAAGTTTTCCTTTTTTTATACGTCGACGTGTCCGAACGGGCGGGTACAGTGTCACATACACATCATATTAAGCCAGCATTTTTTACAGTCCCTTTATAATACCGAAACTCCGTCATGCTTCAAGCAGACAGGAGACGGTATAATCTCTTCCCTCGCTTTTCTTTTTGTTTGTTTATTTTTTATTTACTTTCCCTGATTTCCTCGTCTTTACAAACATGGCGAAGATGCCGTATGCCTTGCGCAGTGTCTTAACCAAACTTGTGATAAACATGCAAATTTCCTGCAGAATTTAATTTCGCTTTGTAAATTCTGTAAATAAATACATTTTATTACGCTGCCCGTGGCATGACACAGTCGCGCCACGCCGTCACTAAGGGCGATGTTCTGGTACTGTGCTAACTGCTTGTAAACCTAGTTGCCTCTGCGACAGTACGCCATATGTGCTGCTCATGAGGATTTTTGGAGATTTGGCAAGATTTACAACGGCGCCTGATCTGTAGCCGGGGAGGGGGCAGGAGGGGGAGAGAGTAGGGGGGCCCAATTCGTAGCGCAACGTCACTTCCTTTTTACCCCTCATCCCTCCTCTCGCAGACCCTCTCTAATCTTCCACTGTCCCTGTCTCTCTCTTTCCCTAAATATTTTGTTTCCTGTCATTGAATGAAATCCCTTTTATAGATCTCATTCCTCTCCGATGGTTCACATGTGGCATACGAGAGCCGCTAAGTCAATGTTTAGTGTCTGTTCATGTCAGATGTTTACCCTAGAGACAGAAGACATTTCCTGCCACGTTAAAGTTACACGTAATTACTCATGACAAGAAGGGCCTGCCCCATCGCACCTGCTGCCTTGGGTCGACACTTGATGTTTGTGTACGAAAACGCGGGAATATTAACTTGTCGACACAGAGTTTGGTTTCTTTTAACTTTCGAACACGCGCGAATCGACCCAAATGTTTATACAGATGCACACGCGGACAAACATTCACGCAAACAAGGAGACACGCACACAGTTATCATTGCATGAACAACAAAAAAATAAAACACTTGTGCGCGTTAAATTTCTTTAGATATTTTTCTTGCCTTAAATGTCCGAAGTAACGATAATAATTTAATGATAATATCTCGGAATGAAACGCAATTTGAATATACGATAGGTAAATAAAGGCCTAAATTGATAAGTAAAACTGGCAATCACCATCATCCTTCATAAGACCTTTAACAATGTTGTGTTGGTGCTGTTTCTGGTATTATTTTTTCTTAACTTTAATTGCCACTTTTGTTTTGTGTTAATCATCACTGCCATGCTTTGTCCATCATCTCGACTGCTCCATTCTTCTACTGATTCCAGTCTTCGAACCATTCCTTGATGGTAATATCTTAATCTTGAATTCGAATGCTATTATTACTATGGTCGTTCTAACTATCCACTCCCCTTCCCCCTCTTCCCAGACTAACTTAGATCCACCCCCCTCCCCTTCCCCTCCCCAACCTAAGAAGTTATTCCGATTTATAACAATAATCAATCTCCGAGCAGCATCACAGCTCTCTGTTTTTTTGTTGTTTTTTTCTCTCTCTCTCGGAGGCACGGAGAAAATCTTGGGTTTCTCGACTATTTACCATCACGAAGGAAACTTTGGATACCCAGGAATCATTTCCGGTCTTGCGGGAACTTGTGGTCTCTTAGAGTCAGTTAGGAGAGGGGGAGGGAAAGGGATGAGGGAAGGGGGGGAGGAAGGGAAGAAAGGGGTGAGGGAACGGATGGGAGGGGGGAAGGAAGGGAAAAGGAAAGGGGAGGGAAGAAAGTAAGGGAGAGGGGAGAGAGGAGAGGAGGGGAGGGTACAAGGGAAAGGCAAGGAGGGGAGAGGGTGGAGGGAAGGGAGAGGTAGAAGGAGGGAATTGGAGTAAAGAGAAGGGGAGGGAGAGGAGAGGGAGGGGGTAGGAAGGAGAATATCTACATCCTAGAATTTTCAGAGCGATTCCGACATCTCTCTTTTTTCTTTTTCTTTTTTTCTTCTGTATCTCCCTCATCATCATCACCCGCGCTACACACGTCGTCCTCGGCCGCTTCGAGGCTCTCGTGTTGCCGGCAGGTCGTAAGGGGAATCCATACACTCGCTTTACTGCTCTTTCTCATCTCCTCATCGCGTGTTTAGGATGTTATCTCTCTCTCTCTCTCTCTCTCTCTCTCTCTCTCTCTCTCTCTCTCTCTCTCTCTCTCTCTCTCTCTCTCTCTCTCTCTCTCTCTCTCTCTCTCTCTCTCTCTCTCTCTTCCTCTCTCTCTCTCTCTCTCTCTCTCTCTCTCTCTCTCTCTCTCTCTTCTCTCTCTTCTCTCTCTCTCTCTCTCTCCCTCTCTCTCCTCTCTCTCTCTCTCTCTCTCTCTCTCCTCCTCCCCTCTCTCTCTCTCTCTCTCTCTCTCTCTCTCTCTCTCTCTCTCTCTCTCTCTCTCTCTCTCTCTCTCTCTCTCTCTCTCTCTCTCTCTCTCTCTCTCTCTCTCTCATTCACTTTTTTCTTTCCAACTTCATTCACCATCCTTAAACATGATGGCAGCGAGCGTTCCAACCACGATAACGTATTAGGGCAACAAGCGCTGTCAATCTGTCCCCGCGACCCACTGACTTGCTTTTAGACATCGTGCAGTATTGCCGGCTTTTGTTCCCAGCCTGAGGACGGCGGTGGCGAGGCCCAGCAACCCCTCCCGCCAGCCTTCACCTTCTGCCTGACAAACTGCAGATGCGACCGCACGTTTGGCTGTGTTGTCATCCCGAGTTGCGGTGTGCCCTACTACCTCGCGGGGGGCCGTCTCGTGTGTGTGTAGGGGGTGGGTGGGGGTGTCTTATGTGGGGAAGGGAGTCTTTTGTGGGGGAGGCCGTCTTATGTGGGGGGAAGGAGTCTTTTATGGGGGGGAGCTGTTTTGCGTGTGTAAAGGGAGGGGGGTGTCTGCTGGGGGAGGGGATGTCTTCTTGTGTGCTGTGTTACGGGCGCTCGCTGCAAGGGCGAAGGAGAACACGTTGGCTCCGGTACCATTTTGCCGAGCAATTACACACTTTAATGCGATGGAGGCAAACACCATGATGTTATATCACCCGGCATAACACGCTGCCATGTAAACGCTGCGTGTGAATCTGTAGGATACACGGATGGTGATTTACATGTACTGTTAGCATATCAAATATAGCAGAAACAACGGATTTTAACTATGCATTACGAATTTCGAACCACAATCAGTTATCGAATTAGCTAATGTTTGAAATGTCGAGGATAAATATATATTAAAAGGCCTAGCATCCCTTGTATGATGGGGAGAGTTTGACAGGAGCAGCGGAGATGGGAGGGCGAGCAGGTGGGGGAGAGCCTGGGAGAGCGGAGAGCAAGACTCTGGCTAGCGGGTGAGCCTCATGTCACTCCCCGGGCCTGCTGGGAAATTTGGCGCGAGTGGGTTTATTTTTGTTTTTATTTGTTTTGTAGCGGTGTGAGGGGGAGATGGGATTGAGGAGGGTTAGGGCGAGGTTGCCACTTCATGATAGGCTGGTTTATATTGGATATCCTCTTTAGTGTGGCGGCGTGGACTCGGTAGACAAGTGGGCTCGCCAACTCTGTCAAGTGTTTACAATGGATTCCTTTATGCGCTTATAAGAGAAGGCTTTCTAAATCATTTTTTCCCAATTCTAGCTATAGAAACGCTTCTCTCAGTCAGCGATAACTTGGGGATTAGAGGCTTAAACTTACAAATAGGATTAAAACATTTTAAGAGCAGCTGAGAATACTTTCTGAAATATGAAAGTGAACATTTCTCAGTTATGCGCTTGGGACGCAGAGTGAACATAATCTTGGTTGGAGTTTTAATTACTTTGGTCATATCGCATCCTCTTTTGGTTTAGCAAGGTAATATGCAATCAGCATATACATTTTACACCTCAATACTAGCCGACTACATCAGCGCTTTGGAAAAGACGCCGGAAATAAAATACTTAACACAACGAACTCTTTTTATAGTTTCAATTCGACATGTTTAAACTTTCGAAACAGATTCAAGGCATTAGCATAATAGAAAACAAGACTTTCCTCAGAATTTCCACTCTAGTCTCTGTAGACGTAAGACATCTGATAAGCCATTTCCTGGCGGAATACACAAAAGCGCTGAACTTACCTCGCGGCGACATCACTAAAGAGATGTTCTGCATTCGCAACAGTGCATAATCCATACTAATAATTGGGGGAACGTGTGAAAGAAAAATAAGTAAAAAAGACGCCAGCGAACAAGACTTAGTAGCGTGGCTATATATGACTTAGGAAGAAGGTAAATAGTTTGGAATGGTACAACGACGATATATCAATCCAACGACGATAGATTTCTATGTTCTATCGTAGAAGGGGAGAATAAGGAGTAAAGGGAAATTATAAAGCTCGCTTAAAGAGGAGATCGAGAAACAGCATAAGGAAAGACTAACAGTTAAACGCGTTGGTGTAAGAGCATGGCGGGGCCTCCTCAGTGCGGCAACACTAAATCTAAATCCTTTTTCCAAGACAGATTTACGTCAGCTCTAAGCGTCTGCGTGAGGGAATCTCCTCCCCAAGAAGTTAGTGACCGAAATCCTACAGCGAATCAACAAGATGGGAATAATCCTCCAAGACGGATCGTATCGTTATCTTTGATAGACCATCCCGAGTAGTAAATACTTTATGTCTACTTGTCTACAGGAGAACCTCTACTCCCTCTCCCTCCCCCCCCTCCTTTACGCTCATTCCCTATCCCCTACCTTCACCCATATCCTCCCCCCCCCCATCCACGCCCCCACCCACGCCCAGTGAGGAGCTTGTCTTGATTCCTTACACCGAATCCCCAAGATAACATGGATTTTTACCCGAGCAAGGAGCAGGCTGAGGCAGACTTCGATATTTCTTTAGTTTATTCGCACGAGCAAAATTCTCTTTTCGATGGAGCTGTGCTTATGTACACTTGATATGTGTGTTTTAGCTGACGATAGGTGTGTGTATGTGCGTGTGTGTGTGTGTGTGTGTATGTGTGTGTGTGTGTGTGTGTGTGTGTGTGTGTGTGTGTGTGTGTGTGTGTGTGTGTGTGTGTGTGTGTATTGTGTTACGTCTTGGTAATTATGGAAGAACATACATATGCAAGCACAAATTAAATTTATAAAAAAA
>NW_028234415.1:38183645-38186145 GCF_977035675.1 Penaeus japonicus | reverse complement strand
CACGCTGGTCATTCTGCTCTCGGCGTTTGGCACTATAATCGGGGAACTCGAGCGTCGCTTCTACAAGGGTGTCGACACTGGAGAGCGGTTCGTGCGGATGAAACTCAAGAAACACGTGAAGCTGCCCAAGTACGTCACTGTGGGAGGGTGTCGTATCGTGTTGACAGTTCACGGTCGAGACGCTCCTGCACAGTTGCATGTACCTGATTGGGGAAGTAAACCCCCTCACACACCTGCCCCTCCCCCCACCCCACATACCACACACGCCCCCCCACCGGACGCTCCCCACACGGATCTCACCACGCCCGTCTCGCCAGACTCGGGCCAGTGTTCAGAGCCATCGTCGAGCGATAAGTCCTGCGAGCGCATCGAGGGCCGAGAGACAGGGCCGAGAACGGAGGCCAGCACAGTCAACGATACTCGCGTAACCGCTAAGTCCACAAAAACATTCTCCAGCAGATGCATAGTGAACCTCAAGCTGCCAGAGAGACCTTCCTCCACGAGCGGCGTCCCCCGGGCGCGGGACGCTAACAATCCCCGCGACCCGGTGGGCCCCGGTGGGGGAGGGACTGGCACGGGAGTCGTTATTGGCACAGGTACGCCCCCGACTCCCCTGGGTGCAGGGCACCTGTTGAGAGCGGGCTCCTTGTACCGCGGCACCAGGGGTGGGGACACACCAACTACCCCAGGAAGTACCGGTGGCAGCTCCCCCTTAGGTGGCAGAAGACTCTCCCGCCTCGGCCCCGACGCCCGCACGCCCGAGTCGCCGCGGCCGCGCCCAAACTCGGTGGTGTTCGACGAGCAACCGCGTGAAGGCCCCAACCCCAGCCGTGGGGGCCTCCTCACGCCGCAGTACCCGCAACACCACGTGGTTTCCACCGCCTCGGGGCCAATGCCGCTGGCCAACGGCATCCTCCGCAAGGCGTCCGGGTCGGAGCAGGAGGCTCTGCTGCCCACCAGCCACAGCTGCGCCGCGAGCATTAGAAACAGACTTAAGATCGGCCGTAGTATGTCGTACGATGCTGGCAAAAAGAAACTGGCCGCGGAAAAGGAACAGAAGAAATTGGGGAAAATGGAAAGCATTAGTGAAAACACTCTAAATGATGACGTGAGTGACATCACGCCCCTGGGTGCGGGGGCACGCAGAGACTCAGAAAAGAGCTCAGTCAGTGCTAACAGTAAAAGCAGTAGCAATACTAATAAAAAGAAAGAACCCGCAATAGACCTTCCCTGGTGTGGATGTTGGGGGAATGGTTGTTTCTAGTCCGTAGACTTCAGTGGTACCAGTTCCATCCTTTATATTTATCGTTATTTTCTAGTAAATACTTCCCTTGCTCGGAACGTTACCTAGTCTTGATGAAGTAGTGCATTAGTCTTGGACAGAAACACACGTCTAGGCTGACTCGTTGTATATATCTCTGATCATCGCGACAATTATCATGATTTTATTTCCATGATGTCAATAATCAAAGCGTTGCAACCAGTCATAGTGCTGATATAAAATTCATCACGCCAAAAGTGTTTAAAAAATGTATTTGATTTGGTTTAAATGGAATAAGAACACATTGATTTGTCAAATGTTGAAAAAAAAAGAAATGTGAAAATATGTTGTATCAATTATCAACTATATTGGCCAATGTCCATGTCCACCCTACTCATCTAACTGCCAATTTTTACCATGTTTGTGAGTCATGACAAGAGCTGCTTTACATCGCCACCTGTCTGCGGAAGGCATTAATCTTCATGCATCACAGTCTCTAACGTAATCCACGTTTACCGAATGTAAGTTTAAAAAAAGTTTTCTTCCACTCCAGGTAGGTGTCGCTGTGTAAACCCCATGAGACGTCAACAAAATGACTGGTTGCAATATACCGTGTATTGCATTTCTGTAAGCATATCAACTATGTATGTTTACCTGGTAAACATGGCGAGAATACAGCAAACATTCGATTTCTTGATATTCGTTTTCATGTCAGAACAAAATGAAGTCTCTAATTTTTATCAATAAATTCCTTGTTAGGTGATTTGCCAAAATATGTGACCTGAACGACGAAATTGAGCCCAAAAGGAGGTTTAGTTGGGTTCAGTTTAGTTGCAATTTTCTCATGTGAGGGACGTGTAGGGCTGTAGGCCAGATTTTGCAAAGTATTTTTCGTGAGTCATTGGGCAGGTTGTTCCCCTCTGGCAGACCATGAGGTGCCCTTTGTGAGTGAATATGACGTGCTGATGGTGAAGAAATAGGCAAGTGACTTTCTCAATTACAGATGGAGTATTTAACTTAACACTAGTCAATACTTTTTTATTTGGATTTTCTCGTGCTTGATCCCATGAGAGTTATTAGAGTAAGTTAACCTTGTCAACCAGGGCTTCTTATCATTTACTTTCGTGTTATGATGATGACATAACCCATTTGATTTCTCGGTTATCTGTTCGAATCCTTGTTTTTTCGTTGATCCACACAGTAACATAAAGAACAAAGTCAACCAAAGAATTCAATGGA
>NW_028234415.1:38176145-38178645 GCF_977035675.1 Penaeus japonicus | reverse complement strand
TTCGATAGTGTGGGATATTAGCGTGGCGCTCCTGTGCTCGGATCAAACATTTATTGCATGGGGGAGTGTTTACGGTGCAGAATCAGCACATTTAAAAAGCCAGCCTGCCCGGAGCTCGGCCTCTCCTCCGTCAAGGCGGGGTGAATCAACGCTTTCCGGGACTCAAGACGCCAAACACGCGCCAGAAGTTTACTCTTACCTTGAGTTACCTTTTTACACTTTCTCTCGTGTTACCTGAGCTTCAGTGATGGTCGCGAAGGCTGGGTAAATTTGGCAGCGCATAAGAGTCGTCAGTCATCACCCACGCTGGCTTGTTGCCACGTCCTCGCCTCACACCCTCCTCACGCTTCGCCTTCATGCCGCCAGAATAAAGTGCGGCCCGCGCATGACAGCGGGAGGAAGCCTTGGCAAAAGTTGCATCGGTAAGTAGTATTAATGCCACACTTAAACGTGATCAGCAGGCGGCACCGGATGGCACCTCAGGCCGTGCCAGACCGAAGCTGTGAGGGAGAATGAGGAAGATGTGAGGCCAGGGCTTCCCACGGGAATCCAACTCATTTCGGATGTTCCTGTCTTTCTTTGACATTTTTCGTTTTTTTTTTCGTTTTTTTTTTTCCTGTTTTTGTCTGGAGATCTGGATGAATGTTTCTGGCTTGGCCGGGAATGCCGCTGCTCTGTACACGCGAATATCACTGGCTTAGCGCAGATCAATGGCTTGTACATGGGTGCCTATGGCTGTTGCAGGATTAAGCATATGGATGTTGATGATTTATGCTCATATATATTCAGTTTTTTTTTTCTTCTTCTTCTTCTTCTTCTTGTTTTGAGCGACGCGTGAGCAATGCAGGGGACGGAATGGGAGGGGGTGAGGGAGGGAAGGAGGGGGGATGGGGACGTTACAACAAGGACTGATGATGCGTGGGACCCTCTGACAGATAGTCTAAAATTACTCTTAAAATATGCAACAAGACAGTGAACACTAGGTATGTATTTTAAACAAAGCCTGTAATAAACTCTGAGTCTAAATCACTGAGCTCCCCATAACAGTCCGTCATGTTATCAGTTCCCGACCTAAATCAAGATGAAGAATAGGACTCAAACTTCAAGCAATATTTCAACGCTTTCATGGGATCTCTTTGGCTTCTTCGGAACAGTTTTGTCCGCCTTATGAGCTTTCTTTTTCTCCTTCATGGCCAAATTATTTGTGGCTCATGAGGTCTCGTTTCTCGATGACTATGGTTGTTTGATTGATGGCCATAGTGTAACGGACCCATTATGTTACATTCTACCATTAAACGTCAAAGTACAGTTTCATATTGCTAATATTGATAAGCATTAACAACTGTTTTAGTGATGGAAACAGCTGATTCTTATCTTCTTAAATCATTAACATTATAAACCTTAATCTTGAATATGATTATGTTATCTATATTAACTGCGACTTTACGCACACGTCCTAGTTTAGTTCCCCTTGTCTTCGGGTCCATATATACACCTCTGTACATGCCTGTACACCTTTTGATTTACTGTTCCTCTCATCACTCTTCGGTCGCCATAAATCTCCTCCACCCTTCGTCCAAGTCGTTCTATGATGAAACATTAAACCTGACAAGGTCGTATTTATAGTGTGATGCGATCCTCACAGCACGACGGGGCACAAAACGCAAGACACAGGTCGTCACGCCGAGGTGCTTCAGCGCTGCCAAGTGTCGTTTCTAAGAAAGACTTCTTCCTCTTCTCTTTCTCCCAGTCATGGCGGGACGCACTTCATGGCCGTCATTCTGTAAAATGATTACCTTTTCTTCTCGTGCGCGCGTGTAGGTTATTGTTCGAGCGTACGTGTCAATTTGCACGTGCGCGAATGTGTTGATGTGTGTTCAGTAATGTTAGCACAGACAACTCAAACGCAGATCCTTCTGGCTTACCCAAGAGCGTTTTATGAATCCTCTCGAACGATAATTATGGTCATAAATATGATTTATGTTTTAACAAATACGTTCAGGTTTTACGCTAATACTCAGCAGTTCCCAATAAGTCTCTCCCTTCCTCGTAAAACATAAGAAAAGATGCGTTTTTTAATAGCAAAGGATCAGCTCAATATGCCCGCCTCCCGTATTCCAACCCCTTCAAAACAGTCGCCGTGTTAGGGCCGTTTTTATGTACCTCTAACCCGCTTTTTGCTTTGTTTTTGTGCGTGAGTGTGTGAGTATAAATGACGTGGCAGGGCCGTGCGACAGACAGGAGCAGCAGGGGCTCGATAAGCTTAAAGACATGGCCTGAGCACCTGTATCCCACCTGGCAACACGTGATTGGTTCTGCGTCTCAGCTACTGTGAAGGTGACAAGTTTCAGATAACGGCCAAGAGGAGAGGCAGACTTCGAGCGCGTGAAAGATGATTTTTCTGTCTTTCTGTTCTTTCTAGCTTTATTTATTTCTATATTTATTTCCTTCTTTCTTTCTTTCTTCATCTATTTTTTCTTTGTTTCCTTCATCTATTTTT
>NW_028234415.1:38156145-38168645 GCF_977035675.1 Penaeus japonicus | reverse complement strand
GGGTTTGTGTGTCTGTGTATGTATGTGGGGGGATGCGTGTGTGTGTCAGTGTGTGCGTGTGATTTAAGACAGAAAAAGAGAGAGAGAAAAGAATGAAATGTATTATAATGATGTACAGGTATGTACATATTTTCACTAATACGAATATATTCAGAAGGCAGACAATTTTAATTATTGATACGCACACACACACACACACACACACACACACACACACACACACACACACATATATATATATATATATATATATATATATATATATCTATATGTATATCTATTTATTAATATATATATATATATATATATATATATATGTATGTGTGTGTATATATATATGTTTGTGTGTGTGTGTGTGTGTGTGTGTGTGTGTGTATGTGTGTATGTATGTATGTATATATACATAATAGGATTTGGCTCATAAATTATAACAAAGAAACAACACTAATCAGGAATCAGAGTCAAAATGGTTAGAAATGCGACCTTAGAATGACCACAGATAACAAAAGAAAACAATACTTTATAGTCAATGGTAACAATACACTGTTACCGCTAAAAATAAAAATAAAAAAGATAAAATAAATAAAATAAATAAATAAAAAAACAGGTGTAAAAGTAAGCTTTCAAGTGAGCTGTGTACGTTTAGTATGTAGCAACTGACAGTAACACGGTAAGTCTTTATACCACTTTCCCATCGTGTATTTTATTTAAAAGGTGCAGAACAGGTGAGTATTCGGTTCTTGCAATCTCACTCATATAAGAAAAAATACATAACTCACGACAATATCAGTGTTTTAATGATAATAATGTATTCGCGTTGAATTCGATAACTTATCTTTTATCTCCTTTACAGGTACGTCCTTCACACGTCCCAGGATGCGGTTTGTGGCGTAACGTGGGATCTGAGATGGAGTGTGTGGCGAGGGCTTAAAGAAAGGTAACGCCTGTAGGTAACATTGGCCTTTTGGTAACACTGGCCTTTAGGTAACATTGGTCTGTGGGTAATACTGGCTTGTGGGTATCATTGGTTTGTAGGTAACACTGTTATGTAGGTAACATTGGCTTGTAGGTAACATGTCCTGCAGGTGACATTGTCCTGTTGGTAATATTAGCTTGTAGGTAACATTGGCCTACAGTTAACATCATCCTGTAGATGACATTATCCTGTAGGTAACATTATCCTGTAGCTAACATTAGCCTGTTGGTAGTATTGGCCTGTAGGTACATTGATCGGTAAGTCTGTATACCAGATTGCTCCCTCATGGGACTGTGACTTTCG
This sequence comes from Penaeus japonicus, assembly GCF_977035675.1. Lineage (NCBI taxonomy): Eukaryota > Metazoa > Arthropoda > Malacostraca > Decapoda > Penaeidae > Penaeus > Penaeus japonicus. Next base: position 38,167,366 of record NW_028234415.1, on the reverse strand, counting down.
TACCTTTTTTTAAAACATTAGATTAGCCCGGAGCATTTATTTCTGATATCTGTATGATTAGTTCTGATATAGGAAAGACAGAATTCTATAAAAACCTTTAGAAGTGAAAGAAAAGGAATGGCTTATTATATTTTCAACCGTAACGCTACCTTTGATCTTGACGCGAAAGTTGCATTAATCATGTTACGCAGACACTCAAAAAAACTTTTAGAATCCACGTTTCCCCGTCCGCAATTAGACTACTATTCTTTCCTTCAGAGACGTTCTCAAAGTTTGAAAAAGTCCATCATGAATTCCAAATGGCCTAATCTACGCTCTCGCAGAGGTTACCAACTTCAGCTGTAATAAATTGCCTCACTGATGCTACTGGTGGAGAGAGAGAGAAGGGGGGGGGGGATAAGACGAGGGGGGGATGGGGGTGACCGGGAAATCCATTCGTTATTCATATGATCACGCAAGATGTGCAAGAATAATTCTCCTCCTTTCGTTCTCTCTCTCTCCCTCTTTCAAATTTTCTTTCTTCCTATTTCCTTCTTTTCGATAGAGTAAGGAGAGAATCTTGAGACTGAGCCATGTAAGAAGAAAACAAATTACGAAAGAGGGACGGTGTTAGAATTAACTTGTTGAGAAGTTTTTAACAAGAGCCTTGAGTGCTTGCAGTCATTAACATCATATATCCTCTAATTGAAGGCCAGTTAAGAAAGTAAACATGTGGCGATTGCACTTTAAGAATATCCCTTTGTTCGCGCTATTAGATATATGTATAACCCGTGGATGGGGAGGAAGGCCTTTCGGGAAAGCGGCTGGATTAGTCCCTCCCAGCACAATGCAGGGGAAGATCTGTCTAAACAAATTGCGGCGGTTTATTCTACACGGTGTCAGTAACATTACAAAGTAATAAAAATGGGAAGGTGCGTCAGGGGGCGCTCGGGCGTGTTGGCTGGCAATGGTCTGGCAAGTTGGGGGGAAACGTCCGAATGTCCAGTTGCGGGGGAGGGCGGGCGGGGGCCGGGATGCTCGGCACTGCAGACCGACACCTTCACTGCGGACGCCGCTTACACTGCACGCTGAGACCTTTACTTCTGCTGTAGATTTTATTTGTCCTTTGGACTCAACTTGCATTGTAGCCTGTAACCTTCGCTGCGGACACGACCTACAATGCAGACACTTCTTGCCCTATGGGCATAACTTACATTGCAGACCAAGACCTTCACTGCGCACGCGGGTTGCACTGCAGACTGAGACCTATGTTGCAGACTCGCCTTACATTTCTGACCTTACTTATACAACAGATCCTACGTGCCCTGAGGAAACGACTTACACTGCAGACCGACACTACCACAGCGGATACGACTTACATTAAAGACAATACTTTCACTGCAACCACATCTTATGTTGTAGTCCGAAACCTTCACTGCGAACACGACTTGCACTGTTGACACAGCCTCTGCCTGATAAGAGTCTTAACACTGCGAACACTTACGTACAGAGTGGACACAAACTGCAGAGTCGGACCGAAATTACGTGGCCGGACTTATATCGCTCATACTTCCCCGATCGCCTTGGTGTTAAGGGCGATGAGGAGAGAACATTCAATTGAAGAGAGAGCCACGAGCGAGCAGGGGAGCCAGTTGCAGGTCGATACGGGATGAGAACAAATGCTACACACGATAAAAAGAACAATCAAACGATAAGGGGAATTCACTCAGGTTCTAAAAAAAAAGTCAGAAGTTGAAAATAAAACACAAAAGAAAGAAAGAAAAAAACAGAGCGATAAGACACGAGGAGTTGGAGTAGGCATGAAAGGCAATCGAGAAAGAAACAATTACGTGATTGGTTAATCATCCTTAAATCTCCGCCCAGTGCCGTATCTGCCACGCGTAACCGTTCGAGCGGACTAGATGCAGAGTTATGGTCCTCCTCTCCCTTTTCCCTCCTCTACCTTTCCCCTTCTCTTCCTTTCCCGTCCTCTCTCTTTCCCCTCTTTTCGTTTTCCCGTCTTTCCCCTCTTTTCCCTTTCCCCTCCCACCCCCCATTTGTTTCCTCCTTTCAACCTCTTTCTCTATCATTTTCCTTTTCCTCAAGAGCCCGTTTATCTGCTTCGCGCGCCGGCCGATTCGAGAATTCCGATTATCTGTTGCAGCAACGACTCGCGACCGAGCTTAGGGAGGCTTGGCACACGCAACCAGCCGACCGAGGGAGAGACAGTGAGAAAGTAGACGAAGAGGAGCTCGGACGGCCGGATAAAGCATGGCAGGGGCAGGAGGAGGGGTGGGTTGGGGAGGAAAGGGCATGGTGTAGGGGAGGAGGGGGGGAGGTTGGGGAAGGGGTTGAGGTCGGGGGAGGACGGGGGGACGGAGAATGGGTACGGGAGTATTGGGAGTGACTGGTAAAGGTGGGGATAAGGTGGGGGAGGGCGAGGAATGGCAGGGATAAGGTGGGGAAGAGTGAGGAATGGCGGCGAAAGGGTGAGGGAGGGCGAGGAGTTGCGGGGATAAGTTGGGGGAGGGGGAGGAATGGCGGCGAAAGGGTGGGGGAGGGCAAGAAATGACGGGGAAGGGGTGTGGGAGGGGGAGGAATGGCGGGGAAAGGGTGGGGAGGGCGAGCAATGGCGAGGGTGGGTGGGGAATAGGTAGGAAAGGCGGGGGTGTTTGCAGAATAGGTGGAGGGAAGCAGGGGAAGAAGGGGAAAATCAGGGGATGGGTATGGGAGGGGAGTAGGGTAATAGAAAGGGAAGAAAAAGATAAGGAGAGAGGGAGGAAGATGCAATGAAGAAGAAAGATAGAGGCGCGGACGGGGGAAGGAAAATAGTAAAAAGTAGGAGAAAGAGAGAGACAAGAGAGAGAGAGAGAGAGAGAGAGAGAGAGAGAGAGAGAGAGAGAGAGAGAGAGAGAGAGAGAGAGAGAGAGCGAGAGAGAGAGAGAGAGAGAGAGAGAGAGAGAGAGAGAGAGAGAGAGGGAGAGAGAGAGAGAGAGAGAGAGAGAGAGAGAGAGAGAGAGAGAGAGAGAGAGAGAGAGAGAGAGAGAGAGAGAGAGAGAGAGAGAGAGAGAGAAGCGAGAAAGAGAGAGAGAGAGAGAGAGAGAGAGAGAGAGAGAGAGAGAGAGAGAGAGAGAGAGAGAGAGAGAGAGAGAGAGAGAGAGAGAGAGAGAGAAGAGAGAGAGAGAGAGAGAGAGGGGGAGAAAGAGATAGAGAGAGGGAGGAAGAGGGAGAGGGAGAGAGAAGAGAGAGAGAAAGAGAGAGAGAGAGAGAGAGAGAGAGAGAGAGAGAGAGAGAGAGAGAGAGAGAGAGAGAGAGAGAGAGAGAGGCTCCCAAGCTCGATGCGAATAAGGCTCAGCAGTTCCCCGGATGCAGCAGGGGTGAAAGAGAACAAATAGGATGAAGAATGACAAACACAATGAATAAATGTGAGTAGAGGCAAGCGTTGCAAGAGGGAAGCAAATAGAATAAAATTCTAATCGAATTAGAAGCTGGAAAGAACCCAACAATTCGGGGGGAGTTTGGCCGGACGGATTGATGAAAGCGGCAAGAGAGAAAGGGGTTTGAGAGAAAGAGAAGAAGAAGAAAAAAGAAAGAGAGAGAAAGAGAAAGAATACATGACTGATGCAACGCCATGAACTTTGCATTTAGATTTTTTTTTACCCTTTGTTCTTCACAATGGCTGGTAACTATTTCTTCCTCGGTAGAAAAGCTTCACGCGGAGTACAAGTTTGCTTTGCCATTCATCGCCCTTTCCTAGAAGCTGTTCCGCAGGTTTCGGTTATCCTTAGATATCTATTAGCTTCTGAGTCAGGAAGTTTGTTACTGGGTTCAGTAATCGTGCGGAAAATGGGTCTGTGTGCACTGTACTAGTGTGTTTTTAGTATGTAGGATTGTATGGGTTTACCAATGGTAGTACCATAATATTGAGATGGATAGAAAGATAGATAGTTTGATAAGAATAAGAACACGTAATGATATGGACCGCATATGTCATGGGGAAGACTTGCGTGAACTTATTTTCAAACTCAAAATTTGGCTCTAGGAGTTTGAAAGATTTTCGAAAGGATGTGAAGTGACGGCACGAGATCGTTTCCAAGGCAGCTTAGATGTACTTAGTAAACTGCTTCTCGACATGGTGGAGAAACAGAGGGGTTGCAGGGGGTTGGGGGCAAGGACGGGGTTTCGAGCCCACTCAGTCAAGAAAAGCTGGGGTAAGTTTTGGTGATACAAAGAGAAGAGACAAGGGGGCGTTGATGCAACAGAAAAACCAAGATGATATGCAAAGAGACAGGGGGGGCGAAGTTTGCCAATCAGGAGGGGAGTAGCAAGGTCAGAGTGCGCGGTATATTACTAGGTTATGAGGTGGGGCGGGGGGGGGATGCAAAGGCAGTTTGATAAAGTATACATTTTCATAAGAAGGATGGAGGAGCCTAAATGAAAGGAGCGTATTTCGGAATAAAATTATAATAATAAAAAAGTCAATGAGAAGAGAGAGAGAGATAATAATGAAGTGGGGATAATAAAGAGAAGATCGAGATAGTATGAAGAAAAGATCGGAGTGATGCTTGCATAATTAGCCAAGAGTTCAAAACGAAGCCGTGCTAATGAAGAAGCTATGTTGATAAAGAGAAGAGATCGCATTAGACAGCCGTAAAGGTTAGCATTAGAGGTAATTACGCGAGCGAGAACGAAAGGGCGAGCAGTGGGAGGGGAGAGAGCTGAGGTAATGCAAGGGAGACGTCGGGTGTCTCAAGGCACTCCACGGCACTGTGTTCCCTTGAGGTCAGAGAGCGTGAGGAGGCGCTCAACCCGCGGGATATTGATCAGTGCAACATGACGGCTTCATGAGAATCTCTCGCTTTGGTCATTATGCTGGTTTTATGGGGGGGGGAGGGGCATCTTGTAGAGACACAACGATAATCTAACACTGCCATGGTTTAAGATCAGGATGGGGTCGCAACACGGCGTTTCATTGAGGCGAGATTAGAGGGTTACATAATAGGACTTTATCTTAATGTGTTTAGGGAGGCGCCATGTTGGAACAGGCTCATGTTGTAATGGAGCATCGTAATGGAATAGAGCCTGTATGTTGAGGTGGCCGAAGAGTTCTCGTAGAGGGCTGGCGACGCACTAGAACATTTTTTTTTTTTTTTAATGACAACGTGGTTTTAAGATTGATGTGTTCAATAATAATGTAGGGTAGTTCTGATTAGCATTGATTTAATGTTCATTTTTCAGAGGTTTGAATTATCAAGCTATTCAATGTAATGTGCAAGATTGTCTTCACCACAAAAAAACATAGTTTCTTCACCGAAAAAAAATGCACAGAATGTTTCAGGAAAAATTATGACTGAATAGAAAATGAAAAAAAAAATATATAAAAATATATATATATTTAATTAAATTTTGCAATGATGAAATTTTTAACAGAGAGAGTTCTTTCTGATGTATATAACGAGGCCTTTTGCTATATTTCAAAATTTAATTTTAATTAATATATTTTACATTTGCAGTCATGTTTGCAATTCAGAATTATCTTTTGTAAACAACAGACTCACAAAATGCCGTTTCTTTCAGCTTTCGTGATCTTCTTTTGTGAGGATCAGGCAGTTTAGTAAATAACATTTTTGTCCCGCGGAGAGAGTGGTCCAGGTGGTGCCAGTGTGGACGTGACAACTGTCAACGGTGTACATGTCATGCATTACTGATGCTGACAAACCCTCTGTAATATCTGAAGCCCTTTATACACAATCCACAAATATCCAACTATCGAATTACATACAGCTCTGCGTTAATTAGCAATATTCCTAAAAACGCTTCTTTCTTTTTCTTTTTATTTTCTTTCTTTCTTTCTTTTTTTGGGGGGTTGGTTTTGTTTTTTCATAAATGCAATTATCAGGCGAGGATCAGAAACAGCCCCAAGGCTATTAAGGTTTTCTTACAGAGCCCAAGGAGTTGCGAGTGTTGTCTCCCCTAACTGTTCCCTTGTAAGGTGCCTTTCCAGTTACTGTTGCTATCCTAGTGAAGCGGTGCAGGAATGGGCCGAGGCACTGCTGATTTTCACTGCATTTGTACAATACCAAATGATTTTCGTATTCATGACTTTTTTTTCATTTCATTTGTTTATTATTGTTACACCTAATGTCAAAAACGGAAACGTTTATATGGAATTATATAAAATAATCTTAGTTTCATCTTGATTTACTTTATCGCTTTTTCCTCCATATAGTCCAGCCTCTCCGTGTTCTCTCCGAGCCTTTACCCAGATTTACGATAGCTACTGATGCAACGTCGTTTCATATTTCAAATCATCACGATATACACCTTCCACGGCGCCGCTCTGGTTTCCCAACTGGCGGTAAGCCAAGCCAGTATTTCATACATCCTTATTTTCCATTTATTATCTCCCTCTTGTGATTTTTTTTTCTTACATGCTCACTTCTTCGGGTAACCAGGTTTATTCTCATTTTTTAAGTGGTCCATTAATATGTTATCGAATTTCGTTTTAAGCTGCAGTTGCTTAGAGCATCTTAAAGGCGCTTGGCAAGACATCTGCTGAAGGTCCTGAGTTAGTCTTGCTGTCTCGCCAGCTTCAACATCTGATTCATGTATTGATTTTTTAAGAGCATCTGGTGCATTCATAAGACTCTGTATAAATTAAGTTATTTCTAAAAAGAGAGAAAAAAAGAATAAATTAATGCACGAAAAAGGAAAAAGCATCCGCGCAGATGCATAAATATTAACTGCGTGTTTTGTGACACAGAAAATGAGTTGACTGATACCATGATTTCATAATAAATTGTTCTGATGAAAATGTAGTTCGTTTTCTTTCAACCTGCTATCCAATACAGAAAACACAGGCTGTTGGTATTTCAGGATATTTCCCAGTTCATAGATCATAAAGCCTTCATCTCTGTGACTCGCTACGACTCGCCGAGCTTTCAGAGTAAGCCATTAAAAAGCGGTAAGTGATGTCATCCGAAATAAATTGTCGGGGGTGAAAGAGAGATTATGAAGTTCTTAATAGGTTTCGCCTGCGCTGCTCATGCCGGAGACTTCATGAACAACCCCCACCCCCCTCACACCTCCCTCTATCCATTCACCCCTGCAACCCCACCGAGATTCCTGATGACTCTGTCTATTCTCTCCTACTCTCTCTCTCTCTCTCTCTCTCTCTCTCTCTCTCTCTCTCTCTCTCTCTCTCTCTCTCTCTCTCTCTCTCTCTCTCTTCCCTCTTCCTTTCCCTCTCTTTCCCGACCTTTTTTTTTTATCATAGTCGGCTTTCACTCTCGCACTCATGCACGCAGAGTAGAGACAACTGGTGCTGTTCTCACGGTCATTACGAGCCTGAGCTGCCACTGGGGAGAAGGTAGACGAGCCATGAGTGAATAATTGGGTTGTGCACGATGCTTCCGCGGAGTCGATCTGCTCGTATGGTTGAACGCGTTTATCAAAGGGAGGGAAGGGGGGGGGGGACTGCATAGCACCGGCGTGCCACTGCATACTGTCCTGAGATCTCCATTGGCCGCTGTGATGCCACCGTGTGACAGCGCTGCAGCGACTGGGGCTGCGATGCTGTAGCTGAGCAGCACGGTGGATTCCGAGCGCGGCTGAGATTGTTATTGTGGTCGACGCTCCCCTTCTTCCCTCCCCCCTTCCCCTCTCCTCCTCCTCTCTCACTTCCGATCACTCCCATCCCCCACCCAACCCCAACCATCCACCCACAAACAAACCCAAGCCGGCTCCTTTCTATCTGTTATCTCACCCTTTATCCCGCGGCCTCGGTCTTAGGCCACTGTCTGACCTGACCCTGACCTCCTCCCCCCCCTCCCCCTCCGAGAGCCTGCATTGACTGCCATCCTCATCAAGGGGAGAAAACCATTAACTTGGAAAGAAAATACCTTCTTTCTTTCTTTTTATTTTCTTTCTTTCTCCTTTGGCTCTTCGACCAGCGCGTAGATTAACCTCCCCGCGATGGCCCGACGCAGATAAGGCAAAGCTCCCACGGCGGGGAAGTTTCCAATCAAACATGTCCACTAATAAAAGCAATGTACCTATATCCGAATTCAGAAACATCACGCGGTGAAATTGCCTTTAGTCTCTCGTACAGGGGATATTTAGAGTATTTCATTATTTAGAGATACGGAAAATAAGAATGAAAAGGTGACAGAGGAAAAAAGAAAAATAACCGTACATGTGGAATGAATAAATAAATGATTATGAAGCATTGCCGGGAGACATTTGGAGCTGCCAACTCATGGCTGTTGATGAATGACGTTGATGGGTGAGGCCTTCCCCCTCCCTTCCTCATCATTCCTCTTCCCCCTTCTCTTTCCCTTTCATCTTCGTATTTTCTCATTCTTTTCTTCTTCCCCCTATGCTCATTCCCCAATTCCGTTCCCCGGGCCTTCCCTATTTCCCTTCCCCTTTTCCCCTCGTCTGCTTCTTTCCCTCCTCTCCTCTTCTGCTTCTTTCCCTCCTCTCCTCTTCTGCTTCTTTGCCTTGCCTCCCCCATTCTTTTCGCCCCCCCCCCAAAAAAAAAAAATCTTCCCCTCGCTTTCCCTATTCTTCATCACCTTTTCTCTTCCATTTTTCTTTCCCCATCTCTTCCTTAGTTCCACTCCTTCCCTCCACTATTTTCTCCCCCTCTCTCCCCTATTTTCACCCCATCTCTCTTTTTTTCTCCCCTTCTCTCCCCTATTTTCACCCCCTTTCTCCTTTATTTTCTCCCCCTCTCTTCCCTATTTTTCTTCCACCTTCTCCCCTATTTTTATTCCCTTCTTCGTCTTCCTTTCTTCCTCCATTTTCTTCCCCTTGCCTCCTCTCATATCTTCCCCTCCCTTTCCTCCACCCCTTCTTTCTCTCTCCTCTCTTGTCACCCTCTTTTCCCTGCCTTCCTTGCTTCCCTTGTCACGCCACCCTCATTACCCCACCTCCTCTGCCTTACCCTGCCACGGCACCCTCATTACCCCGCTTTCCTTGCCTTCCCCTGGCACACCACACTCAATACCCCGCCTCCCCTGCCTTCCCTTGTCACGCCACTTTCTTTCCCCTGCCACGCCACACGCATTATACCGCCTCCCCTGCTTTCCCCTGCCACACCACACTCAATACCTCGCTTCCCCTGCCACGCCACTTTCTGTCTCCTGCCTTCCCTGCTTTCCCTACCACGCCACACGCATTATACCGCCTCCCTGCCTTCCCCTGCCACGCCACCTTCTGTCTCCTGCCTTCCCTGCTTCCCCTGCCACACCACACGCACTATACCGCCTCCCCTGCCTTCCACTGTCACGCCACTTTCTTTCCCCTTTTTTCTTACTTCCCCTGCCGCACCACGCGCATTATCCCGCCTCCTCTGGCATCCCCTGCCACACTCATTACGCTTCAAGTGTCTAAAGGGAGACTCTCCTCATTTTTTGTCACTGAGTCTTGTTCAGTGTTGTAACAGCAGACAGAAGCTAATGATACTTGTTGTGTCACGGAGGCGTCGTGAGGTGAGGGATGAGTGCGTATGTGTGAGTGAGAGAATGTGAGTGTGAGGGCGGAAGGCTGCCAGGCAGGTCACTATATCAGTGTCATGCTGTCACTCTCTCTCCCGTCAGCATTTTCACGCTCGTGCTGTTCTTTCTTCAACCCAAACGCTGTATTCCATCTAACCCCCTCTTCTCCTCCCTCCCCCCCCTATTTGTTGGTATTCGACATATTCCTTTCCTCTGGACGCCATTTTTTTTCACGTCGGACAGTTTATACATCACGATTTCTACCTTGATGTTGTATTCATTAAAAAGAAATACCTGTCACTACTTCTTTGACCACAGCTCGACTTTTTCTGTCGCGGCTTCTGTCACCACACTTTCATTATCTCTGTCACTACATCAATCACCACACCTTCACTATCTCTGCCATTACTTCTATAGCTACAACTACACCATCCCTGTCACTACTACAAACACCACACCTCCACCATCCCAGTCACCACTTCAAATCACCACACCATCCCCATCGTCACTACACCCCCCCCCCCCCACCCGTACCCCCACATCGCATCCTTTCACCACAGCCTGACCTTCAGCGCGGCACCACCTTCACACATTGCCCATTTAACAAAGGTTTCGCTAAACGGTTGATATTGATCACCGCCATTTTTCATCGGAAAGCTGAACCATCGGTATTTCAATCACTCGCCGAAGAAGAAGAAAAAAAGTCAATGAAAATGAAATAAAACACGTGAAGTAATTGGGAAATATATCCGTTTCTAGACCGTGGTGCCTTGCTGGGTCCTTAGAACACCCCTCCCCCTCCCTTTTAGTGCATTACTTGCTATGTGGATGTTCAGTCAAGCAACAGGGCCGCGATCGCCTACTCTCTCTCTCTCTCTCTCTCTCTCTCTCTCTCTCTCTCTCTCTCTCTCTCTCTCTCTCTCTCTCTCTCTCTCTCTCTCTCTCTCTCTCTCTCTCTCTTTCTCTCTCTTCTCTCTCTCTCTCTCTCTCTCTCTCTCTCTCTCTCTCTCTCTCTCTCTCTCTCTCTCTCTCTCTCTCTCTCTCTCTCTGTGTGTGTGTGTGTGTGTGTGTGTGTGTAAGTGTGTGTGTGTGCGCGCGCGTTCCTGTTTATGTTCTTTTCCTTTTCCTCTCTCCTCCCTCTGAGGAGGAGATCAAAAGGGGGAAAAGACACCAAAGACAAAGAGTGACCTCGAGGATCTTTTGAAATAAGAAAATGACCGAGTTTATCTTCGCCCTTTCTCATAATGTGGAAGCGAAAGTGTGGCCGTAAATAAGCCACGGGGCCATCTCGCACGTGGTATGGTAGATTTGATGCCCTGGGCGTGAAAGGGGAGTGGCCCGATTTATCGTTGATGGGAAGAATAGAATTAATTCAGAAGGAGTTGTGAGACTTTTAAGTTTTAATGCGCAGGAGAGCAGGTTGGGGGAGAGTTACGGCGCGATAAAGACTTAATTGAACGTATGTGTGTGTGCTTATGGCGGGAAAAAACAAATTTGGGTTAAGATGATTTCTTTGCAGGGGAGATGGGATACCTGACGTGGTGGATTTCGCAGGTGAAAAATGAGACTTTAATGAGATATTGATGCGGATGAGATTTATACTGAAAATACGAACAGCTGAATGGACATAGAGACATAGACACAGAGACCAAATAAAAAAGAAAAGTGCCGGAAGGTATCATATTCTAAAAAAAAAAGAAACTCTTTTGCTGACTGAGACATGTACGTGTACGTGTTCTTAG
>NW_028234415.1:38141145-38143645 GCF_977035675.1 Penaeus japonicus | reverse complement strand
AATAGTGCGACCAATGTAGCCTTATCAAGAGACAAACGCAATGGTAAAGTCAGGGCCTTTTGTGACAGGCTTGAGCCCGCTGGGAGATAACGCCCGCCTCATTATCATCCTGAAGGATTTTATGGCGGATATATCCTACTTCTTTTTGTCTTTCCTCTCCTCTTTATCGCCCTAGTTGTGTAAAGTTTCTCGTCTTTATTTGATACCTTGGTACGAGCGGCGTATGAGAACTCGTTGTGGGAATTTATGGCCCGCCGAAAATAGTCGCCATGTTTCCTAGGCCGCCAGACACTTCAAGGCCCGTTTAACAGAGGATATGTGACCAGCCCGCCGACGGCCTCCGGTGGGCGCGGGCCTACGGAACACGCCCGAGCGGACCGGAAAGGGTGGAGAGGATCGTTATGGGGGCGGTATCCTAGACAGGAGGCGAGTTAGGAAGTCGATGCTGTTCTACGGAGGCAGAAGGATAAGATATGCTTCTATTTGGAGGCACGTCCGTTTTTCTTTCCTTTAAAAAGAAGTGATGTTATCTAAGAAGTGGCAAACAATTTTTGATATATGAAAAGCGGAAGAAGTCGACGCTTTGGGCGTCCGGTCGTGGTAAACGACTGACATAAAAATGTTGATAACTTTTACGATGTGAACCAGAAGATCCTGCCGCGAAAGTGAGAAAATTTAAAACCTCCTTTTATACTGGCTTAGGAAGGCTCAGGAGCCTATCCCTGCGTCTACCTGTGACTACGGGAGATTTAGACATTCCCCGTGATGTAGGAACTGCTTGAAGATACGCCAGTTCGTTTTATGGTCGTTCATTTTGTGGTCATTTCCCTTGAATTGTGGCATCTTCCGTTTCATTTGATTGTTCTCGCGTGACCTTCCCAGTATGAAATATCTTGAGACGAGCTGACGGTATTTTCACATAGGGGCGGTAGCTACTTCCTCTACTCCATCCGTCCCCCAGTCCCCCTCCCTCCACAGGATTCCATTGTGTCCGGTTCAGTTAAGCAGCGTCGGTGCAGGATCTCTGTGTCCGCTCGTAATCTGGTGTATATGACCGTAAAGTACAGTGTGCTCTTGTGCCAAGTGCGGTGCCAAGCTTTATCTCCGCTAGTGGGTGCGTGTTGACCATCTGTACATCTGATGTTTATGAGGTTCTGTATGCCCAGCGCAGATAACCACATCGCACAAGGACACTTAAGTCTTATCTGTTCAAGTTTTGTTCTTACGTAAGTAGAGTAACTGACAATAATTTTTTTTAACTTTCCATTTTCCCTTGAACTGAAAATGTATAAGTGCTATGTGTATTCTCTAATAGAATTACTGTTTACCGAGTGGGCTTACATAAATAAACGCACCCTTTTTCAATTTATCATTGAATCTCCTTTACTCTTTACGAAATGTGCTCAGTGTAATAGTTATATTTAATTATTTTCACTTTATTTATTGTGCATCGGGAACGTCCAACCCGGGCTGCTTAATACTTAGGTAAGGATTAAAAGATTGGAATATATTGGAAGTATTATGATATAAAACTTGATGACTTATTGAATTGGCAATTAGTTTTGGCGGTATGGAATCGCATCCCACTTGACGCTTTATGCATATCATTGAACAAAAATCGTCGCGGGGTTTTCCAATATTTTGTTCATTATATTCAACATTGAAACGGATCATCCCAATAAAACTAAAATTAAAGTATTTCTGAAACAACACCTACATGAAAAGTATTTCTGAAATAATACCTACATAAAAAGGATAACTGAAACAACACCATTATCAGAGCTAAAAGCAGCCGACACTAAAGCATTAAAGCCACCATGTCGATCAGGGAGGAAGAAGCAGAGAGCTGGTGATAAGCAAGGCAAAGAAGGTAATCAAAAGTAAACAGACTGTAGAAGTGGCGACAGTGACGTGCCTAACAGGAAAATCTTCCAAACACTTACACAAGGACTTCGGCTTTGGTATGTTAATGTTACGTGGATGATGTATTTTGACACAACCATAACAGAAACCAGAGGCAGCGAAGACATTTGGAGAGCAGAAGAAAAATACTCTTTTAGATAAGTTTACAGGTGTGTACGTCTTGACACGTTGTATGACATCAAATAAAGAGCTAGAGAAAATGGAATTCGAATTGAAAAACGACCTATCTTGATGTTCCCTTTTTAACAATTGCTCTTTTATATATTAAGCATTTTACAGGGATAAGCTAATACAAGCAAAAAGACGTCTTAGGTTAAGTTAGCTCTGTCGATCCCTCAGCTGACTAACGGACTGTGAACCTCATCAAAATACCTCCTAACTAACGCACATCTCTCTTAACAGTGCCAGATCTTACCGAGGAAGTGGAAACCGTTGATGGTTCGTGTCTCATCTGTCATTACGCAACCTTGTGGCTTCTTGGTTGACATTCGCTCCTTTCCCGTCTCGGTTGATTGGCCGACATGAAGGGAGGTATGGCATTCTGTCGGTTGGTCGGGAGAGTCTCATTGTGTGCAGA
>NW_028234415.1:38103645-38113645 GCF_977035675.1 Penaeus japonicus | reverse complement strand
CCGCATTATCTCATGTTACCTCATCGTCAAAGGGGATTTATCTGTGTAAACTCATGTAAGCTGAAGTTTAAGAAAGAAATAGATTTTTGTCTTTTTCTTTTTCTTTCTCCTGCACCTCCCTCCAGCGACACTAGCGTAACGAAAGAGAAATAGCAGAGCACATGATAACAAAGTATTGGAAGACTGTGCGTGAGCTTGCTAGAGTTCTTACAACTCGTCTGGAATTTTATACTGCAAGACCTTGTTGTCACGGCCTGCAGGTCCTTTGTGGCACGGAGGACGTGTCACGGCTGCCTTGTCGGCACGGCCCCCGCCGGCCCCGTGGCGGCCGCGAGACAAAAACACTTTTTTCCGCGGGAGGTGTTCTCTGTCATTTTACAATGGAGTGATGAATGACTTCTTTGATGTTTGGAACACATTTCTACTTGATCATTTTGTGCTTGGCCACCACACCTGCACCTATGTACGCAATGTACATTAGTGCACATGTGCATTAGTATGTAAATATATTTCCATGCAATTTCAGGTCACACATATGTTCCCACTTGTGTTCCCGTGACCCCGCTTCTCTGAGTTCGCCTTCCGTCGGCTACAGCCTGCAGTCGGCTTATCTCAAAGTTACCTTGGTATTATCTATCGAATTTCATCTCATTTCGGCCTTAGCTTCCACTTTCATCTTTTCGCTCAAGTCCTTCCGGCTAATGTATCGTAGCTGCGCTATCAAGGGACACGACTTTGATATATAAAATTAAGCTGTTCCTTGCAATTTACCGCTGTAATATATAACCTCCGGCACTGCTACACAGAGTAAGTGTTCCATTAAACATGTTTGCCTTGTGATTTCCTCGCACTGACGTAGTGAAATGCGATCGGTCAGCCGCTTCGGTCGCAGGACTTGCAGATCAACGGGGACAGAGCACAGAAAGGAGAACAGAAAATATGCCCGTAAAATCTCTAGGAAACCTGCTTTTTCATTACCGTGTTACCCTCGTTGTTCACTGTTCAGTTATTGATTCACGTGGTATTCACGGCTGAATTAGAAATATACATGGGCACAGATCGCCGCTTGGGTCTTTGGCTGCAACATGCAAAGCGTATTCAGGCTATGCAAAGTGTACATACTAGTGTAAAATTAAATTCAGCAGATGCTCATTCCAGGCTCGGTGCTTGGTGCTGCCCTCCCCTCCCTCCTCCTCCCTACCCCCTTCGCTATCTACAATTCAAATTAGTCTCTGAAAACTTTTTTGTTTCTAATTTCATTTCCAACTTCGAAGGGGACCAGATTTTATCTCATTTATACACAATGGTTTATTTTTCCCTGTCACAGCCCGGATAAAAATGTCCACAAGTTAGACTAAAGATTGTGCTCTCGCGAACTTACTTACGACGTGTGTTGTTGTTTTTTCACTTACCAGGAAAGTGGTTTGTTTCTGAAGAGTAATGTGTACTTTTAGTGTAGCTTATACGATGCCACAATTACTCCCAATGCTTGGTTGCAACAATTCTTTATGTTGTTGTTTTCTTGGTGTCTATTTTCGAGTAATTACAAGTAGCGCAATTGAAATACTTTTCTTCAATTGAACGTGAGACTAGCAACTAATATCGAGTGAGTGTCAGAAAGGTATATTGGGATCGGGTATTAATTTCACTTTTCCTTAGAGGCACCTCTGCTCGTGCATTTAGCTGCTTCGAACTCCAAGCGAAAAAAATAACTGTCTTCTCCGCGAATATGTTTTCCTTTGCTAAAATTTATGTACCAGCTTCTCTCTTTCCACCATTAGTTAGACGAAGCATCGGAATCCTTTACATTTTCTTTAGTCGTAGATTTTCCTTCTTAATATGTGTTCCCTCTCGGATTTTCCTCTGCAAGAGTTTTTTTTTATTTTATTACCATAACTAACAGTAGAAAATAATCTTGACTTGGATATACGGCCTGGTCTTAAAGATAAAACTAGTAGATTGCTGAAACGATACGGCCTTTTCCAGTCCCATAATTCTAAACCTTAATGCGCCGCTATATCAGAAGGCAATTATGACATTGGATCCCACAATAAGACATGAAGTACAAACAATCTGCCTGTTTAGACGGAGCATGATAGCAAGCTGTAATATATTCCGCTGTCACGCTGAGCCTCATTCATTGTGCCGGGCGGTGGCCAGGGCGAGAGCTCACCCGCTGTGCTGATATATGGTGACAAATTGGTACAGCAAGCACAGCAGTTAGGACACTCCGACCAGACATGCTAATACCTCATGACACAAGGAGATTTGCCCACGCAGGCGACGCTGTAACTTGAGTCTCCAATGAAGCTACTACAGAGCAGTCTGCAGGAGACCGTGTTTGCATTGTACGGGGTGGACGAGGAGTAAAAATCATCCTTCAGAAGAGGAGTCCGCGTGCCTGCACCTTCTCCCACACCCTACCCATATGGAATCTCGGCCATTTGGCAAAATTAGTCGCGTCACCCTAGTCGATCTGTTTGCATTCGGAGTTGATTGTAAACATATATCTGGCTTTCACCGAATTGGTGTTGCAACTGGAGCTTATGTGTAGTGAAAAGCATTGTAAAATCATGAAGGTATGTTCATGTTGCCTTATCCTTTTATGGTAAGTGCATGACAGCATCATATATATTTTGTCGATATAAATCGTATTCCATTTAAGGGAATGCTTTGAGTTTCAGTACAAAGAGAAAATGAATATTCTTACACTTTCTCGGAGCATTTCCCCCAGGCCGTCATGCATCATACATCATGACGACCTCATTAAGATATTTCGAAATTAGGAGGAGAGAGAAAAAAAAAACAAATTAAAGTCTCCGCTGCACATGCGTTCTAACATTGGTCTGTGTGCAATAGGGTTTTGCAAAATACAAGTAGTTTTGCAGTGGCCACCCGCAGTTCTCATTATGCTTAGTGGAGTGTGATTTGCGTTTTCTTATTTCAGTTTTTTTTTTTTTTTTTTTTTTTTTTTTAAGGGGGGGAGTTGTAAATCTTATGCTACTCTTATCAGGATTTATAGAGAATACCTCCAAGATACATCCATATCTATGATACTGCGACTACGTTTCTGCATGATCTGCAATGGTACTGTTGCGTCCTGATTGCAACTGTGCAGGAAAATGATTGATTCGTGCATTGTAAGGCTTTTTGCTCGTGGTTGTTACTGTTACTAAATGACGTTTTGACAAGGAAATGATTGTTCGCGGCTGTATTTGATGTCTACCCCCCTTTCATAAATCTTTATTCGAAATCATGCTCTCATCAAAATTTACGAGAAAAATGAACCAAATATCAGAGCCGTAGATGGACAACACACACACACACACACACACACACACACACACACACTCACTCACTCACTCACTCACTCACTCACTCACACTCACACACACACACACACACACACACACACACACACACACACACAAACACACTCACACACACACACACACACACACACACACACACACACACACACACACACACACACTCACACTCACACTCACACACACACACACACACACACACACACACACACACACACACACACACACACACACACACACACACACACACACACACACACACACACACATACAGCCCCCCCTCCCAAACCCCACCCACCCACCCACCAAGACATCAGCAGATTCAAGTGACAACCTAGTTGATGTTTCTTGCATGACCACATAGAATTTCCTTTGTATTCAGTAATGCAATATCCTGAAATAGTTAGCCTGTTGTTTTTGTTGATGTTGCTAATATTTTTCATCATTGTTGTTGTTATTATAGTTATCATTATTTTTATTGTTTTTATTATTATCATTATCATCATTATTATCATCATCATCATCATTATCATCATTATTATCGTCATTATTATTATCATTAATATTATCATTATCATCATTATAATCATCATCATTATTATTATTATATATTGATCACATCAGCTGGCATTTACTAGGAAAAGTACTGATGAATATCAAAATAATCTGAAAGTGTCTCATTAACGGTTTCTATTGCTCCTATTACCACCGGAACAGCGTGCGTGGTAACTTCCGATCTCTAAGGATAAATCTTAACAGCTGTTGGGGTTTATGTTTGCTGCATGGCACAGCAGTATCAATTAGTGTCCAGTATTTTTTGTTAATCACGATTATATTATTTTTAGTATTGTTATGATTATTATTATTATCATTATCATTATTATTATTATCATTATTATGATTATCATTATTATTATGATTATCATTACTATTGTTATTATCAATAAAATTAGTAGTAACAGCAGTAGTAGTACTAGCAGTAGTGATGTTATTATCATTATCAATTTTGTTGTTATTATTATCATCTTTATCGTTATTTTTATTGCTATTATTCTCATTGATATTATTATTGTTGTTGTTGTTATTAATGCTATAATTATTAATCATCATAATTGTTATTATCCTTATTATCATAGAAAATTGTTATTATAATAATTATTATAATTATTGTTAATGTCATTATTATATTATTATTATTATTGTTATTATTATGGGTATGATTATCACTATGCTATTATTATACCATAATCGATGTTGTGTTTTTTATTACGTATTATCACGCTCATCATCACCATCAACATCACTTCCAATCACCATTATGACAATCATTAGCTGATATCGATCTCGTTACATACAATCACCTCACATACAATCGTTTGAAATAATAATGCAGCGCCACCGATACACCTCGCTGTTTTCATTTCGTTGCGCTGAAAATTTTTCATATTTGAGACTGAATGTGATGTTCCTTTTTGGAGGCACATGCAGCGACATCACACATGAGAGAAAATTAAATAATTGGGTTGTGAGTCCCAATAATATTTTGCATGGTTATTCCATGCATACACACAGGCATGCACAGACACACACACACACAAAACACACGCGCACACACACACATAAACACGCAAACAAACGTACACAGAAAACAAACGCACATAAAAGAAACAACAAGCATACACGTACACAACTGCATGTTCAAAAAAAAAAAAAAAAAAAAAAAAGCAGCAGCAAACACACACACACACACACACACATGCACACACACTCACACACACACACACACACACACACACACACACACACACACACACACACACACACACACACACACACACACACACACACACACACACACACACACACACATACACACACACACACACACACACAAACACACACACACACAAACACACACAAATAAACAAACAAACAAACAAACGCACATAAAAGAAACAACAAGCACACGCGTACACCGCTGCACGTTCAAACAAACAGAAGCAAACACACGCACACACACCTTGCACCCGACTCCTTTGATCCTGAATACAGCAAAGCGCTTCAGCCAGGCAAACGTTGCACAAGAAACAGAATTATAATCTTTTCGAGGTCCTTTTCTCGTGTCGGAAAGATCAACGGACATTCGTATTTGTAATTACTTCATATATGATTTATAATACTTCTTGATGTAGGGTTGTTGTCTCGTTATATATATGTATGTGTGTATATGGATAGACAGATAGATATATAGATAGATAGATAGATAGGTAGGTAGATAAACAGATAGATAGATGTGTTTGTGTGTTTGTATTACACGAATGCATTGCTTTGATGAATGGTAACTAACAGCCAAAGCTGATGATAAAAGGATAAGATGAAAGGAAACGCACACTGACCCGACATTTGCAACGAAAAAAAAATGATAATAGATAAAAATATTTAAAAAATAAACAACACAGGAAGGATTGAAATATGGAAGAGAACAGCGTAAATGGCGAAACGAGGAAGGGTGGAAACGAGTAACAGATGAACTAAAGAGAAATAAAGCTTGAGATAATGAATGATGGAGAGGGGAGGCTGGATGGGGCTGAGAGACAGCATATAGGATGGTTCACTGGAATAAAAGATAGGTTGTGTTGGGTAGGATGAGGGGGAATGGGAGGAGGAGTGGGGAGATGGGGAGGGGGATGTCAGGAGAGGAAGAGGGGAAGGGGACGAAAAGGGACGCCCAGGAGAAGGAGAGGGAAGTGGGTTGGGAGGGGACACCAAGGAAGGAGATGGCAGGGGACGCTAGGGAAGAGGAGAAGGAGACAGGAAAGGGGGTAGGGGGAGGTCAGGAAAGGGAAAGGGGGATGGAAGAGGGGGCGAGAGGAGGGAGAGGGAGAGGAGTGGGAAGGGATGCGAGTAAAGATGGGAAGGGACGCCAGGGAATGAAACGGGAGGGAACGCCAGAGAAAGGAGAGAGGAAGGGGGCGGGAGGGGACGCCAGGGAAGGGAGAGGGGAAGCCAGGAGGTAGAAAAGCGTCGGCAAGAAAAAGGGAAAGACAGAGAGCGAGAGGCTGACTGAGGGCAGAGGGCTCTTAGATGGAGCGGGCGGGGCGAGCAAGTGATTGGTTCAAATTGTTGCTGTCACTCGTATCAGACGCGTAACGAGCGAAGCTTTAGGGAGAGTGAATGAAGTGCCAGGGGCGGCGGGCCGGTCGTGCCAAGACACAGGAAGAACCTAAAGTACCTGGCAGAGGACGGATGATGTTTTTGGTTCATTCTCGTCCCTGTCTCAGTCGTCTTCGATGACTTCCGTTTACAGTCGCGTATTTCTTCTCTTTTTGAAATCAGAAGTTTATTTGTGTGTAGCTAACACAACGAGAGTACAAGAAATCCTTTGTTTTGTTGTTGTTGTTTTTTCATGTTCTATTTATTATGCGTTTGCCAATAGTTGTTAAAAGTTAATTCCTGCCCATTACGCAGCACTAAAAGTCTCAGACATAATAGGGGGACTGGGATACTTTAGGTGAAACAATTTCTATGTGAAAGCTTTTAGATTGCAAACATTCATTGATGTTCACATTTTATGTACAGGTTTTAATTGAACAAAGATTACTTTATACTGTAGGAAATTAGATCCTAATGTTCCTCGGAAGTTTTTTCTCAGTGCCTCGGATTAAGGAGAAATAATTATCATTAAATGGTAATCCGCCAAATAACACAGCATTTCGTATATCCATCCACGAACAAAAAAGGCTTTCTCTTGAAAAAAAAGAAAAAAAAGTCTGGTGCACTAAGCAGGATTTGTTCCTACATGTAAAAGATAAATATTGTTCTCGTACACCCGTGGTTTGCACTGTGAACCTCCGATGCCCTGGCCAGTGTTTCTTGCTCCAGCGCCGTGATCTACATTGATTTTCAATCCCTCTCCGCATAACATGTTTTACGCGTTGCTGATGACATGCCCGATGCCTCGCTGTTGGCTGTTGTTACAGGCTTTGTTGACTCGAGAGAAAAAAAGGTTATCTAGGAGAAGGCTAGGTTTTGTGCGACAGCGGGGCGTATTTGCGAACTTTGTTGATAAAAGGAGGTATTGCCTGCGACGTCCTGCATTCCCATCATTGTCTCTGAAGGATAGTCGCTTTAAAAAGTGTGTACGGGTTGCGGGTCACGATGCGGCGCTAAAGACGAGATTTAGCTTTTATTTTTTGGTTCCTCGTGTGTGTAGCTTTTTGAAAGTGGTATAGCAGAGAGAGAGAGAGAGAGAGAGAGAGAGAGAGAGAGAGAGAGAGAGAGAGAGAGAGAGAGAGAGAGAGAGAGAGAGAGAGAGAGAGAGAGAGAGAGAGAGAGAGAGAAGAGAGAGAAGGATAAATGAAGAAAGAGACAGAGGCACACAGAAAAAAAGACAGAAACAGAGAAAACGGGGCAGAGACAGAGAGAGAGAAACATAAAGACAGACAGACAAATAGAGAGAGCGGGTGGAGGGGACTACCCACCATCCCCAAAGCAGGACGAGGCTGCCTCTCCTGTCCCGGGGAGGTGAGGAGTGGCGTGCGAGGGAAGCCCAGGCCGGGAGATGACGTTAATTAAATAGAGACAAAAATTATTGCGTTTTTGACATTCCGACCGTCGCTGCGTTAAGGAGGAAAAATGTTGTTGTCTGTTTTTGAACATTATAATTCCGCAGGGGGAGAGAAGGAAAGGAATATTGAGAAGGAAGTGAGGAAGAAAAAATAGACAAAAATCTAAAAAAAGAAAAGATAGAAACACACCAGAGGGAAATTATCATAGGTTAAAGTAAAGGGAAGGGTAGAATTTCTGGTAACCTAAGGAGGGAAATTAGAGGCTAAGAATTTAGATCGAATAGAGAATGCTGAAGACAAAGAGAAGAAGAATGAGAACTAAACAAACAAACAAATAAATAAATAAAGAGTCATCTCGACTCGAATTGCATTGTGTGGGACTGAGCTTTCGCAGAGAGTGAAATGTGGTCCATAAAAAAATTATCATAGTCAATACCAGTCTCATCTTGCATGCAGTCCTTTGAAGCAGACACTAAAAATATATACATTTCCCATAAAAGGTGAGTGCCTTTGCTTCTCTTAATTGCCAATTTCGCACTTTTATCGTAGAACAGATCATGTTTTACCTCCGAGTCGTGGGCTTCTTTGATCTTCCTTTAGTGTGAGTTGTTGGAGTGTCTTATGTGCCCACTTATACATGTGTGTGTTGGGAGGTGTAAGGGAGTCTGCCTTGGGTCTTTTAAGTTGGTGTGGGTGTGATTGTGCGTGTGTGTCTAGGGGGATATGTGGGGTGGTCGTAGTGTTTTTTTTTTCGAATTGGTGGTTGTGTGTTGAAGGTGGGGGTGGGTGGTTGGGTGGGGGGCTTTGTGTGTGTGTGTGTGTGTGTGTGTGTGTGTGTGTGTGTGTGTGTGTGTGTGTGTGTGTGTGTGTTTAAGGGAGTGGGTGAAAGAGAGCGAGAAAAAGAGAGAGATTGAGAGAGAGAGAGACAGAGAGACAGACAGAGACAGACAAGCAGACAGAGAGAGACAGGCAGGCAGACAGATAGACAGGCAGACAGAGAGGGAGAGGGGAAAGGGGAGGGAGAGGTATGTTCACTGGTGTTGCGGAATGTATGCGCTGAGTGTAATTAAAGCGATTGTGTCACGGTGATGCGTTGACCTTTCTAATTGTCCATTTAAACGAGGCATGCATCGTGGTAGCCCTACAGCTGCGCTTGATCAGCTGTATATGCCACGCAGATTCCATAACTTGCTCTTAGAAGTTAACGATGTTTGAAACATTCGAAATGCAGAACTCAGTGTTGAATTTACAGATTCTGATGTGCTGGTAAGGTAAAAAAAAATGATAGATAAAATAATCATATTATATTATGAAGACTATAGAGAATAGTAATGCGAATTAATAATACTTGAATGAGAGTTATATCGGATGGAACACTATATGTTATGGGTATGCATCGCCAATATTTGTGGATACTAAAGGCTGGACTGTTAACAACGCGTCAGCATAAGGCACTACGAAAAGTTCATGTTCTTTTGATCCTTCGCTGTAGTTATGAGTTTGAGTTTCTCGTCGGCATTAGTAGAGAAGCATCAATATATATGTTGTTTGAAGAAGTATTGTGATGAAGGATATGCATTGTAAACAAAGTAACGCTAGGAAGAGCAGGAAAACACATGGATATGTATAATCGTTTGTTTTCCTGTGTTCCCCTTCGTTGTTTTATTTGCAATTCGTTCTACATGAATCCTTCACAAGGATATATATATTGCATAAACATATGTCGTTTTTTTAGGGTGGATTTCAGCGAGCTTCGATTGGAAAGGCAACTTGACCCGTTAAATCCGTGTGTACGTAATTACAGTCCCAGGAAAGTTTTCTGTTTAAGTTACCGAAGTGATAACTTTCGGGATGATAAACTTTGGGTAAACAGAGGAGTGGTTCTTTACTCTCGACGTGACATTCGCATTTCACACTTTTCGGTGCTTACTAAATGCCGACCGGGATTTTACGATGGATTCACCAACTTGGCGCAATATGATTCAGAACGATATCCTTTATTCGTGAGAGTAATGCGTTTATAAAATTCGGTATGATGATGATATAAAACTGCGCAGTGCACACTACTCACAGGACCACTGCAGTACATGATGTCTAATATAA
>NW_028234415.1:38086145-38096145 GCF_977035675.1 Penaeus japonicus | reverse complement strand
CTTTAATCCTAATGGCCGTGCGGGAGTATTACAATATAGATAGATATGAGAATTTGTGTATGCATGTGTGTGTGTGTGTGCGTGCGTGCATGCGTGCATGCGTGCGTGCGTGTGTGCGGGTGAATTTATGTATGCGTTCCCTACAACAATTTAGGCATAATACGTAAACCTACAATATACAACAACAACTAGAACGAAAAGGAAGTAATTATGGGAAAAACCTAAGGTCAGAACAACAGAAAGACGAGGAGAGAGACGGGGTCCCGATATCACTACACGAGTTTTATTTCCGAAAGGATATTAAAAGATGCCAGACAAGGGTGAGCATCAGAGGGAGGAACGTAGATAAAACATTGGCTGAAAAATGATACTCTGAGTTTATCACTCGCGCGCCAGATTTCTGCGGAAGATGTGGGTATACAGAAGCTTCTCGTAGACATTGGTAGAGTTAATCGATGTTGTATTCATGAGTCAGCATTCCCTTATTCATGGATGACTGGACCGATTCATTTGAGAGTTATTTCCGTTGTATGAAGAGAATTTCAATATGGGGCATTGGAGGGGGGGCGGGGTGATATCGGATTTTGTTAGTTCAACTTTTTTATGTGTATATGTAAAGTATAGCAAAGAGTCGTTAGGACTTTTTGCCTCTGTAAAATACAGATGTTTATGGTCCGAAAGAGGAGTGATGGATTTTTCCCCCATCATTCGCCCCGACTAAGTAAGCATACATAAAGTTATTGATGATTCTTAAATGTTTGCGGCCTGGACGCTGTAGCGGAAACAGTCCGTCATCGCTGGAACGAGGTGGATAATGGAAGTTTTGATGGGCGCTGTTTCGTGAACCGCCTCCGTCTTCATATCCCCTGTAGACCCGGACTCTGAGATTTCCTTCCCTACATCCCTACGTCTCCTGTGGAAGCAAGCCCGTGTTGATAACTCCGGTGGGTGTTTGCAATGATTCTTAACATAGGTTTGTTTATACGTCGTTTAGTGTACGTGTTTCGTGCTTCGTGTTTCGTGCACTACCCCCGGCTTCGAATGTCCCATAAAACCGGATTCGTAAATTTCCGTCCCTAGATCGTCTATGGAGGCTCGTCTTGATAGCTCCATCGGTTGCTTGCAATGATTCCAGCATATGCTTGTGTGTGTATATGATTTCGTTTGGCTTAATATTCATATTACAATGGCCTATTGTATAAATTCACAACATGTAAACTATACATGCATCTCGTAACAAAAGCTTACATCAGCCCCACGCTTCTACGTCCCCAATCTGCAGCTTACAGTAAGGCAAATTACATTTATTTGTACATCGTATACATGATCTGTATTTATGGAGCATCATGAGCCGATGAAATTATGTTAATCTGTTAAAGCAGAAGTATTCGACCATTATTTAACCGACAACAATACCATGTATTTCAGGCAAACTGTTTCTATTTGCAGAAATGGTATTTGCGCGATGGGCTCCATGTATTTCAAAATTCTCGTTATTTTGTGATTGCGATGACTACATTGCTGATTCCAGACCACTGTATCAAATACGACAAGGTTATAGTGTCGAATTTCTGTTGAATTTTAGATGCACCATTTAGCCTCTTTTGACAAAACGCAAAATAATTTCTTAAAGTTAAAGTATATGTGTAAATAATGAATTATGGTTGTGGCAGGGTAGGAGTTACAGGAGGGAGATGTGTATGCCATTCTGCGTGATGAGTTTTCACTTTAAGGGATACAGATATAGATCCTTTGTTGGTGTTGATACTGTGGTTTGAATGCGATCTTTTGTCAATCATTTATATATCTATTACTCTGTCTGCCTGTCTATCTGTCAATTTATTTCCCTCTCTCTCCCTCAATTTCTCTTTCTCTCCCAATATCTCCCTCCGTCGCATCCCATCGCACAAAGCCATAAATCAAGGAACGGTGAAACAGAGAAGTGAAATCGACTCGTTTTCTTAGTTCTTATCTCTCAAATTAAAGATAAGAAAAACATTTCCGATCCTGATTTATATTGCTTTGTTTTTTTATCGTGTGTTTTTGTGGACTACCAAATTTCTAATGATATAAGTGACCATAACTCAACGCCAGATAATCCGCTGGCATTGTTTACCTGTTTGTGCACCGGACTCGCCTCGCTCCATTATAAACTACTTTTAATGCCACACACTTGTCATCGGCGTTCATTCGCGAACATGTGATCAGAACTCGCTCTTGTAAGACTTAACGTGTAATCACAAAATAACCGTTGAACGCCATGCCATTAGATAAGTCCTCGGGGAGCCATTGATCACCCGTGTGAGAGAAACGTGTACAATAAATCTGATTATTAATCTCCTATAACTCTCTTTGGCCGCAATCTCCTTGGCGATGCGTCATGCTCGCTAATGGTCACATAAACGATGATGTAAGTACCTCTCTCCGCGAGATGAGGAACTGCTACATGATTTGTGGCTCCGTGGTCTATCAGTCGAGGTGCTAGGGTGTTCTGTGGCGTGAATTGGGTTGGGGAGAATGTACGTGTGCTGGGAGTATTTATTTTTTTATTATTATTATTATTTTTTTTTTCGTTTAGTTGAGTCTTCACTTGAGTGAGGGTGTTCTAATAGTACATGTGATTTGTTTCTCTTTTCTCTGGTTTCTCTTTTACTCTCTCTCTCTCTCGCTCTCTCTCTCTCTCTCTCTCTCTCGTATGTCTGTTTTATATTATACCGCTTCCCATAGATAGCTTATACATACATGAACCTTACAAGAACCTTAACCTTTCACTATAAAACACATATACTTAAATCACAATAACAAACAGTATTCTATAGACTTTCTAACAACAATATGACAAAATCCTTTTATAGGCAACTCATACTCATACTGAAAGTAAATCCATCATGATAGCCAGCTGAAACATATCCGTGAAATCACTAGACTACAAGACATTATGAAAGTCCAAGAACTACAAGAACTACGAAGTTGTTGAGATTCGGGCACCAGTGGCGTCCCTACACTCCTCCCGGCTCCCCTGAACACGCCCCATGAGACAAATGGCGCCGTCCAGGAACAGACACACACTTTAGTTACAGCATCAGCACGGAAATACGCACACATCTAGGAATTCATTATGGCGTGCACAGATAAATGGAACATATTTGGTGCGAATCCTCAGCCAGGCTTGCGTGAGCTCGGCGTTTGGGTTGGACATGTTGGTTGGCCACGCCACTATGTTAGCGAGTGAAGGGAAGGCAGGTTGGCTGGCTGGGGAGGCCTTCGTGGCACGGAAATGCATTGGCACCTGCTCGGTTGAGGATCTCGCTCTTTATTCGGATGTGTGTGAATTCGATGTGGATTGAGTCACTTTAGTTGTTGGTTTTAGTTGTTTGCTGATTTATCTCCCCTCCCCCCAAAAAACATACATTTCTCTCTCTCTCTCATTCTCTCTCTCTCTCTCTCATTCTCTCTCTCTCTCTCTCTCTCTCTCTCTCTCTCTCTCTCTCTCTCTCTCTCTCTCTCTCTCTCTCTCTCTCTCTCTCTCTCTCTCTCTCTCTCTCTCTCTCTCTTTCTCTTTGTTTTTCTCTTTCTCTCTCTCTCTCTTTCTCTTTGTCTTTCTCTTCCTCTCTCTCTCTCTTTCTCTTTGTCTTTCTCTCTCTATCTCTATTTATTTCATACCTTCCTCCATCAATGAGTCAATTCACTCCCTCATGCTCTTGCTCTCCCTCTTTCTCTTTCCCTCAGCCTCTTCCTTTTTCCCTTAGCAATATCTCGGTCAATATTTATCATGAAAGTCAGACATTTGGCACACATACATCTTCCGCGGATGCTGAGCAAACAGACAGAAGGTATTCTGATTTAAGGACCCGACGTCCGTCACTATTAATCAATTTTATGCGAGCGGACGGACTGACTGACTGATTTCATCATAATTTGAACAAACATCGTATCCAAAGCTCTTGCAAAATGGACAGATTGAAATTCGGTTCTGTTGCCTCTTTCCGCTCGATGTGTCCGGGGGAAACCCATGGCAGTGACTAAGTCATTTCATACTTATTTAAGTCATTAATGTATCTGGTGACGTTCCCTTTACATGTCCGAGTTGCTTGGACCGCCCCGTCCCCCATCGTGTGGCTATCCTCTCCTTAACATGACGCAAAAAAAAAAAAAAAATGTTTACGTGTTGTAGATTTATGCAGTTGGGAATGTGCTGCATTTGATGTAGCATACGCTTTGTCATCCCGTTGCACGAGGAGGTAAATAGTCTCTTGACAGTATTGTTAGTCGTAGCAGATATGCTGACTCTGTTCTGGTGATTGCATATGCAATGGTGTATTATTTCGTAAGTATTTAGTCTTGAACGAAATGGAAATGACTGAATTAATTCTCAGTTCATTTGAGTCTTCAGTGTTAAACTATTCGTGGGAGTAAATGACGGGTTAGGGATGCCGTTAAGTCTGCCTCATTGGGAGGTAATTATTGGTAATTTGTGGGAGGGTGTGTTAATGACCTGCGTGCGTCATCTATCTGCTCCCTGGCGTTTGAATACCACCCCTCTCTCTCTCTCTCTCTCTCTCTCTCTCTCTCTCTCTCTCTCTCTCTCTCTCTCTCTCTCTCTCTCTCTCTCTCTCTCTCTCTCTCTCTCCTCTCCTTCCTCTCTCCCCTCTTTCTCTCTCTTCCTCTCTTTCTTCCCTCTCCTCTTTCTCTCTCTCTCTCTCTCTCTCTCCCCTCTTTCTCTCTCTCCCTCTTCTCCTCCCTTGTTCCCTCCCCTCGTTCACTCCATCCTCTCCTCTTCTCCTCCCTCTCCTCCTCCCCTCCCCCCCCACCTCCCTCTCTCTCTCCTCTGTGTGTTTGTATGTTTGTTTGTAGTTTCGGCCGTCCAGAATTTCCGACTGGGAGGTATATAGTTAGAACTTTACACATAACATCTAACTTAACATATATAAGTTAAGTAATGTGTTGGAGAATGAAAACATTAGAGAGGGAGTGGAAGAACAATTATTTTATTCTCTTATATATTGCACGTGTCAAGTAGTGAAGGAAGTGAGATCCAGAGAACCTGAGCTTAATATGTTTCTTTGCAATACTGACAAAATACGTAAAAGGAAATGAAAAATAATTATGTGCAAAATGAAAAACAAAGAATCCAATCGAAATCATAATCATGGTTTTCCCTTGTCTGGAAGTAAGATTAAAGGAGAATATATATGTACTTAGGCCATCAGAGTATTTTCCATATATTCATCAGTGATATTTGCGTGCGTGTCTTCAGTACACCAGTGTTTGAAGTCAGTGTATTTGTAGAGAGGATTGCCGTATGTTGTGAAGGTACATGGTGTACACTGTACAATACAAGCACTCGATTTCATTTAGGCTGCCGGTACTTTTTTCTATAATCTAATTTATACTGTGGACGAAACGCATCACTCGCGAGCGCAAAGCACGCATTGCCCGTATTCTTTGTGTACTGTGTAAATATCACGTGTAGATCATCTGTATCCTTTCTGTGCAATATGTAAGCACCGAGAGGTTCTCTCTGTTAATTAAATGTCACGTCATGTGATACTGACATTTAATTAACAACTGATAGTCGCTCAGGGTTACGACGTCCACATTCTCTAAACTAAAACAGCTGTTCAAATTTATTCACAGCGGAGATTTGGGTGAAAATTAAGCGAGGCCCTAGTTGATAGACGCTCTGTCGGCCCTCCATTTATCGTGCCCCAAAGGTTGCTAATATTTTGAAAATATCTTCGGTGACATTTTTAAGAATATGTTACAGAAAATGGGAAGACTAATTCTAATTAAAATGTCTCTGTTTCTTTCATGTGAAGGAACATCATGATGCTCTATAAGGTTGATAATCAATATGTTCCAGTTCTGATACTTGTACAAACACTGTTGCCAGTTGAGTTGAGAATGGGACTACGAACATTATGTCAGTCCTTTAGCTGTTTCACACAATATTGTTTCTTTTTTCACTCACCCTAGGTACTTCCTATGAAGCTCACGGATCACCCCTGTATTTGCGTCACGTTGGATCATATACGAGCTAATGAATCAGTGACTGACCGATATTCCTGTGCTTCCATTTATTGCTGTCCCTGTAGTGTAAATGTTTTGTTTGATTTACACACACACACACACACACACACACACACACACACACACACACACACACACACACACACACACACACATATATATATATATATATATATATATATATATATATATATATATATATATATATATAATGAAAGCACTGGTTTGCATATTGCCTGATTGAACTGCAACATTTTTGTTAATAGACCAAGGCAGCTGAAATCACAATAGAATAGTGAGCGATGGTTTGGTTAGTATGTGACTTTTTTATACAGCCAAATTTTGCATATTTCTGTATGTGATCGTTGTTGGACCCTTTTTAAGAGGTTATCATCGCCTTGTCAGAGATTATGATGGTTCCTTCAGAATGTCCCTGTGAATCTTTCTACGTGAGGCGGCCATACCAGTGTCATTTTATTTCTATTTTCCACCTCTCTCTCTCTCTCTCGGTTTCTCTTCATTTACTTCATTTTTCTCCCTTTTTAGAGTGCCTCATTGCACTCCGGCGGGAAAGGGGTGGGGGGGGGGGCAGCGGGGACACTATAGCGGTGCAACAAAAGGTGAAAAGTTCTGCACATTGTATAATTTTCTCGTCTACCCCCAAAGACGCCATTCTTTGCTGCAGAAATAAAGATAAAACCTTCGTTTTTACACAGTCTGGAATGGACGTTAAACATGAGAAGAGGAAGGATATATTTTAGTGCAGTAGCCTGTGTATGATGCACCGGATTTCTTTGTTTAGAAATTCGTGTTTTTATGAATAGGCTTCCGACTGTAGTACTGGGTGATGCTGTAGGCTCTCATATGCTAAAAGAAAAATGAATATATATTTATATGATTTGCAGACTGTTTCTTTCGCAACATAAGTGGTCATATGTATGACAATATAGATATTTGCATAAGACCATGATTCTTTGTTTTTTAGGGTTGTATATACGCGGCTTTGTTGTTTATTTGTGTTTTTATCTGTGTGCTTTCGGTACTTGTATTTATTTTTGTCTGTTTGTGCGTTCGTTTCAGCGTATAGATTCATGTGTGCGTATGTGCATTAACGTGTATAGCGCGATGTGACGTTCACGCCCGAGTGGGCGTCGTGGCTGCTGCGGTGCCGCTGGAGGGTGATCACTCCCTCGCCCGCGTTGACAGCCCCATGTATAATGCATGGGGGTGTTGGCTGCGACTCCCGATCCGCTCTTGACCCTCATAAACCGGGCTTACATCATCGCTTGGGAGCTCTGGGCGGGAGGGCCGCTGTGTTGGCTCTCATAAAGCCTTTGGGTTCTTTGACGGATGCTCACGGTATCTACGTCGCGTCCGCTTTTCCTCGTCCATGATTAAAGGATGGTAGATTATGGGAGAAGTGTAAGGACATAGTTTTCTTTGGGATTTTTATTAATTTAGGAGGTTATGCAGTGTTTCGTTGGTTTCCGAGTCCTGGTTTCTCTATGCTTCGAAGACGGACGCATTCATGTTACTTTTCCCAGTTCCACACTGAATGCCAGCGCTTACAAAGTACGCCAGCTATTCCGGTACCTCCACCCACTATCTACACTCCTCCAGTATCCCAGCGTTTACCTCCACTCCCTTCGACTACCCTCCAGCCCACGCCTCACCTCCACATTCCCAGGACCTCAGATTACGTACCATGTCGACACCTAAGTACTCCCGTTATCTCGTACCTCGAGGCTTCCATTCAATACCGACAAAGTCTCCCCTCCTCCTTCTTCCCCATACACTCCACACACCCATCCATTCATTCACGTCTTGTGTCCCCCTCCCCCTATTTTATTTTTCTCTCCCTCTCTCTTTCCGGCTCTCTCCTTTCTCCCCCGTTCGAAATTCGTAAGGCTCTTAACAGCAACAGTTTTCTTGAGACAGCAAAAGATTTTTGAGCGGCGTCGCTTTCCTGGTCCTCGGCGTCTACAGCGAGAACGACCCACGCTCCATAAAGCCGCCGCGGAGACTGACCGAGACCCTCGCGAGGTCCTTGTTTACGCCTTCGCCTGCGTCCAACTATTTCACTATTAGGAAGCCCTTGTGGACATTGCGAGCTTTATCTGAGGAGGTTTTATGGTTTGTTTACATACGTATGTATGTGTGTGTGTGTGTGTGTGTGTGTGTGCGTGTGTATGCGTGTGTGTGTGTGTTTGTGTGCGTGTGTATGCGTGTGTGTGTGTGTGTGTGTGTGTTTGTGTGTGTGAAGTGTGTATATATAAGATGTGACACGTACTTCCACGTTTCCTTTCGCTTGGCTGCTTCCAATTCGAAACGTCTCCTAAAGCTCTTCTTATGTGCGGACACTAAAACTGTGATCCGCCATTAACTGCTTCTTCCGAAGATTTAAGGAGACAACAATTTGTGTCTCGGCGGAGTGTCCAGGAAGTACTGGGCGGGAACTGGAGGGGCAGAAGCGGCCAAGGTGATGGGTGAGGATGGGGTCAAAGTAATGGGGCTTAAAGATAGGAGTCTCGGTGTGTGTGTGTGTGGGGGGGGGTGAAGGTTGCTTCGTGGCTTCAAAGTATGGTCATTTAGTAGTGGGTTGAGGAGTTTGAAGGTTGCTTCATGGCTTCGGAGTATGGGTCACTGGGGCGGGGGGAGGGGGGGATCATGGGTGAGTGTCTGTTCTCAAGAAACTGCGCCTGCCATGATAATGAGGATCATCTGGGTGTTGTAAAGAAGGCCTTTTATCGTCGCGAAGAGCACAGGAATGTGTTTACTTCTGGGTTACTACACGCCGGGCCTCCCATCAAAGAGGAAAGACTCAGAGAAATTATAATTCGTTCTGGCCCCTTTCAAGACGCCAGATAGATAGCCCCCATAAAACGGCGTTCCCGAGATTTATCCTGGATGATGGGAAAACATGGAAGAGCGGAGGCGAAACACCGTTGGTTCGTCCGCCATCAGCTGACCGTCGAGCGTCGCGGCATAAGCCTCCCGCTCCGCCGCTTCGAGGAAGACCGATAATTTAGGTCGTCTTGGTCTGTAGGGAATTTTCCGGAAGGGGTGTTCCTTTGAGCGGTCATAGCGCCTTCCGGGAGCTCCTCTTTGCTGACTGGGACGAAAGCTCTTCCCCCTGTCCCCTTGCTGGAGATTATTTGCATAGTGAATGGCGCGGTTCCAGGAACTGGAAGATGGTGTGAGGTGGTCAGACGGGGGTCATGAAGGTGCCACCACTCCGTCACCCGCCGACCTCTCGACGGCACTCAACGCCTCTGTTCCGGGCGGCAAACAAGGTGTCAGCGCTTTTTGGTATCACTCTGGGAATAGGTTAGCCTCCGACCGCTAGTTATATGCAGTGATTTCATTTCCTTTCACGTTTTACCTTTTATGAATAATGCTATTAAACAAAGATACAATATATTGTCTTTTTTTCTGCCCTATAGAAAAACATAAAACTTTAATCTTCAAAATAAATAACTGACACGGTCTTTGTGATGGTCCTCAAGTGAAGATGCATGGGACAGTTTCCCTCTCTGCTTCGCACAACAGTTCATGCTTCGTAACACGATAGTTCTAAAGCCTGATTCTTAAGAGCTATTTAGATAGATAAGGATCTAAATCTAAGTATTTGTTTTAGTTTGATGTTATATATTAGTAGCAACGTGTACGAACTCTGAATACCAATGAAACGAGAGATAGAAATGATAATAGCAGATATTAAACTTTGAGCATTTATATAGTCAAATAATAACTTAGCTAACCTTGTTTGTATTATTCTCACCCTATATAACATATAGGATCCAGCAAGAAAGCAGTAGATTATATGCAGCATTTTCTTCGTTTTGTCTTCCCCGAAATGTCTGGTAATTTAAAGGGAGGAGTGCCCTTAGAATCCTTCTCCAAGACGCCCCTCGCGGAAGACCCCTCGTAGCCCTTCTCATCGAGGTCTTGGGACGTGACTCACTCTCAT
>NW_028234415.1:38063645-38066145 GCF_977035675.1 Penaeus japonicus | reverse complement strand
AATCACAACCAAAACAAAATAAAAAAGGAAGGTTATTGAAGAAGAGATAGAAATGATAATAATAAGGTTAAGCAGGAGAGAGAAAAAGATGGCAACGAGATCGAGAAAGAATAAAAGAGATTGGTCAAGATAGCAAAGAAAGGTTTAATAGAGTGGGAAAGGAATGGACTATTGGTTAGCCTCGTATGCACTTCCACCATTACCAAGACGCTAATGGTGAGAATGATAGATGACCCCGAGCACGTTCGAGGCAAAGCAAGTCAGAACCTCCAGGAGAAAAGGGCCCGTTCGGTGGATCTTCGAGGTTCGATTTTGCGGAGAAAAAAAGGTTCTGTTTAGTGACGCTGGCTTGTGTAAAACCTCGACTTTGCTAGAGAAATGGGTGTCAAATTCTCTGTATGCTGGTTTGTATTTTTTTTTTTTTTTTAACGTATGACTGACGGAATATGCGTCTTCGTGACCTTTTTTTCGGCGGATGTGATCGTCATTCCGTCGGGGTGTGGGATGATGAACAATAACGTCATTCATTAGGAGAGGAAGAAACGGAAAAAAGAGAGAAAAGAGACTGGAAGATCATAATATAATAATATGAAAATAATAATAATGATATGAACAAATGGAATGGGGAGAAGGAAAAGAAGAAGAACAAGAAAGAACAAAGAAAAAAAGAATGATATTAGGAAGAAGACGAACAAGAAACAAAGAGAAGACGTAAAAAATGTATCGAAAGTTACCATTACACTTAAGACTCGCCAAGAGAGTGCGAGGAAAGGTCCAGATGTCATGATTAGTTTATTTTCCTCTTCGGAGGAGGATCCTGGTTTGAGGGAGGGGAGGGAGGGAGGGAGGGAGGGAGGGGGAACTCGGTAGTGAATGAGGGGCACTATAGAGAGAGATGTTGTGAGGGATGGTGTTAGATTAGGGAGGAAAGTTGGTACCAGGAGGTGGGGAAGAAAAATCAGAGAATATTTGGGGAAGAAAAGAGAGAAAAGATAAGTAGAAAGACGAGAAAAGCAGGATGATAGATCTCGTTGTATAGTAAAGAGGGGGGGGGGATGGAAGGTGAGCTGTGTGAGATATGGATGGTGTGTTGTCTGTTTTGACTTCAAGGTCTTTGTCCCTTTAGAGTAATAACCTATGAAATAAGAGAGAGAGAAATAAAGGTCTCGGATTTGCAGCAACCCAATGGACCAAAATACAAGGGAAAAAGGGCATGAATTTTGGTTAGAGGGGACTCTTGGCGTCTCGGGAGGGCGGTATATAACTCTCGGGTCGTGCCTTAATTTATTTACCGTCGCGCATTTCGGTGTCATTAACTGAAACACATGAGTTGAAGGGATAGATTGAATGGTTCCGGTTTCTTGATTTCTTTCGTTCTCTCTTTCTATTTCTCCTCCTTTTGTGGAAGGTGTTAATGTTTTTTTGTATTTTATAGTGTTCTTTGTAATATTTCTTTGTTATATATATATATATATATATATATATATATATATATATATATATATCAGCGGAAATTATCAATCCAACTTAAATAAAACTTACTTTTGCAACAAAATCCGGAAAGGTTAATGAGATTAAAATCGCAGTTCTTTACGTGGACTTAAGATATTCATTTTACATCGATTTAGAATAATTGTTGAACACAGATTGAAGGGCGTGTTCTGCAAGTGCAAAGAACACGTGGCTAAGAGAACCCCAGCACGATTAACCTTCATGGAAGTCATGTCGAACGACTCACAGAACACCTGTTAGGACAGCGCCTCATGCAAGATGCTCCCCGTAAGGACTGGGATGATGATGCAATGCAATGTCGATGTGTTGCGATGTGATGTGGTAGTTGTAATTGATGTGCTAACTGTTTAATTGTCGGTTATGCGAAGGCCTTTCATTGACGTAGTTATTTGATAAATGTGATGGATGTAGGAAGGTACTCTGATTTTTGACAGATGATACAGCAATGGATTGGCTTTGATTTTGGCAGATTTATTAATTCATATTCTATTCTGGATGTGGAAAAGGTCAATACGTTATGGCCAGTTATGAGCAGTTGCGAATGTCAAATATGCTGAAAAAATCGAAATCATGATAGTATCAGTCAAAAATGATAGTCGTGTATATTAATTTCCTTTTTAATAACCTGCGCTTTCGACCTGTAAGGCATAGATCATAAAGCCGAATAAACAGTTCATCTATGATTTAAACTGCAATTACATCATTATATTTATTCAAAGTGAATAACCGAATGAAAAGAAAATCTTCCTGCTTACCTCACCAGAATTAAAATGACTTCACATCATCGAATATGAACGACTTTCCTCGGATTAACCCCGAAGACACGGTAAACAACATCCCCACCACCTTCTCCTCCTTCCCCTTCCCCCTCCTCCTTCCTCCTCCTCCTCCTCCTCCTCCTCCTCCTCCTCCATCCCCTTTACTCCTTCCCCTCTCCCCCTCCTTCCTCCTCCTCGTCCTCTCTTCCTCCTCCTCCTTCCTCCCTCCT
>NW_028234415.1:38046145-38058645 GCF_977035675.1 Penaeus japonicus | reverse complement strand
GCATAAGTCACAGCGACAGCGAGGGGCAGATTCCCCGTCCAGAAACAAGGCCGCAATGAGGGTGAGAGCGACTGAGGAGACGCCAGGGCATGACGTGGAATAAGGCGATGGCATGCGGACAGAGGGAGAGGGGAGCTCGAGGTAATGTATGCACCCTTCCTCCTCCCTCCACTTATATTAGCGGACCTTTGCCTTCTTGTGACCCTCCTTCTCCTCTCCCTCCATCATCCTTTCTGCTCTTCCGCCTCTTTCTCCTTCTCCTTCTCCTTCTCTTCATTTTCATCATCCTCGTTCTCCTCCTACTACTACTTCTTCTCCTTCCCCCTCCTCATTCTCCTCCTCTTACTCTTTCTCCTCATCCTCATCCTCCTCTACTTCCTCCTACTCTTCATCTTCTTCTTCTACTTCTTCCTCTTCCCCCTCCTCCTCCACCCCTTGTTCCTCTCTTCACTCTTCTTTTCTTTCCCTCTTCCCCTTCCTCCCTTCAGTGCCTGCTCCATCCTGACAAAGCCTGTGCATGAATACAATGCTTCGGGCAATGCAAGTTTTAGCAGTATGCTGTAGAGGAAAAGAATTGTTTTGTAGTGTAATGTGTATGTGTGTGTGTGTGTGTGTGTGTGTGTGTGTGTGTGTGTGTGTGTGTGTGTGTGTGTGTGTGTGCAACAAACACTAAAAATTAGTTGATTTGAAATGTAAGACGGAAATGAAACTGGAAATTAACCTAAATTTCCTCATTCTTTGGGTCTGAGGATGTGGGGGTGGGGTGGGGGGTGTTAAAGTGTTTACGTGTTTTTGTGATATGGAAAAAAGCCTCTATAATTTTCACGGGCGTTTCCGGATTAGGAAGGAAAATAGGAATATCTTGGAAATAGGTGAAATTCTCTTTACTGTGCCTCTAGTTTGCCTTCCTGCTCAAGAAGAACAAAGATTCATTTCAATTCATATCGCTTCGGCAAACAGAACGCGGGGGAAAAAACACCCGAAAAAAGAGAGCTTCCAGACATCAAAGATGGAGGGACACTTGCCTTCCCTCTGTCGCTCTGCTTTTCTCATTTGTTTAGGAAATTCAAATCTGCGTTTCATATCTTTAACTCTCAATCGTTAAAAACGTGAATCAAGATACAGAAATATCCATAAATAAAACCTAGATCTTTAACTCCAGGAAAAAAAAGATAGCAATCACTGGAATAAAAAGAAAACGGCGCCGAAATAAAGAGAAAAGAGAGAAAAGCAAAGAACGAAAGACTGTGGTGCCAGCTGCGGATGCGTATGGGCAAAGCACTGGCGGCAAAAAATGATACATTTCTTTGGTTTCCTTCTTCAAGACTTTACTTTTTTTTTTTTTTTAGACCCCACACAAACTAATCTGGATAAAAGCACAAGGTCGTTTCTATGGAACTCCCACTACAGGCTGCTATGTGTTGACCTGAGTGCAAACCGATGATTCACGAGCGAGATAAATGCCTCAGCACCTCGTCGAGAGAGGCGACGATCTTGCTTTTGTAACCATTGGGAGAGAACACGCCAGCCACGAAATTTCAATAACAGGAGTGGAATATCGAAATCAATATTATCATTGCAAAGATGGAATTTTAACTGTAACCCGATAGTACTTCGGTTTGTTTCTTTACTTTTAAGGACCTCTCTCTCTCTCTCTCTCTCTCTCTCTCTCTCTCTCTCTATATATATATATATATATATATATATATATATATATATATATATATATATATATATTTATTTATTTATATATATATATATATATATATATATATATATATATATATATTTGTGTGTGTGTGTGCGTTTGCGTGTGTGTGTGTGTGTGTGTGTGTGTGTGTGTGTGTGTGTGTGTGTGTGTGTGTGTGTGTGTGTGTTTATACATCATTTTGTAAACGTGGCTGTGCGTAAGTATTTAAGCTAAAACACACACATACGCACCTGCCAACAGACAAACACCCAATTAGTATTGGAGCGACACCAAGCTTGAGTCACACTCTGCTAGACAAATCGTCGCGTGGACAGACACAGAGGGCGGAGGGACGGCAAGTATGCCTATGTTAAGAAAATAACTCGAGAGAGGGGTGTGTCTTCACGCCCTCCTCGAGTCTTTACCATTACTAAATCCGGGGGAATTTCTCCTCTGTAGGTCCTTGGATGCGGGTTGAAGAAATGCACAGTGCTATTTAAAGGGAACGACCATAAATCTATCGTCGTAGAACGTTAGAATTGGAAGAATGAATAATACATGTAAAGAAATGGGTTTTCTACACCAGAACCCAATATGGGCCAGAGAAGATCTCAAGTAAATATTTTCAGGCCGTAAATTATAGCGAAGGTGTTGGTTGCCCGAAGTAACAATGAGATTCAAAACAAACAAGACAAGAAGTGCCGCGGAGAGAGGAGGCTTTACGGAACGTGGCGCGAGGGGCGTATGAATGATATAATATGTGCTATCAGCGAATTACAAGCTTCTGTACAAAATTGCCTCCCCGTTACTTGTACAGAAAAGTTTCGTCCCTCTTTGTGTGTTTTTTATTATCTAAAACCTTTGTTGGTTTTCATGCGCACATATTATCTAATGATATAATTTAGAAGCATTAGCTATTCAATATGTTGGCATTTCTACACAGCTGCCCGCTTGATTATTTTACCTCCATATTCAAATCAGGTATGAAAATATGAAGTCCAGGCCCGTGGAAAGCGTGTCGCAGCAGGAGCGAGGACCGAACATCGCGCATGCGCACGGCCTGCCCTCCTCATGCTAAGATCTCCCGCCTTATATGGCTCGTGGACGGTAAACAATAGGTCGTCGTTCTGCAATGTTGACAATGCACTAAATGAACTTCACAGTGTTAATCTCATATTTGCATTTAGACGTTAACGAGCTTGAATTACACGAATCTTAATTATCTGCGAGAATGTTAACGTCTCGGTAGAGTTTAATAATGGTGCGTGGATGTTTAGTGTTGGTGTTTGCAGGTAACCATCAGATGACTAGCTGCGTGAAGGATAGAACGGCTCGACACTATGTTTACTCTGCGTCTCATGTCAGGCGGCCATCAATATAAGGGAAAGCGGGCTTCTCTCGGTATTATTTATTTTGCATTTCTGTCATTTTAAAAGAGCAGCTTCGTTATTTAAGTATCTTATAAAGAAAACGTTTTGTATTCTTACGGGCGTTCCCTACACTGAACAAACGAAGGGTTTGTACTAATAAAGCTAGATTTATACTATATTTATGCAATGGAGGAACAGTGCAGTAAGTGTGGGAAGATTTTATTTGCATATTGCCATTTACTGTCCGGAAAAAGTCGGGGCTCGAGTCCAGCCTACGAATATCCTTGATGAGAGCCCGACGCGACTAAAGTGGGCCTTTCAATCAGAATAATTGGCTTCTGCGGAGAGGCGCTTTTTCGTTCCCTTTATCCTCTTTGAAGAAGAGTTGTGACGCTGATATACAACTTGACGAATTATTTGTAAAGTATGTTTTTTTTCCACTCTCTCTCTCTCTCTCTCTCTCTCTCTCTCTCTCTCTCTCTCTCTCTCTCTCTCTCTCTCTCTCTCTCTCTCTCTCTCTCTCTCTGTCTATCCATTTACTTATTTATCTGTCTATCCATATCTCTATCTATCCAACTATCTATTTGTCCATCTATGTATCTATTCATCCTATCTACTTATTTATCCACATCTCTCTCTCTCTCTCTCTCTCTCTCTCTCTCTCTCTCTCTCTCTCTCTCTCTCTCTCTGTCTGTCTGTCTATCCATTTACTTATATATCTGTCTATCCATATCTCTGTCTATCCAACTAACTATTTGTCCATCTATTTATCTATTCATCCTATCTACTTATTTATCCACATCTCTCTCTCTCTCTCTCTCTCTCTCTCTCTCTCTCTCTCTCTCTCTCTCTCTCTCTCTCTCTCTCTCTCTCTCTCTCTCTCTCTCTCTCAACCCCTTTTGAAGAGTAGTTTTGTCGTTGCTTTGTCACACAAAATAGAATGATACATGATATGATATTCAACTAAATTAGCAAGGGCATGCAATTGCACATGCAATCACGCTTGGGTCATTACATGTATAGGCGCGCAATTTCTCACACAGCTAAATACATTCCTTTGTTATGTCGTTATTTAATTATTTATTTAGGATAGAAAACCAGCTTGCCTCATCTTGATAATTAATTCATCTCGACGCTGGCTTCTTTAATTGCCTTCATTTCCCTAATTGCACAAGCACCGAGACAGCGAGAGTACAGAGAACAGAATACTCAACGAAGTGATTGCAAGGAAGTGTTTTCTAACGATGCCCAAAAGACAAGCATTAACCTGCTGGCCACGACGTGTACCGTGCGTGCGTGTCTTTTAAAGATATTAAAGTTTATCGCAAATATTTTCAGATAGAAGGAAAATATTGACGGAATGGAATTTACTTTCTTATGCTTTTCAGGATGGGTGTTATTAAATTTTCTATATTTTGAAAGGAAACGACTCGTGTATTTTATATACGACAAAATGGAACAGCTACATTTGCATTGTTTTTTTTAAATGACCAAAGCTATTTTTGGACGGAAAGAAGTAGCAATAGTTGTCCTCTTAAAAGCTACTGTCATAATCCTCCTTCACCATATACTAAGCTTCGCCATTAGCATTAGTCCCAGCAATCACAGGCGAGTAATGGTTATGTTAATGCTTTTGCTAACCGAGTTTACGACTCTTTGTAGCCGTAATATCAGAGGCGACACAGCTGTAGTTTTAGGGTTGGGTTCTCTACCACCGCACAACAGGTCAGGCACCTAGTGTGTGTTAAAGTTACAGGGTAACCGCTAGTTTCTCATTACTGGTGCTATGCGACACCGAGTTAAGATGGAAGTGAGAGAAAGCACGTAAAAGTGTATGTGGTTACAGTACACACACATACACATACACCCACACACATACATACACACACTCAAAAGGTAGAGAGAGAGGGGGGGAAGAAAGAGAGGAGAGAAAGAAATAGAAAAAGAGAGAGAGGAAGGAGGGGGAGGGAGAGAGAGAGTTTACATGTAATTTTTTAAGTTGTATATCAGCGTCACAACGCAATCACGCACAGCAGAAAAAAGACATCCAATTCTAACCACATTTCTTTCCTTTTCAGGTATGTGCATCCAGTAGTCTGCGCCGGGTTTGATCCGCCCACGGTAAGTTGTCCCTTGCCATGTTTGTTTTTACCACCCCCGCCGCAGTGGTTAGTGGTACTTCCGTAATGATAAAAAGCATTGTCATCGAGGTTCTTTGTGCTAATGTAAGTAGTTCCTGAGTATTGTACAAGTACAGTATTATCATATGAATATTCTGTTGTCATTACGGACGGCGAGTGTGAGTGAGTACAGACTCCGTTATCAGCCTGTTGAGGCGCTGAGTGTTTGCCAAAGGGGCCCAACCTGCCTCACTCATAGCTACTCGCGACAATTGGTCCTCCTGATAGCGAAGACCTGAATCCAAGGGTTTGCAGCGTCTTCTCCGCACGCCATGTTTGTAACATGAGTTCGGCAGCCTTGATGGCATGTAAGCCGTCGTCTGCACACCGTATGTTAACGAGACTCGCCTTGTTTCCGAGGAGCAGAGTAGACTACGTTATGGGTGCTCCCTGATCCCACCAGACACACCTACCGACGTCGTATACTATGATGGTGTGCCCGCATCCTTGTATGACCACGCGATATGTGCCACATTATCTTGCAGATTGACAGATCGTGTTGTGTGAGCGGACACGTGTCTACACTGCTGACGAAGGCCGAGCAGGGAGTGTTGGTGTGACGGTAGAAGTAAGAGAGGAGACTTGCTTTATCAACATTTATGTTTGCTAAATCATTATGAAAAATTACGTCTCCTTCTGGAAAGTCCGGGACAGTCAGGGTGGCTTCGGAAGTATGTTGCATGACGATAGTTTTTATATCTGATAGTCGTCAGACATGTTGTAGTTCTTTGTCTCCTGGTTGTTATCTTCTGTGCTTTTAACAAATGAAGAAACCACTAATAGGTATTTGTACCCCGATTAAAACAGTTTATTACAACACAGCTTCCACACTTGAATCAACTCATTAGATTAGTCCTTACTTCTCCCTGGCATTTTCTTTGTCAAAGATACAATGATTGCGAAATAAAGCCTTGCTTAAGAGCTGAGCATTTCTTAAAGTAGTCTCGGCGAGAAGATGCGAGTGAGGTAGGAGTCCCGCCTCTATTACGCTCCTATTATGGATAAATAACCTTCCTCACGTTTGCCAATGGTCGTAAAGGTCGCCTAATTTGCTAATGACTCCATGATGTGAAGTAAATAGACGTATGTGAATACAAGCCAGAAAGCGTAATTCATGTACTAAGCATATATACTCGCATCCAAAAGATGGAACCGTTTCAGTAGGAGTTAGTTTTTGATAATTGAATCATATCCATAGTTATATAATATCACTCTCTAGATTAACACAGCCCGCGCTTTTCCGCTTCCAACTACAGCGCCATTAGAGCGCGGTGCTCGAACAGGCGAGGTTTTGACTCGGGCCAAATGAATTCTCCAAGGTATCCTGAACTAAGGAAAAGTGGTTAAACAAATTTGGCTGTAATGAGGAAACTTCTTATAACTTTCTGGAGAATCAGTTGCAATACCTCTTGCTGGTATGTACGAGCTTTGGCAAATCGATACCGGAGTTTGGTCATCTCTGAAGAAGAATTGCCGGGGGGGGGGGGGGGGGGGCAGAGCCAGAGGTCGACTGTTTGTTGAGCGGGCGATGGTGACTTTGAGGATGAATGGTTGTTGTTAAGGTCTTTACGCTCGTACTGCATCGGGAAAAACGAAGACTAATAATAAGTTGCGTTGATATGATTCAGTGGCGATGACAACTGTGTGCGAAAGACGTTGCACAACGAGTATCCAATATAAAACTTGTATCATTACTGCAGTTCGAGACAAGTACCGTAGCAGCGAGATTGCTATAAACTTTTGACGTTACCTGTAGAAACCGCCACGCCGCGCCATAAAAGCAAACAGCAGAAAGTCTTCAAGCCTCCATTCCGAGTGGAAAGAAAACACACCTGCGATATCAAGTCAATGAAATGGCCAACGTACTTGTGAAAAGACCGAGTAATGGCTTCCCGCGCCCGGAACTACGTGCAAATAAAACGTAACAAGTGGGAATAATGCTCGTTTTAATGGTAGAGCCAATCAATATCATTTGACCGGCGAGGAACAAATTATTTCCAGCGCCGAATCGCTCACGGTGACCACCTGATGCTATGGAGTTGCAGAAAACACTAAAACCTTTTGTGGTGGGCTGTTTTGGGGGTTATTGGTAAGAGACTCGGTGTAAATTTCGCCCATTGTTGCCTTGCACTGCCTGCATCGCTTCGGTACCTCACCTTTCTTTCAGCCATATGCCGTGTCCAACTTTTTTTTCTTTTCTTTTGAAACCGTTTTATCCCTTTTCTATTTTCCCCCAATTTTCTATCATCTTAAACACACACATCATTCTCTATGTTATAGTATACTGTCATATCGTTTTTATCTCTTCATAACATAATGTTACATTATTCTCTTTTTTTTAAGTGTGTCTCATTTCAACCCTTAAACAACGTCATTTTTCTTTTTCCCAACACACTACACTTTGACACGTTCATCATTACAAAACCCTTTTCCCGTTTTTTATTATATTGTCTGTGTCGATGTCTCACTAAGCTGACACTCCCACTAAAAAAAAGTGTTTATTTTTTAAGCAGTACAAGACCATATTTAAAATTTCCAATATTGCACCTTCTTCAACGTTAAGCCCAAGAGACCTGTGTGAGAGAGAAAAAAATGAAAAAAGTTTGGTCTAACCTGAAGCACACATTTACCATCATGTTTCTCAATGCGAGAGTTACTGAGAGACCCCCCCCCCCCCGCTCCCCATTCTCTCTCACCTTCCCTCTCTCTTCGACTAATATTAACTTACTGGGGACTCTATAAAAGTTCTTCTGATACTCTACGATCAGGAAAAAGTCGTCATATTTTTAGGGCACCGTCACTCTTTTACGTGAAGTATTTTCGTTAGACATTTTATAGTAAGGATTTTTTT
The DNA here is from genome assembly GCF_977035675.1 of Penaeus japonicus. Classification (NCBI taxonomy): domain Eukaryota; kingdom Metazoa; phylum Arthropoda; class Malacostraca; order Decapoda; family Penaeidae; genus Penaeus; species Penaeus japonicus. The sequence continues at coordinate 38,050,554 of NW_028234415.1, read as the reverse complement.
CCTTTTTTCCCCTCGTTTTTTCTTATCATGGAAGAGTATGGTTTCACACTGAAGGTTGCTCAGTGTGGAGAGAGTATTCTGATGTGTGTATATATATGTTATCAACTACTGCTACAGTGTAACGTTTGTATTGCTGTCATCAGTAAACACACAATGTTTTGATGTCATTTTATTTACGACTTTCTCCCTGTATTTATTTACCTACTGATTTTTGGATTTGCATAATTTCAACCCGCTGCCGGTTATCTGATTTCCGAACTAGACTATATCATATGTTACCAAATTACCGTTTTTTCTTGCTCGTTAACCGTGTAACATGAATTTATGCTCCCAAACACGCTTAGCATCTCAAGCCTCCGTTTCGATAGACATCAACTCAATCTATTTCGTTCTATCTCTAGCATCACCCGCCGGCACATGCATAAGCGCGCCTTATTAATGCTTACCGCGCCATGTCCATTATGCTTTCTACCATAATTTTCAGTGTTTAGAGTTTATTTCTCGTGTTCGATCATTGGAACTCTGAGTGATGCATAGAAACCGGTAGAAAAAAAGTTGTTCCTTGTCTTCTCATGAGATTATTTTCTTCTTCATTTACATATTGGATTACGCCCAACGCTAAACATTTAATTTTCGAGCAATTTACGATTAGCTTTGGCAGTCGTCCCCACAAGAGTTGCCTGAAAGATTTTGGAATAATCGACACTAACCTCTTATAATAATAAACATGCATCAACATGGGGATGGGCGGGCACACTTGCAACACTGGCATATAGTGTGATATATCTGTGCCGTTGACACAATGGCATTTCCTAAGCATAAAACACATCCAGAATTTTTTCATCTTAGTATATGAGGTAATTGTCTTGTAATGCGATAAAGAGAGAAAGCAAGTATTTTTGTTTGGTGTCTCGCTTTGACATGAGATTATGTTTCCTCCCTGCTTATATTTTTCCACGAATGACAGTCTTGAGTTGCCATTCGGAGAAGGTATGTCTGAGCGCCGTGGCCATCTTACGGGGCGAGTGGCAACCCCGCGAGTGGCCGAGCCGGGCACGGGGAGCAGGTCGGGGTCTTGGCGAGAGGCAGTGTTGCTTGGGACAGTGACGCGTTAGGATGTAGCTGCCGGAGCTCTGATCATAGTGTAAGCGTGGCGGTCGGACTTTGGCGTCGACTTGAATGATGTTGACATTTATTGGTTTTGATATGTAAGGATATGACCGTGTGGTGGTGATAGAAAACTGAATGAAGTTTAAAAGATGATTTAAAACAAAAGTGATGGACATAAAACGCAATTTTCCTGACGAGAATATACTTACGTTTGGGGAAACTTCGCAGGGTATATTTCGACAGGTTTGCGGTGATTTTACCTTACGATTTACAGTGTGGAGTAAGCCTTAGTTTCGTTTGAGAAAAATGCAACTAGTCGAATCCAAAGCCCTATGTAAATACTGATCTTTCTTTTGCGAGGTAGAGCGTTCATTGAAGATTCCGTCGGCGCAGAGAGGCCGCACCATTACAAGGAATCTGTAGTTAGCTTACGGCAAGTAATACTTCTTCCAGTTTACGAGCGAAATGCATGCGGCCGGTATTCCACATGTTAAATGATTCCCCGCTTCTTTACTAGACGGGAGCCAGATAACCATGTGCATTTATCCACATAATACCTTGCAATTACAAAGCTCGGAGTCGCCAGGGTGAGTTTTCAAAACGAAATCACGCTTTAGTAAGACCGGTGATTTTCTTGTATTTTTTTTAAAGGGAGGTTCCAGGGCTCGGGTGTACCTCTACCCATAGCGTTTATCGAGGAGAATTATTGGCTGTGATGACAAATACACTGGCTGGAATGTTGCAGATAATTTACACGCTATGTTGTTCTTTGGGTGCTTGCAGTTTCGGAACTCGTTCGTCTTTGGCCGCTCTGTGATTTTTCGTTTTTCTTTTTTGTTCCTTCTTCTGCCTTTGATCTTGCTTTCTGTTTATCTTTATTTTTTTCCGAGAAAGGTCAGAAGTTTTGTTTCTTTGTCGATGAGTTTTTTTTTTTCATTTTTTCTTTGTTTTTTTTTCTGTTCGATTTTTCTTCGCAGTTTTGTTTTTCGTTTCTCTAGCTCTCGTTATTATTAACGTCATCTTCCCTCACTATCACAATTATTGTTGTTCTTATTTCGATTATATATATATATATATATATATATATATATATATATATTTCCCATCGTCGCCGTCATTACTATTATCATTAACATTATCATCGTCATTATCATCATTACCCTCTCCTATTCCGATTTTCATTATATTATTAGTCATGATATTAAAGGTCTCATCATCGTCATCATCACAATCACCATCATGAACACCATCACCAACATCACCATCGCCATCATTATCTTGATGTTATTTCTAGATATTTTGTGTATGACTCTGCCATTCAACCGCTATTTTTGGCCGCAGGGTTTGTTTTCAATTCAAATGGTACTGTAGGGGACATCACCAAAGACAATGGCAGCCATTATAAAAAAAAGAAGTGGGATTACTTTCAACTGCATCAAAGCATTGGGTCGAAGTAGTCCTTATTGGACACAAGGGAACTGTAGTGTTTTTTTTTTTTTTGTGGACCCTGGACTGTAGTTGCAGCGGGGAATGTGAACTATATTGGGACAGTTACAGTGTGTGGTGCTGTAGTTAGGGCATTAAGCTGGTAATATTGTTCAGGTGGTGTTGACGAGGCTGCTTTGCGTTAAAGGTGAAGGTGAAGTGGGGTTGCTGTGATGACTTGAATGGGTGACGTGTTTTAGTGGAGGTGGTGACGCCCTGTGTTGTAGGAGGAGGTGGGTTTGAGATCGACGTGAGGACCGGATGATGTGAGTGAGATTGTACGTGTGCTGTAGCGAGACGTGAAGAAGGGATTGTACTCGAGGGAACGTGACGACGGGATGAGCCCAAAGTGATGTGCGTGTGTGTGTGTGTGTGTTTGAGAGAGAGAGGGAGAGAGAGAGAGAGAGAGAGAAAACAGAGACAGACTGAATGTGTGTATGACTTTATGTGCATCTGTGTCTGATTGCATGTGTTTATGTAAATACACCGTGTGCATCGATAGTCTTTACATGCTGGTGGAAGAATGATGCGCCCGCGTTAAAGTGAAATACGCAGTGAAGTTCGGCAATACATGTGCATTCGCGAGGAAGGGAGGAAGCACCCTCGTCAGCAACACGCAACCCCCGATGTCCAAATGCGCCTTCTTAATGAATGTAGACAAAGCTTGACAATGAGTGTAGACGAGGCTTAACATTCACCTTAATAGACCTTAATCAGTGCAATGAACTTGACCTATTGATGACACGAGACATACCTCGCGGGTGCGGACTCGCCTTCGTGGGGGGTAGAGGTGAGGGGGGGGGCGGAAACTGAACTATGTGTGAACGGATGCAGGTTGTTGCAGGCGACACACCCGCGCCAAGAACCGTGACGGGGATTGAAGAGGCGTGAGGGAACAACCTCCAGCATCCGCGAAGGAAAGGTGTCGGGAGACGAGTGCCCGGAGGAAGAAGGGTGCCAGCGACGAGCCAACGCGCGAGGCAGCCGTCTGTTCAGCGGGTGTGGGTGACTCAAATTAACCAATAGAATATGGAGTCACGCCCCTCTGCTGCACCCATCCATCCCCCAGCACAGTCACCCAGCCCCGCTCTGCTGTTGCTCCTGCTGTTGCACACTTGAACCCACTCCGACTGTCCAGCGCATTAGAAATATATTCGTAACCCCTGTTTTATGTTGCTAAAAACAAACTCATACATATAAGTGGCGCTCATACATCTAAGAGATGTTTATCACGCAGATAATCATTCATAAATATAGTTGTTAGGGCCGAGCTGTCTGCTGCGCCAGGGAATCAGGAAATTAGTAAAGCCACCCACTAGTGCAAACTCTAATGAGCAAAAATGGCCTCCCACCGGAAGATATAAATTACGCGGCGCATATAAATCCATTGTTACAATCTGGTGGTCGTCGCCGTTCGTAGAGGTGGGTGGTAGGGAGCTGGAGGGAGAGGACGGGGTGGTGGAGGTGGAGGTGGAGGTGGAGGTAGAGGTGGAGGAGGAGCAAGGGCAGGAGCAATAGCAGCAGCAGGAAGAAGAGGAACAGGAGAAGTAGAGGAGGAGGCGTAGGAACGGAAGAAGAAGAAGACGGAAAGGGATAAGAAAACACAAATAGACGGAGATTTGACCAAAACCATATACAAAAGAAGATAGTTGACGTGACGGCTGTCGGGGGGGGGGGGGGGAGAGGAAGGAAGAGGAGGAGGGGGTAGGTGGGTGGGTCTCAACCCCGTCACGGTAGCCTGACCATGAAATCACCACGTGCTCCGGCCCGCCCGCCTCTTATCCCATGCTGAACAAACACCTTCACGAAAGCAG
>NW_028234415.1:38033645-38036145 GCF_977035675.1 Penaeus japonicus | reverse complement strand
GGAGAGTGGGGGGCGGGGGTGTGGGGGGGTGGGCGCAAGAAATGGGCGTCAGTGTGAAGTGAGGTGCGGGGATGACACACGAGAGCAGGTGGTTATTTGTCATGTCGGTTTTGTCTTCCTCTAACGAGAAGTGAAGGCCGGGTTGCAAGGGACTGTTTGATGGCGTTTCGGCCGTGTTTACATTTTGGCGTGTATGGAGTGAATGATGTTAGGGGGGGGGGATGGGTAGGAGGGAGGGGAGGAGGCGGGAGGGGGAAGGAGGGAAGGATAGGGGGAAGGATGGAGAAGGAGGGAGGAGGAGGAAAGTGGAAGGATAGGCGGAAGTTGGAAGGAGAGAGAGGGGAAGGGAGAATGGAAGGTTGGAGGGGGGGAGAAGGAAGGTGGGGGGAAGAGGGAAGTGGGAGAGGAGGAGGGGGAAGATGGCGCTATTATTGACAGTGACACTGGTATTTCTTTGCTGTGCCTTTGGATGGCATTTTAAAGCTAGGAAACGATTATGTACCGAGTGTTACTGTATGTTGATGTGTTTGTGTTAGATGTTATATTTAATTCTATACTTATTTATCATGATAAACATCACTGTCATTTCTATTATTATTATTATTGTTGTTGTTCTTCTTCTTATTATTATTATTATTTTTTTTATCATTATTATAGTTATTATTGTTGCTGTTGTCCCTATTCTTAATATGATTATCATCATTGTTAGTGTTATTATTATCATCAATATTACTGTTTCATTATTGTTATGATTATTATCATTATTATCACGATTTCTATCATTTCATCATTGCTCTTATATTAAATCGTTCACTACCCAGATAAGCAATTGCAATTTTATCACATTATTGAATCATGGAATCAAATGTATGTCCTTATCGGCAGTAACGGCCATTTTATCGTCATAGTCATCATTTTCAATCCACCAATTATATCATAGAGCCTTCATTCATTTTCTTTTGCATGAATAATGATAATAATGATATATAATATAACATGATAACAAGCTACCCACATTAAAGGGTAGAAACTCTTGCCAATTATGTTGTCTTACGAGCCGCCATCACTAAGCCTGTCTTTCATCATTTTCTGTGACGAAAAGCGCCTCCTTAAGGGCGGAATTTAGAGGGAAAGGGAGAAAGAGGGCGGGCAGGCAACCAGGCAGGCAGGATGTCTGTCTGTCAGTCAGTCAGTCAGTCAGTCAGTCAGTCAGTCAGTCACTCAGTCACTCAGTCAGTCAGTCACTCAGTCAGTTAGTCAGTCCGTTACTTGCTCGCTGCGCAAACATAACTTATTTTCACTCACTCACTTTTCTCGTCTCCATCTCCTCTCTCTTCTCTTTTGTTTCTCTCCTCTCTCTCACTCTCTCATCTTCTCATCTCTCCTCTTCCTCTCTCTCTCCTCTCTCTCTCTACACACACACACCCACCCACCCACACACACATCACACACTACTTTCATCCACACAACTTTTCAAACACACACACACACCTCCACACACACATCTACACACCCACACACACACACACCACACACTCTCTCTCACTCTTCACTTCTCACCTCACACCACAACCACACATACACAAACACAGCCACACAACACCACACATACACACACATAACGCACGACACACAAACACACACACTTCACACACACACATGAGTGCCACACACACACACTACACAACCGCACACACACAAACACCCACACACACACACTCTCTCTATCTCAACTCTACTCTCACAACACACCACAAAACTCACACATAAACAACAACACTCACTACAAACACATACACACACAGATACACACACACACACACACACACCACACACACACCACACACACACACACACACACGCACACACACACACACACAAACACACACATCCACACACATACACACACACACACACATGCACACACATACATACACACACACACACACACACACACACACACACACACACACACACACACACACACACACACACACACACACACACACACACACACAAATAAAAAAAATCCCCTGTCATAAAATCTTTGTACGGAGTGCTCAGCAAACAGCACAAAGCTTGGGATCGACCTCTGATGACACGGGGGAATTGCTGAGCCCCGGACACTGCTGCAGCGTGATTTAAAAATGCGTCCAGCTGAGCGAGTCCAAATACTGCTGCTTGCTGAGCCGGGCGACGAACACACACACCAAATATCACGGAATTTTCACGGCGAAATTCGCTTTATATATCGGGGGGTGTTCGGATGTGGGGTGATCGAACGATTGAAAAATGCTTTAGTGTTATTCAAATGCTATTACGGGTCTAAATGTGTTTTTTTCTTTTTCTCTCTTTCTCTCCCTTTTCATTATTCCTCTATCGCTGGCTGTAACATTTTCCCCATGGTTGCAAGTTTTTTTGTTTTTTTTTTAGTCAAATAAAATTTCGTTTAAATAACTGCCAATTTCCAGATTTATTTGTGTTCTCGGAATTTGAGCAT
>NW_028234415.1:38021145-38023645 GCF_977035675.1 Penaeus japonicus | reverse complement strand
TACGGCACAATATTCTCACAGGGTTATGGTTGTGGTGAGACTGGGAGTGTGGTTTCGTTTTGAGGTTCACTTGTCGTTTGAACCCGAAATAAGTGGCTCTGGAATATTCAATAAAGATTACTCCAGGCAATGTAATCACAGCGGTGTGACTAACGTGGCAATGAAAATATAATCCAATCGCTGTATACGGCCGCTCTCCCCTCTACTTTTTCCGTTCCTTTTTTCCAATTATATTTGATATTATTGCATTTCTAATCATAACTAGGATTACGTTCGTGGTTACTACCAAGTAAGGTCTAAAGCGTAATTTTGTTTGACTGAACTTTATCATTACCAACAGTTCCACAAAGGTTTCATAAGATTTGAAGTCTTTTTAGCACTTCGTTGTGTTGCCATTATTAACGTACATTGTAACTTCGAGAGAAGCTTGACGCTGAGTGAATTAGAAACAAGCAACCTGTTGGTAATGAAATAAATTCAAGGCTGCTCCTCAGGGTACGCAATGGCTGGCAGAGACGTGAAATACTGGGAAGGTTGTAGTCTCACAGACACAAACACACGCACACACACACACACACACACACACACACACACACACACACACACACACACACACACACACACACACACACACACACACACACACACACACACACACACACACAATCAGCAAATAAATAAAACAAATAAACACACACACCACTCACACCACGCATGCACAGACTTACCCTTTTACTTCCTCCAGCCACCTTCTCTTGTATCACTTTATGAGGCACCCAATTCCTCTCTCCTTTTCTTTATCGAAAGAGCCGTGTAGCATGTTGATACTGGCAGCCTGCTTTCCTTAGTAATATCTGCCGATTTCATATTTACACAGCGCGACGCCTCAAGTGGAAGGGCTCTTATCAGCCGGAATAAATCATGGGGCTAACCAGCGCCGCCACATGGGTGATCCCAGGATACCACTTGAGTGTTATGTCTTCATCTAAAGGGCGGCTGGAGTGAGAGAGTGTGGCGCCCAGACGAGTGTAACACGAAGATGGAGAGGGACATAGAGACGGCGGTTTAGCATCGAGGTAGATTAGGATCGAAGGTGGATTATTTATCAAGGACAGGTCGGTGCCATGGACAGCGCGGTCCCTGGCAAATGGAAACAAGTCCGGGGTCGTGGCGGAGAAATTAAAAATGACACGTGGCGGTAATTTCGTATATCAGAATGGAAGCATGTCAGAAAAGTACCGAGGCAGAAGTAATATTGCACCAAGATTCGGAGTGGCCACGAGGGTCCAGGCGGAATGGTAGATATGTACCATGGGCAGAGCAGTGTCAGGAGAGAATGGCATCAGGGTCAGGGTTAGGTGTCCGGCGTGGCAGGCATTAGCAGGGCAGAGCGAGGACCACCCGAGGCCGGGTTATCAAGCAGCCGTGAAGGCCGCGTTGTGTTCCTTGGAGACGCTGCTCGGCCCGAGTGGCTGCTTCTTTCTTTCTTTTGCTCTTTCTCTTGTGCCTTTTAAGATGAGTGGAGGCAAACTTGGCACAGGGCTTCAGCGTATTCGGAAAAGTAGCAGGCTGTAGGGTTTTTTTTCATTCGTCGTATTTCTTTATTGTAACATACTACTGTATGAAGGTTAACAATTGGTTTTGTGTTTCAGATATCTCAGATTGTTAAAAGTTTATTTTTCTCTTAATAGTTACATTGCCTACATAATTACGCTGAGTACACACGTAAGAGTCTCTCCCTTCATTCCAGTGTTTTCATTCATCAAGACTTTGTAAACAGGAACTCGCTAGATCAGTATACACACACACACACACACACACACACACACACACACACACACACACACACACACACACACACACACACACACACACACACACACACACACACACACACACACACACCGTTTAATAAGCACTGGGTACATGTGCCTAGTCAGAGGTCCTCATCTTGGCAGGTGTAACAGGAAGACCTCAGTGAAATATTCACAACCTCGAGCTCTCTGTGCTGCCGCTGGAGTGACGGCTCTGAACACTCCTTTGGCGTCCTGCCACACGAAGACCAAAAGATTGTCACTGTATTTCAAGTCTAGCGTGGGTAAAGCTTCCCAGTTTTGCTTGTATATCATAGTTATCATGCACGTTCTTGTCATTTCATTAAAGTCTTGTTTTGGAATAAGAATAGGTTGCCTTGGCTCTGTTATGTATGGCCATCTTTCATAATTTGACTTCATTCTCAGGAGAAGATTGAACTTTTTATGCTTCAGGCAAAAGAGCGTTGTGTTATTTGTACCAGAGGAGACAGAGGGAGAGAGGGGGAAAGTAGAGAGGAGAGAATGGGAGAGAAAGATGGAGTAATAGGTAGATAGTTAGAGAGGAAGGGAGGGACCATAGAGAGGTGGGATGGAGAGAGAGAGAGAGAGAGAGAGAGAGAGAGAGAGAGAGAGAGAGAGAGAGAGAGAGAGAGAGAGAGAGAGAGAGAGAGAGAGAGAGAGAGAGG
>NW_028234415.1:38013645-38016145 GCF_977035675.1 Penaeus japonicus | reverse complement strand
GTCTCTTCTCACAATTTCCCCCCTGAACACGCGAGGCCCCCCCCCTCACTATGTATCCTCTTGACCCACCCAGACCTCCCCTAGTCAACCCTGAGGGAAAAAGAGACACGCCACGTTGTCACAGGGGACTATTGTGACACAGGGAGGGAGGTGGTGGGGGTGGGGGGTGGGGGGTGGGGGGATGATGAACGAAATCTCAGCTCCTCGGGAATGTATTGTGTCCGGTCACCATAAATGGAGTTTTACGGGCAGCTTCCAGAACCGCTCGCCGAGATTTAGGGTCTTAAGTCCATTGGGCGAGGAGGGAGTTATGGTTCGGGTGAGGAAATGGCTGAAAATGCCGTTTGTGAAGCTATTAGTGCATCGAGGTAAAAATGATGGATGGCGCCGGATGTGGATTTATTTTGCCTTGGCCGGGATTGTGCTTTATGGCTGGCGCGGTGGCCTTTTAATTGGTATTTATTTACGTTTGTGCTTGCTGTTTTGCTTTCGTTCTTTCACGCCTAATACATACACGCACACACACATACACACTCATGCACACACACACATAAAACACACACACACACACACACACACACACACACACACACACACACACACACACACACACACATATATATATATATATATATATATATATATATATATATATATATATTGTAAGTCTAAGCTTGATCATAGTTTGCCTTTTCTTTCCCGATTCCCTGGCGCCTCACATGATACAATCGTGGAGCACATAAACCGGATTTTCGGAAATAAATGTTTCATTAATTCGGTTATCCTCGTAAACTGAGCGATCCTAAATAAAACAAGTTCCAATCGCTTTCAGATAGATCGAATCAGAGACTCCTCTGCCCCATCTCTCTCTCTCTATCTCTCTCTCTCTCTCTCTCTCTCTCTCTCTCTCTATCTCTATCTCTATCTCTCACTTCTTCCCTCCCTCCCTCCCTCCCTCCCTCCATCTCTATCTATCTCATTTATTTCTTGATTCACACCCACCATTTACATATGTTTTTATTTCCAAACATTCGTTCCTTTCGTCCAATACTACAGGAGCCGTCGAAGGGTTGGACTTGCACCTTCTATTCCCCGCCAAAGACTCGGAGAAGGTTGGGCTGACGGTCTTGGGCTTTTTTGTGATCCCTTAAAGCTCAGTCATTATTTTCCACGTCGCTGCACCTGACGGAGGTGTAGGGGCAGGGTAGGGGGGGGGGAAGGGCAAGGGCGTTGTGGGACATTCCTGGCGCTGTGACACATGGCATCCCTCGGCCGCCCGTTCGCTGGTGACATACATGACGCAGGTTCCTTGGGCACATCCTCAAGGGCTTTGTCATGTCAAAGTCTTCCTGGGTGCTTGGAGATGCTTGCGATAGTGTCAGGAAAAGAAAAAAAAGAGATATTTCGCCATACTTTCCTCAGGATGTATTTGTTTGTCTTATTCTCTCTCCCTGTTATTATCTTGTCTGTATAGTTCGTCTGTTTATTACAGGTGTTTCATAACTCTTTTTTTATTACAAGGGTCTTACGAGTGGGGGGGGGGGTTGTAACATGAATTTATTATGATTAGTTAACCCGAGAACATGATTACTGTGGGAGTCCTTTACCCTAATCCGAACCGTGGCCGTATAATCATTATTAGATGTGAGACCGGAGCCCAACAACCGGCGTTTAATTATAGCCGGGCTCCGATTCGGTGACTCGCGAGGTCAGAATGGGGTCACGAGTCGTTTGTCGGGAGAGAATTGAGTTGTTACGAACAGCGTGGGTGGTGGTGAGTGGTCGAAAGGGGGCGGGGACTTTATGGGTTATGGGTGGGTGGAAAGTGAAGGGGGGCGGGCCTAGAGGTGGGTTGATGGGCGCTTTCATCTTGGGCGACCGTTGTTCTTATTCTTGGCGGTGAATGTGGGCGGGGATTGGAGTGGAGGGCGGAGGTAAGTATAGTTCTTAGGAGAATGAAGGAAATATATATATATATATATATATATATATATATAATATATATATATATATATATATATATATATATATATAGAGAGAGAGAGAGAGAGAGAGAGAGAGAGAAGAGAGAGAGAAGGAAAGAGAGAGAAACCTTAACTCATCCACTCATTCCTTCACTCACTTGATCACACAGACAGAATGGAATAGAGATTACTATCCCGGTTTATATATATATATATATATATATATTATATATATATATATAATATATATATATATATATATATATATATATTTATATATATATATATATTAGAAAATACTAACCGGATATAGAAAAACAATAAAAACATTAAAAGCCTTCCCAAATTCAATCGCGTCATGCAGACTGCCAATCCATTTTGGCCTCCAATTGATGCGGAATAGCTGCCTGCATGACCCATCGACGCATGTACCGTAACTGACGAACTCAATCTCACAACTGACTGCCCGCGCGCCGCTAATTAAAAACTTATTTATTCATGCTGTACGTTAAAGTGAGCCAGCATCACCTCGGCTT
>NW_028234415.1:37996145-38006145 GCF_977035675.1 Penaeus japonicus | reverse complement strand
TACGTGTGTGTGTTTGTGATTGTGTGAACAGGGAGGGAGGGAAGGAGAGAGAGAGAGAGAGAGAGAGAGAGAGAGAGAGAGAGAGAGAGAGAGAGAGAGAGAGAGAGAGAGAGAGAGAGAGAGAGAGAGAGAGAGAGAGAGAGAGAGAGATAGAGAGAGAGAGAGAGAGGAGAGAGGGGAGAGGAGAGAGAGAGAGAGAGAGAGAGAGAGAGAGAGAGAGAGAGAGAGAGAGAGAGAGAGAGAGAGAGAGAGAGAGAGAGAGAGAGAGAGAGAGAGAGAGAGAGAGAGAGAGAGAGAGAGAGAGAGAGAGAGAGATGGAGGGAGGTGAGAGAGAGAGAAAGGGATGGAGGGAGGGGAGAGAGAGAGAGAGAGAGAGAGAGAGAGAGAGAGAGAGAGAGAGAGAGAGAGAGAGAGAGAGAGAGAGAGAGAGAGGTGGTGAGGGTGGGGGGATGAGGGAGGGGAGATATGCATATATGTATACGTTAAAGCTGTTCTTAGTCATTTTGTAAAACTGCCTATCTGCCCAGGTTTGGTGTTTTTGTTCAGAAATGTCTTTGTGGCTGCCTTGAGAGGTAGATAGATACGTTACTGGCTGTTAGAAATAAGATGTTATTATGTATGTAAAAAAAAATCAGTGTGAGTTACAATGAATTATTTGATGTCGCTAATTATAGTACTGATGAACAATTATTAATATTCCAGTTAAAAGAACAGCGTAAGGTATCCCTGTAAAACGTCGGCTAATTCGAACATACGTTGCAAAGACGACCTTCATTAGGTACCCAAATTACAATTGCGAAGAAAAGCAATGCTGCAAAGGCTTGGCACGGGGACCGAAACTGGCTGGCTGGCGGACGGGTTCGTACGTGCGTTGCTGTGGTTCTCGCCTCCAACGCAAGATAGATTACCATAGTACTCGTGTTTCAAAACTTTTTATGCATTCGTTTGGTATTCACAATGGGTTATAAACGTCCATAACTTATTTCTGTATTGCATTAGCATGTGATTTATAGGGATGAGGCTTGCACTGGGACAGTTGCCAGATCAGCGTCTACGTCACGGACAAAGTTTTTTTTTTCTCTTTTTTTTCTTTTGCGTATTGTTCTTTGTGTCTCTATGGGCTATTTTTATATTTGATATGCGTTGCGAAAATTGCATTTTCAATTTTTGATTTTTGATTTTGTTATCTTACAACACTAATTATGCGCTGACGTATATTTAGATATATATATATATCAAATTGCCGTATATATTTCAACCTAAACAAGCGTCAACTCTACTGACATACTTGATGTTTGTAGAGGATACAGGTTTCACGAGCAAGCAAATCAGATGTATCTCGTGCTTGAGCAAGAACGCCCTCGCGGGTCTTCGCTCCTCGGCCGTAGCAATCTCAAGTGCTGGTGAATAAGCTGTTGACAGGTTCAAGATGGAAGAGTTGCAGAGCGCGTGTGTGGCCGGATTGAATGTTTGATACGCTGAGGCTGATATAAGGGACTGATGTACATCATGAGTAAAATGCACAGAGGGAATGAGAGACAGAGAGAGAGAGAGAGGAAGAGAGACAGGGAGAGAGAGAGAGAGAGAGAGAGAGAGAGAGAGAGAGAGAGAGAGAGAGAGAGAGAGAGAGAGAGAGAGAGAGAGAGAGAGAGAGAGAGAGAGAGAGAGAGAGAGAGAGAGAGAGAGAGAGAAGAGAGAGAGAGAGAGAGAGAGAGAAGAGAGGAGGAGAGAGAGAGAGAGAGAGAGAAGAGGAGAGAGAGAGAGAGAAGGAAGAGAGAGAGAGAGAGAGAGAGAGAGAGAGAGGAAGAGAGAGAGAGAGAGAGGAAGAGAGAGAGAGAGAGAGGAAGAGAGAGAGAGAGAGAGAGGAAGAGAGACAGAGAGAGAGAGAGAGGGGGGGGAGAGAAAAAGAGAATAGGAAAGAAAGAGTAACAGAGACAAAAGGAAGGTGTTAGTTGGTATAATCGTGGCGAGGATGTGAGTGAGAGGTAGGGAATAAAGATAAAAAAAAGGATTATCACCGGATGAAATTCCCTAGGGCTATATTGAGCCAGCAATTGAGAAAAAAAGAAAACACTATGAAGAGATTTTGGCGTGGGGAAGATCCCATTGTTTTAGAGTCGTGTCGTTTGGACGGCGCGAGGAGAGGGTCTTGGGATGGAATGGAGTAGTCGATGGAAGGAGTAGATAATAGACACTGGCCGGCACTAGCTCGCAGACCACCCAGACTGGGTTTTGTTTTCTGGGAGTCCCTCTGATTCCACGATAACTGCCAGCTGTGTGGGGCTCTTGCATCCCTGCATGCCCGTTCAGCGTCGCACATTGCTAACTGGTCTCCCTTAAGCTCGCAGTATCATGGACCTCCTCAGGGTCTACCGAGACTCACCTACAACCCTGACATCACGCAGGCTCATTCCGCCCGATGTGAGAACACGTCACGGAGTCCTCACTAGTTTGACTCCTATTACCCTTAGTGGCGGTTCCCAATCCGCTCTATACTCATTCTATCGCTGCAATCCTCGCCTCCCTCTCCCTCCCTCCCTTCCTCTCCCTCTTCCTTCCCTCCCTTCCCGCGCGCCCTCCGAAACACGGTGCTCCGCCTGTGGCCGCCCCCGCCCCCCACGGCTGCGATCCTAGAGGCCCGCCCATTGTTCCATTACTGGCCTGGGGACTTAATGGAGACACCGCTGCTCGCCGTCGGGTGCGCGCCTGGCTGGATCTCGCCATAAAAAAGCCCTGGAAATTGGTCAAATGTTGAGTATAAAAAAATGGTAAGCTTCGAGTTTGAAGAAAAAATGTAGTTGTGGTAGTGCGGCATGAAAGAGCAGCGAGAGTAACTGGATTTTTGTGATGCCAATAGAAGCGTGAGAGAGAGAGAGAGAGAGAGAGAGAGAGAGAGAGAGAGAGAGAGAGAGAGAGAGAGAGAGAGAGAGAGAGAGAGAGAGAGAGAGAGAGAGCAGAAAGGAAGAGTGTGTGAGAGAGAGAGAGAGGGAGGGGGAGAGAGAGAGAGAGAGAGAGAGGAGGGAGAGGGAGAGAGAGAGAGAGAGAGAGAGAGAGAGAGAGAGAGAGAGAGAGAGAGAGAGAGAGAGAGAGAGAGAGAGAGAGAGAGAGAGAGAGAGAGAGACAGAGACAGAGACAGAGACAGAGAGAACGAGAGCAGAAAGGAAGTGCATAGAAAGAAAGAAAAAAAGATAGACATGATCTCAAATCCCACATTCCAGAAGCCGCCTAGTCTCCGCGGATAATTATCTCGCCAGTGATAATTCAGTGAGCGCAATCAGTCAACAACCAGGTAATGACCTCATATCAGGATCCGTGAACAGACCACAATAGCGCAGGCTCTCTCAGACAAGGCATTCATTGTGTGCTTCAGGATTAAGAAGACTTCATCCCGCGATACCCCTGTTTATACACACGGGGTTTGCCGTTATTAAGGATAGTCTGTTGATGAATTGATTTTTTTTGTAGCGTCTAGGCAAGAGAAGTTCATTTTGGAATACTAGAAGGTTCTCTTATCTTTGTTTACTGTTGTGAAAGGGTTGTTAATCATGGCGAGAACGCTTTGTGGTTCTTGTTGTTTTATTAACTTGTGCAATTGTTGTGATAGTAATCGTAACGATTGATGATACAGTTCATGCTTGCTGTTTATTTGTTTGTTTGTTTAATTGTTGTTTGCTTTCATCTCTATCATTTCCACTTTATGATCATGAACACTATAAATAATTGTTATTGGCTTTACATCACCGCAAGACTCACAGCGGAGTGATTAACAGGGAACCGTATGATAATAAGCAGGTTGACATAAAAGATAAGAGCAGGAAGACTCCCACAAATCTCCCGGCCGTCGCCCCGATCGGTGGTTACGATGAAGAAAGAGATTAGAGCGAGAGTAAATTCCCGGCCGCGCGACAAGGGCGCCGATAAGAAAGCGGACTGTTGTGTCTGCGTCTTTATGAACCGGGCCGCCGATGCTCCTTCTTCGAGGCAAGCCAAAGACGCGCATTTATATCTCCCAACAAGAACAACTGCTCTTGTTGACGATGCGTTGCGATAGGGATGATAAGGGAGATTTACGGGCCGAGGGTCATCGCGCCGGGTATTAAGTCGTTATGGGAAATTGCATTGTAAATTATCTTGCTTTCTTGCGGTGGGGTCACGTCCCCCCTTCCCTCGCCCCTCTCTCCCCTCCCCTCCCCTCCCCGCCCGTCTCTCCCTCTCTCTGTGGGAGACCGCGAACCTCAAGATGAGAAGGGTTTTGTGCCGTATGAAGGTAGACACAGGCACACACGCAGACGGGAAATTGCAAACATTATACTAATATGGTATGAAGGAGACTCGTCTCTCTCTCTCTCTCTCTCTCTCTCTCTCTCTCTCTCTCTCTCTCTCTCTCTCTCTCTCTCTCTCCTCCCTCTCCCTCTCTCCTCCTCTCTCCCCCTCCCCCCTCCCTCCTCCTCCCTCCCCCCTCCCTCCTCTTCCCTCTCCCACCCTCTCCCTCCCTCTCCCTCCCTCTCCCCCCCTCTCCCTCCCTCCGTCCCTCCCTCCGTCCCTCCCTCACTTCCTTATATTGGGTTTTGTGAGCGATCATATAGACTTCCCACACGCACACGCTGTATACACTATAGAAGAAACAGACACAGGGGGACAGTCAGGCAGGCAGAGCAAGGAGTGAACATATTTGGGAAGATTAGTGTGACGGTGTATGAGGCAAGAAGACTTGACCAAATTCATTTCCAAGTATGTCATTGTATAAACAGTTTGTTGTTATATATATGTTAACGATAATGTGGGTAATGCATTTTTCTCGTTTATAGAGTATGACAAACAAATACATCCAAGCACGCACGCTCGCTCACTCACTCATGCACGCACTCACTCACTCACTCACTCACTCACTCACTCACTCACTCACTCACACACTCACACACTCACTCACTCACTCACTCACTCACTCACTCACTCACACACACACACACACACACACACACACACACACACACACACACACACACACACACACACACACACACACACACACTCACACACTCACACACTCACACACACACACACACACATCCTCACCCTCACCCCCTCCGCCAGGCCGTCCATCATCCATCATCTTCGTTGTGATAGGGCCGAGAGTCAGGTGGACGTAAGCCACATCGCCGTGTCACCGATTAACAAGTTTAGCTTCTAACTTCGACGACCCCATCACGCAGATTACTTTATCAATCCTTATCAATCATTCGACTCTCTCCTTCGGGGGATGAGTGTCACAGGGCCACTTTGGCGATGGCTGAGGAGGAGTCCCTTGCTCACTGGGGGCTTGATGGGGAAGTATCGTCGCCCGCTCACACGTGCAAAATCTCTCTCTCTTTTTCTCTTTCTCTCTTTCACACGGGCAAAATCTCTTTCAATCTTCATTTGTCTCTGTCTTTGTCACTTTCTCTCTCTCTCTCTCTCTCTCTCTCTCTCTCTCTCTCTCTCTCTCTCTCTCTCTCTCTCTCTCTCTCTCTCTCTCTCTCTCTCTCTCTCTCTCTCTCTCTCTCTCTCTCTCTCTCTCTCTTATATCGTCGCGTGGCACTTTGATGGGACGTGATTTGGGTGCGCGCGTGCCGGCTGTTTATCCTTGTAAGCGTCCCTTTGTCTTGCTCTTCAATCAAGCGGAATATTATGCGCGTTTCTTGGCTTGTTATGAAAATCACGGGCGTCTGGTCGAACGCCAGGCACACTCACATGACACTTGGCACTCTCACCATACCTTGGCTTTCTCTCGACGGCTCCTTCACCTGGCACTCTCACAGGTGGCACAGGTGCTGCTGCCTTGTCCCTCGGCAAGAATGTGACCGGTAAAAAAAGCGAAAGGAAAAGGTTGTAAATTGGCTACTGCATCCCGTACATTGCTGTCCGTCTGTTTGGTTGAATTCTTTTCCTTTGTGTCTTCTAACCCTTTTCTTTTCTCTCTGGTTGTGGTTGTAAGTGAATGTGCGTGGGTTTGTTCGTAGCTTGGGTTGTGGGTGTGTGTTTGAGGTGGTGTTATTTATTTTTATGCTGATTGTTTTCCTCGTGCATACAGATTTATACGTACATGTATGCATATGTAAGCATGTACATTCTCTCTCTCTCTCTCTCTCTCTCTCTCTCTCTCTCTATATATATATATATATATATATATATATATATATATATATATAGAGAGAGAGAGAGAGAGAGAGAGAGAGAGAGAGAGAGATAGATAGATAGATAGATAGATAGATAGATAGATAGATATTTGTGTGTGTGTATGTGTGTGTGTGTGTGTGTGTGTGTGTGTGTGTGTGTGTGTGTGTGTGTGTGTGTGTGTGTTTGTGTGGGTGGGTGTGTGGGTGGGTGGATGGGATTGTTGTGTGTGCATGTCCATATCTGTTGTGTATGGTAAATATAGCTGATATATTTGTTATACCGAAACGGCTACAAACTAGCAAAGTTTCAATGGGCCGATAAAATTTTGTAAAATGCAAAATTTCAAGATTGGAACTACGTGGAGTTCATTTCGCAAGCAAGCAGACCTCTTGTCAAGGCAAAGAAGACACAGACAGACGTTGGAAGCAGCTGTGGCACCCCCGAGATGATGCCACCGCTGTCGTCATACTTTCCTTAATCACTTGGCCTAATAGCATAATAAAATTTAAAGCCTCATAAAACGTTCATTTAACATGATTTATGGAAAACCAGACACGCGGGGAATGCACCAGGACAGCTTGCAGTCGTGGGTGCACCGTGACCTTGTTTTGCCTTATTTTTACCCCGCGATTTGTCATTCCGTGAAGCTGTGTGGGATCTGTTAGCCCTTTGCACTCTGTCGACCGTCAGCTGTGTCAG
This sequence comes from Penaeus japonicus, assembly GCF_977035675.1. Lineage (NCBI taxonomy): Eukaryota > Metazoa > Arthropoda > Malacostraca > Decapoda > Penaeidae > Penaeus > Penaeus japonicus. The sequence continues at coordinate 37,999,290 of NW_028234415.1, read as the reverse complement.
TCCCTCATGTCAGCCCTTTGCGCTCTGTCGACCCTCAGCAGTGCCAGTCCCTTCTGTCAGCCCTTTGCGCTCTGTCGACCCTCAGCAGTGCCAGTCCCTTCTGTCAGCCCTTTGCGCTCTGTCGACCGTCAGCAGTGCCAGTCCCTTCTGTCAGCCCTTTGCACCCTGTCGACCGTCAGCAGTGTCAATCTTCCTCAACCGTATCGCTTTCCCGTGCAGTTTGAACTCTCCCCGCCATTAGTGTCTGGCTCTTCGATACTCGAGCCTCCCTAATTCTTTTCATCCTTCTAGATCCTTCGGTATTGCGATACGTTCAACCCGTGGGACCCGCCTGTGCATACCATTCGGTAGTCTCCCGCCGCTCTACAGTTACCTAGGCTACTTAGCGTGCTACGGGCGGCAGGAATGCAATTTCTCCCTTTCCTTTTCCCGCTCGTCTCTTCCTCCTCCTCCCCCCTCTTCCACCTTGCTCTTTTTTCTCATCCCCTCTCCTCCGCTTCCTTATTACCTCCCCTTCTCTCGCTTTCACACCCCTTCCCCCTTTCTCTTCCATTCCTCCCTAAGCCTCTTCTTTCTCCCCTTTCTTCACTTTCCTTCCTTTCCTCTCCTGTTCCCCTTTTTTTCCCCAACCCTTCCTTTCTCTCTCCTTCCTCGTTTCCCTTCGCTTTCATCTCCTTCTCTCCCCCTCTTCCCCTTCCTCCCCTCCTCTCAGGGTAAGCCGATCAGCGTGAACGGTCGCCCGGCCCACACGTGCAAGGCAGGCAAAGGGTGGGTGGGTGGGGGGGTAGGGGGTTGGGGGAGGCATGAGCCCGGGCATCGGTTCATCGTTAGTTTTGTCAATAAACTCGTCTGGTTCTTAAGGCATCTCAGAGCTCTCGCTCACTTTAATAAATCCCGAGGGTGGAATGGTCGAGAAAACAAACAAACTGTGTTCTTATTAAGTAATTAAACCACACAGATGTCTTATTGGCTGGACCTGATTGCACCCGCATTGGCTTTCTCGTTGTGGCTATTTTCTGCCGTTTGCCAAAGGGAAGAGCGGGCGGCGCGGGCTGTTCTTCTTCCTTGTGCCGACCGGAAAAGAACGAGCAAGTTGAGAGGCTAAGTAATTATGTAGGCAAACAGACAGGTATGTTAGACTCATAGCCTGAGAGAGAGAGAAAGGGAGAGGGAGGGATGGATGGAGGGTGGGAATGAGGGAGGGAGGGAAGGAGGGAGGGAGGGAAGCAAGGAGAGGGAGAAAGAGAGGGGAGAGAGAAAGGAGGGACAGGTATATTGAACTTACAGCCAGAGAGAGAGGGGGAAAGCGAGAGAGAGAGAGAGAGAGAGAGAGAGAGAGAGAGAGAGAGAGAGAGAGAGAGAGAGAGAGAGAGAGAGAGAGAGAGAGAGAGAGAGAGAGAGAGAGAGAGAGAGAGAGAGAGAGAAATGGGGAGGTGTATCCAATAAACCCAGTGATCGCAAAGCAAACGGATATATAATAATGATGTCTTTGATATTAGGTGATTTTTCCTTATCTAATCTTTTATTTTATGCATTTTGTTTGATATCCATTTTTTTTTTTTTGTCTGAGGGAAGTGGCGTTGACGTTGCCTTCTCTTTGCCGTCAAGGGAAAGTTAGACACACTCGAGGGTCAAAAAAGATGATTCTGAAAGATGGACAAGGTTTTAGGACTCCGAAACCGCCGGGCTCACTTCGGGACCAGACTTACTCAAGGGTTTTATCCAACCAAAGAACATATAGACACACGCAAACGCACTTTCGCTCAGACTCACACGCGCATGCTCTCTCTCTCTCTCTCTCTCTCTCTCTCTCTCTCTCTCTCTCTCTCTCTCTCTCTCTCTCTCTCTCTCTCTCTCTCTCTCTCTCTCTCTCTCCTTCTCTCTGTCTTTCTTCCTTTTTTCTTTCTCTCACTCAAACACACAAACAAACAAACAAACAAACACACACACACCCCTCCGACCCACACAGTAATCTGACCGTATTCTAATGAGGTATTATGTGGTACACAAAAAAGTTCTCTGCCATTGTTTATAATTATTTACAGACATGATGAAACATTCAAATTTTGGAAACAACATTTGCCAAGCGCCGGGTGAGCAGCCAGTACATGCGGCACCAATGAATGCCTGGATTAATTAGGTGTGTCGGTCGCATTCAAACTCCGGCCATATTAATGAGTATGAATATTGAGTGCATACTTCGTTACCACTGAGATAATGGAGTACAGAAAATATTTTACAAACATTTTTTTTTTTTTCTTTCTTCTTTTTGTATGTTCGGGATGGCGGTGGCTTATGGATCTTGTTGCCAGATGTAGGATCACCGTTGTAAATGGCGAGGACTTATAAAAAAAAGGAGGAAAAAATGTAAGAAAAAACAAACAAACATCGGAAGCTGATGTCGTATTAGATACAGCGACTTCCTCAATTCGTATGATATTTCTGGAGGACACAAAAAAAAAATAGCGCCGACAGTTAACAAAGAGAACAAACATAGTCTATAATACACCGCTGAGGAATGCCGGGATGAACTCACTGAAGCCCGAGATCTTCATGAATTCGCAACAAGTTTTATAACGAACGGGACTCTTTTCTCGGCGGAAATGTTTTCAGCAGCAAGAAAAGTGTCCCAAATTTTGCTGAGAAATATTTTAAGAGTCAGAGTCGGAGTTTTTCACCTCTGAATTTTCCGGATGAACTCCTGGTTTGTTTACTTTTGTTCGAGCGAGCGTCAGGCGTCGCCAGTCTCCGAGACTTTGTTTGACACCCTCACCCCCCCGCTTCCTCCGCTGTTTTTTCGAGTGTTTTCAATTCTTGGATTATACCGAAGAGTCGACGCAACGAAGAGTTTGGTTAAAGTTATTTTTGTCTCCGCCCCCCCCCCCCTCCCTCACGGAGTAGCTACCTGTAGTCCTTTCCCCTCCTTTTTTACCCTCCCGTTCGAGATATGAATGAGAATTTACGTGACAAGCCCTTTGTGTGGGAAAGCCGGCTCACGGGGCGAATAGCTTTTCGGTGATTTCCTACGCGGGGCGAGGAGGGTGGCTTCCTGAGGCTTCCGTAGGTGAGGCTTCGGTTTTTTTTCTCGGTAAGGATAGGGCTCATCACAAGCTTTGTATGCGCGTCTTTTGCGTGTGCCGACGTT
>NW_028234415.1:37983645-37988645 GCF_977035675.1 Penaeus japonicus | reverse complement strand
CCTCCATGCTGAGACGTGCCCTTGTGATGGACTAGCGCTCCCGTATGTACCAACTCGTCCGTGCATCAGTGGATTCCGTGCACACGCGGTCGGGCACAAATGCCTCTCGCCCCCCCTTGTCGCTGTCCCCTCGCTATCTCCCCTCGGTGATGGCGCTTCGCAAATCGACTGTTGAAGTGGAAGATGGCATGACAGCCTCATTCCCCTCCCGCTCACTCACATATTTCCCCTCATACGCCCCTCATCCTTAGCAAGGTGTCACATGCTCTTTTCCCATAAGCGCGCGCCTCGTTCCTGTCCCGTTTGTCTTGAGTCGATGCTTCGCGCAAAAGTTTCGTCTCGTGATGTTCCGTTTCGTAATGATCCGGGACCATATCGCGGCCTTAATTTCGACAAGAAGCTAAAAAAAGGAAACAGTAATGACGCCATTATTTTTTCCCCTCGGTGTTCATAGGAAACTAACTGATAAACACGCCACTCGCAGTGAGATATCACGCAATAAGGAAATTAGGAATGAAACCCAAATAATCGTTATACACCTGGTCGTGTTTGTCATGTCCCCTTGTTTACCGTCGACTGAATAGCAATTTAATAGATATCAACAGTGCGTTGGTACGTGGTGATTCTATTTATGTAAGATGTTGATTAAAACTTCTTCCCTCAATCTACTCTTAAACAGCTCTGATACGTAGGAAAATATGCAGTTCCACGCGCTGTGTGTGCAGAGGTGGGTGAACCAACACGACCAAGTAAGAGCTTCGCCAAACGAATTCACTTTAACATGTCGTCGCAGGCTTCAGTTGAGCGGATGACGACAGGAAGGAGATTACAGCGAGGAGATGGGGGGTGCCATATAAAGGGGAGGGGGGAGGGGTGCCTTACTAATGGGGATGGGGGGGAGGGCTCTTCTCCTATTGACTTTGGCGTTTGTGTATCGGTGTAGAATATCGACAGAGCGTATAAGGTTGAACAACTCGAAATCACGTCTTCAAGGTTGAGAGATCAGAATAACATGATTTACGAGGGACTTCTTCGGTGCGTTTTGATTTGAGATTTTTATTTATGTGTTGGTGACCGTAAGTTTTGGCTTCTTTAGACTAACGTTTGTTTATGGATGTTACCTGCTATTTTAGGATATGCGAAAGTAAATATTGATTTTAGGTTATTCTACATTTTGGTCATGCAACATATATTGCGATTGATATTAGCCTCGACTAGTTAAGTTTCAAATTTAATAAGCTATAAAAAAGAATAAGATTCACGTTAAACGACTAGAAAAAAATATATATATCATTCTGAAAATTGTTCTCTCACGTTACACATATTTTCTATTTTCTTTATGCTTTTAGTTAGACATTTAAGTACTTATGAATGATATATTCCACTACTTAGATTATCTCGCATTAAGCTTAGCATTCTCTGGGCGAGGCAATTAATTTCTGCAAATTAACTTTTGCAGAAAAAAAAACTATTACTTGTCAAATTAATCTTCATAATATTTTATCAGAAGAATTTAGACTTAGGATTTGGGTCTTGTAATTGAAGAATTGTATACGAGTTTTAGTCTATAATGCACACACGGTCGTAAGTAATGAGCACATATATTTTTCATTAGATATTCTTTGCATGATCAAATTAGTACATAGAGATATTTTTTTTAAATGCACCCAAGATATTTTTAAAGGGGGCGGGGGATATGTAACACACGGAGGTTCCTTAACATTGGTCTTCTTACCTCGAGAACGTGGGAACCTCCCCGCCCAGTCTTCAGTATACACAGTATGCCGTCCGCGTGCATGACGAACCCAACGCCGCAAAGCTGCGTGTGATAATCCTTCCATTGCATATCCTTTAATCAAGTTATTGTTTGAGTTGTTCCTTTCAAGATGGAGCTTGCAATGTTGCCGTAATTGTCGAGGCTTTGAACTGGAGTGTCTCGGGTGTTTACTTAGGGCTTCGATCGCCGCGTCTTGTGAGGTCATGATATTGACATGGCTGGCTTCACCATCCTGTTTGGACGGGAAATTCGGTCGATTGATTGGTTTGTTGCGCGCCTTTTGCATGGTGGTCGTTGGACTGAGAGAAAATGACCTGACCCATAGTGTGCATTAACGGTGAGGCAGCGGTCAGGACTATCCTCTAGTCAGTCACCGTATTTTTTTTTTTTCACGGGTTTAGTACATGCGTTACCTACTTCTCTCCCTCCCTTTCCTCTCTTCCCTCCCTTTTACTTTCCTTCTCTCCCTCCCTTTCCTCCCTCTCGTTTTTCTTCTCTCCCTCCCTTTCCTCCCTCTCGTTTTTCTTCTCTCCCATCCTTCCCTTCCCTTCGTATTTCTTCTCTCCCTCCCTTTCCTCCATTTCACTCTTCTTCTATCCCTCCCTTTCGCTTTTCTTCTCTCCCTCCCTCCCTTCCCTCCTTTTCATGTTTCTTCTTTCCCTCCCTCCCTTCTCTCCCTTTTGCGTTATTTCTCTCCCTCCCTTCCCTCCCTCTCGCCCTGCCCTTCCTGTGTGCTGCCCTTCGCGTGAGGGGCGAAACGGGAAGAGGAAATAAGGGTTTGAAGGGGAAAAGGAAAAGGTGTTGACTGAGGGGTTTAGTGGACGGAATACAGCGAAGGGGATATGATGCTAGGGAAGCATGGAGGCGAGAGAGAGAGAGAGAGAGAGAGAGAGAGAGAGAGAGAGAGAGAGAGAGAGAGAGAGAGAGAGAGAGAGAGAGATTAGTGTAAAACTGGTCTTTTAGTTTCAGATCATGTAAAATTAATGGAAAACAAAAAAATATACACTAGATTTAGGGGGAACGTGTGTGTAATAGAGAGAGAGAGAGAGAGAGAGAGAGAGAGAGAGAGAGAGAGAGAGAGAGAGAGAGAGAGAGAGAGAGAGAGAGAGAGAGAGAGAGAGGGGGTTGGAAAAAGAAAGGGGTGGTGCGGGGAGATGTGAAAAAGGGGAAAAGATATATAAAAAGGGTCAGAGAGAAAGAATAGAAAAGTTACATAGAGAAAATAGGTGGTGACAGGAAGGGTTGGAAAAAGGGATTGCGAGTGAGAGAAAGAGAGAAAGAGGGAGGGAGTGAGGGAGAGATAGAGAGATGGAAGGAGGGAGAAAAAGAGTGAGGGACGGTGTGCGAGAGATAGAGGGGGGGGGGGGGAGAGAGAAAGAGAAAGACAGAGAGAGGAAGTGACGTTTTTTTACAGAGAAAGAGGGAAGGAGGTCACGGCCTGGAAGGGGAACTGAGCAGGAAGGAGAGGGAGTCCATGTGGTGGCCATGTTGGTGTGGCAGAAATAACGAGGTTGCGTGAACAAGACGCAGAAAATTTCCCCGAGGTTGTACGGCCAGAAGCTCTGGGTGAGGGAACAGCGTGTACTGTGCTCTACACACTATCTTCCCACACTCCGTCGACACTCATTACTTCATAAAGGAAATTATAGCTTCTTTAGCCTTACTTTTTATGCAGTTGCAATTTCGTTGTTGATTGTATATGCAACGAGTCTTCTTACTCCATTTATTTTTCAGAAAATAAAAACCCTGTATGCTTGGCATGTTTATGCACTTCATTATTTCTCGCTGTGACAGGTGACAGTCCTTTGAGAATAGTTGCATACTCCTTCAGCGAAGTTGGTTCGCTGCCTGAGTGGCAACATATGATAGTTATAAAACACCTCTAATGAGATGGGTCTTAGGAGACGTGCCCAGAGTGCAGGAGTTGCGAGGGCCAGACTCCCTGTCATCTTTTAAGAATCGACAGCCTTTCTGATTTCTCTAACTGGACACGAAGGGTACGGACGCCATTGGGTGCGCGGTAGGAACGAGGGAATTGAACGGGGACGATGGGCGCTCCGGTTTTTTAAAAGCAAACAATAAATTTGCCGGGATTATCTGAAAATGCATTGCTTGTGTTTGTCTGTTAAGTATCTGAGAAGGTATTGTGCAGGGTCGAAGATACTACGTCGGCGCCAGTGGCTGACTGGACATCAAAACTTAACTTATAATTACGTGTTGTATGGTCACGCGTTGGCCCCGGAACGGAAGTGGATGGGAAGATCGAAAAGAGGATGGGATACTTATTTGGAAAGCCAATGTTTTTTCATAGGACATTGAATTTATTTTGAAATAATTTTTTGTCTAATATATTGCACGCATAGTCACAAGCAAGAGCGACACATTAACACTCATACTCTCTCCAACACAAAAACGCAGATGCATATGTATGGACATTTTTTTCCAGTAGTATCTATTCAGATGTATCCATACATACATCACATACGTGTCTATGCCTTTATGTCTTTGTTTTTATGTGCATATTTATCGTATGTATTTTTGAATTAATGAGGGAAAAATGATTAAAACGGAAGCCGAGTGAATGTATCCATGTTTCCACGCATAATTGCGTACGTGTTTATGAACGGCTGAATGAGTGTATTGTGAGAATGGGTGTATTGTGTCGCGGCTCGAGCACACACGTCGCCCTGACACGCCCTCGCCACCAAACACCAGATTCACGGCGCGTAAAACCGACCAGAAACGAGAGAACATATAGAAATGTCTTTCCTCCAGCGCAGTGTGTGACGGGCCCGTCAGGTCGGCTGGGAACGAGACGGCCGCACGAACATTTTAAACGGCTCACTGTATTTTTTTATTGTACTTCCCTCTCCGGCTGTATTTTAGGCCAAATCTAAAAGCCGATATATGATTACTTCATTGTGTTCAGAGAACATTTCGTGGAAAGAAAAAGGGAGAAGAAGAAGGAAAAAGAACTGCCTACATGTGTCTATTTTCGTAAGGAAAAATTATTAGGTCTTATTCTGTATCGAGTTGTTCCCTATAAACGCCTCTATGGGAAGTATTAATAACGCCAACTCGAAACCTTAGTGGTAAAGATCAAAGAAAACATATTGTCATTCTTGTGGAAGACCATCTGCCAAAGAATGTTGCCGTTGGTTTGATATTTATTCTTTCTTTTAGAGCAACAAAATCCAACTGGATCTTTTCATCAGTATTTTGC
>NW_028234415.1:37963645-37978645 GCF_977035675.1 Penaeus japonicus | reverse complement strand
GTTAAAGTGTATTTAAGGTGGAACGAGAATATGCAAGGTGTGCCAAGAGAGCTGGCTCCACCGCGTCTTCCGCCACCTCAAGACGAAAGCGAAGACGGTGCCAGGACGTGAGAGGCCGCGGCGGCATACAGTCTCGAAGGCCTGTGCGTAAGTCAGTCCCCCAAACAAGGGCACAAAAGCCGCAGAGTTCGCTTCGACTTCATTCACTCGATACGACTTGTTCGAAACTCCATGTTGATCCAAAGTATCCGAGAGGGCCTTGTTTGGGCCAATCACTGCGCGCGGGGAAGGGAGCGAGCGAGCCGAGACCCAACTTTATGTAACGTAAGACCACGCCACTGACCCGGTGAGGATCAAATGCGGCAAAAATATCAAACTTTCGCAACTAATGTTTTCAGCGAGACCGAGGGATTATATGGGACGCGGTCTTGCTCATGCATACATACGTGCAGAAATGGACACACATAGGCAAGAACACGAACGCTAGCACATTAATACTCACTTTTAAGGCCATACTTTCCCCGCATACACATAAAACGCGCACGCACAGAACACACACATACACACACACATACATACACATACACACATACACACATACACACATACACACATACATACATACACACACACACACACACACACACACACACACACACACACACACACACACACACACACACACACACACACACACAACACAACACACACACACACACACAACACACACACACACACACACACACACACACACACACACACACACACACACACACACACACACACGCACGCAGACACACACACACACATACACACACACACACACACACACACACACACACACACACACACACACACACACACACACACACACACACACACACACACACACACACACACACACACACACACACACACACACACACACACACACACACACACACACACACACACACACACACACATACACACGTACACCCATACACTCACGTATACACATTCATGTTCACGCGTTACTGGCAGAGATATCATCAACATTTATTACATTTATCCGAAACATCTGCATAAGAGATAAAACTTGAACCGGAAATGGCCGGGAGTGGCCTACGCGGCGACTGGAAACTCCCTATTTAACAAGGAAAGCGTCTTACGAGCGGCGGTTTGAGGGTGACGTGACCCACTAATAGCGTCTTAGGGCCATTGCGTTGATCAATTCTGCGTGGAGTCCCTGGCGTTGACTCCCCCCCCCCTCCTCCACACATACATACATACACACACACATCTCTTCCCCTCCGACACCCCCACCCCCCCATCCCCCGCTGCATTTCCAACACGATGCATTTTTTCCCTTGTAATTCCACTGATAATTGTTGTTTATTTTTCCCAAGGAAGGGAGGAAGAGTCGGCCATGGGGACGGAGGGGGAGGGGGGATGATGATGCGGGCAAGGGATGAGGGTTAGTGCGTTCTTTGTAAGAAGTGAGGGTGAGGGGAAGGATGAGGAAACGTGAGGCAAATGAGAGGTGAAGTTCCATAGAGCAAGTCCCCTCGGCCGCTTCTTACGAGACCCCGGGGACATGTGGATGCTTAAGGTCCCCTTCTTTTACCTTCTTGGTGATCACATGTATCACTCCCCTCCCTCTACATAACCTCCCTTCCCCCCGCACACGCACGCCCCCCCCCCCCTACCATAACCGCTTCTCCCCTCCCTTCCTCCTAGACGCTCCCTCTGTCCCCTTTCTGTTTCCGTTATTTCTTTTCCATTACGTTACCTTCTTCCTCTCACTCCCTCCTTATACTCCAACGTATCAGCCTGCGTCTCTTTCTCTCTCTTTTTCTTTATTTTTCACTTTCTCTCTCTCTCTCTCTCTCTCTCTCTCTCTCTCTCTCTCTCTCTCTCTCTCTCTCTCTCTCTCTCTCTCTCTCTCTCTCTCTCTCTCTCTCTCAGTACTTGTTTCAATAAACTTGTCAGAGTCAAAGCCAAAGTCTTCTCTCTCTCTCTCTCTCTCTCTTTCTCTTTCTCTTTTTCTTTCTCCTTTCCTCTCCCTTCCTCCCTTCGTATCCCCCCCTTCCTTCCTTCCTCAATCCCTCTCTCTCTCTTTCTGTCTCCCTCTATCACCTCCATTTTTCTTTGTCTCCGCTTGGCCACTCTCCCCTATCCCTCCTTCCACCCTGAAACAGAAACTCTCACTCTTCGCTCACACTAATCCGCCAAACCTCAAACCATCTCTCTCCTTCGCCCTTCGTCCTTCGTCCTTGCCGAGTCGAAGCCGCTGCCTCGCCGCCGACGCCGCCGTCGCCATCGCCATCTCCTCCCTCCCTCCCTCCCTCCCTCAAGTCAATCCTGGAGAGATCAGTCCATTGTCGAAGCAATTTATCACGTCTTAGGGCCCCTCCGCCTTCAAGAAAGAGGGGCCAAAAGCAGACGGGACAGGGGTGGAGGAGGGGGAGAAGAGGAAGGGGAGGAGGAGGTCGAAGTAATGAAAGGGAGGATGAGAGGAAGATAGGAAGGAGAGAGATATAAAGAGAGGTGGAAGGATGACATTTTAAACAAATTAGAAAGAAGGGATGAGGGAATACCAAGAGGAGAAGTGGTAGAAGGGAACAGAAGACTCGGAAAATAAGGAGACGGAGTTTACAGCAAAGGAAGGAAGAGGAGGCGAAGAGAAGGAGGGAGTCTAAGATCTAATGGTTGGGGCGGGGGTGATTGAGGGGGGGGGGGGCTGAGAAGGGAAGAGGACGAAGGGGGGCGGGAGGAGGACTAATGGAAGGAAGAAGGGAGGAGATGTGTTAGTACATGGCCTCGCCCTGGTAATGGTAGCTGTAGTTACAAGCTCATAATTGCAGCCAGCATAGTTTCGTAATACGGTGAAGCGTATGAATATATATATTTCTGCAACGTAGAGATGCATACAGAGATTTCACCCAGTCAACAGTGGAAAACAAATACAGAGTGAATAAGAAATAATAAAGATGAGTTTTTCAACGTTTTATTGTGTTTTTCATTCATAATATTGATTTAAGTGCATCCTGGCAAATGTCCCAGAGAGAGTGTTCGGTGAAGCGTGATGCATGTAGCGGAGGGGAGTTTAGTGGATAAAGTTCTCTCGATGAACAAGGTGTTTACGCCCAGTCATCACAAACGTAAAGTAAGGGTGATGTGCAATCAAATATTCACAGAACGGTGGAGAGAGAGAGAGAGAGAGAGAGAGAGAGAGAGAGAGAGAGAGAGAGAGAGAGAGAGAGAGAGAGAGAGAGAGAGAGAGAGAGAGAGAGAGATAGAAAGCTCATTTTTGGTTCCCTGTCATTACATGGTGTAAAGTGGCATCTGGCGGAGAAGGGCCCAAGCTTCGTCTAATGACAGCTAAAGAAGAGACTCTGTAAAGACGTATGGGGGTAGGGGGAAGGGGAGGGGGATATGGAGGCGCGCACGCCCTCTGGCTCTAATATCCGCATCCTTGAGTTGGTTTCTGAGCTGGGATTATCACATGTCTTTTATTAATCATTCTCAAGACTCTTTCGGATCCGATGTATTAACACTTGCATTTGTTGTCTTATTGCTTAGCTGTTCTTTTCGCCATTTTCCCTTCTGCTATTTTTCAAATTATTTTTTAATGCTCTCTTCATCTCCCTCGTTTAATTGATTTATTGATTTATCAAATTTTGTATATATATATTTATATCCACCGTCATATGTTTATTGCTTTCTTTTTCTCCTATTCTCTTTCTTTGAAGCTTTTTTTTTCTTTTCTTTTCTTTTCCTTCTTCCTCATGATGTCATGTATGTTTATAAAGCTGTTGAATTGGCACATCAGGTGTACGCAGAAATTCGTACCACAAATGTTTTAAAAGTTATGTGGTCGCTCACAAAGTCAGTCGTTTATCACAGCTGTTGTTTAAACTATCATACCTTCTTCTGTGACTCCTCTTAAATTATGACGCAACGCATTAGAGGAGCATATCTGCTCATCAACATGTGCCTGACATTATGCATGCATGATCCAGGTCTCTAGCGGTATTAATGTCAGGCGACCGCTCTCAGGTGAGCCAATAAAATATTTCAAATTGCATGTTATGATGTCAGGCCCGTTCGAGAATATCAAATGTCCTTCTTATTGCGTGCTTATCCTGCTTTATTTCACGGCCAATTTCCCCCTCACTTTGAGGACGCGTCTCCCCTCCCTTTCAGCGTACCTGTGAGCCGATCTCGAGGGGAGGGGGGGCCGGGAAGTAGATTAAAGGTGTAAGTAAGCGTGGAGGAAGTACTCCCTTGATGCGATGCCGCCAAGGTAGTTTGGAACATGGAGGCGGATTTTACTCTCTTATTTTAAAGACCTGCGATGTAAAGTGGAGAAACGAAGTCGCTCTCTTTAATGATATATTCAGAAGTCGTTCCTCCCGAGAACGCGAGAGCAGAGGGTCGCAGCACACGCCCAGGGCAGACTCCGACGAGGTGGGCGGTCGTGATGGACGCTTTCAATATCGCGCACGAGGCAAGAAATTCATGTCCGTAACAAGTTTAAAGGCGTCATAATGAAGATACTACGTTGTGTCTCGTGCGCGGAGCATTGTGCTCGTGGAAGTATAATAGGGCGAGGGGGAGTTGTGAGGTATACGAGTCTCACGTTCCATGTTCATGAGGAGGAGGTCATAGAGCGGGCGAGCGGACGCGGGGAAGTACCCGAGAATTTAAAGTGAAACAGGTAATTCGTAATTATGATGTTGTGCGAATGTGGTTCGTTGCGATTCCGGGGCTCGAGATAATCGCGTTTGTTTGTCTTGATGGGTTCTTATATGCATTTTGGAGCACACGGTCTTAAGGAAAGCGGTGTGTTGCCGAGAAACGCAGAGGCAGAGAGGACAGTAAACCTAATGAAATGCACACGGAAACTCTTGCACTGGGATGAACATGAAAGCCAAGTGAAGAAAAGCAGCGAATTATGTAAACCATTCCCGCAGATATCCTAAGCTTCATGATGCTCTAATGGTAATTCGACGACCGGTATGCTGATGGCGCCCGGGCTTCCGTGTGACCAGTTCTCTCTCTCTCTCTCTTTCTCTCTCTCTCTTTCTCTCTTTCTCTCTCTCTCTTTCTCTCTCTCTCTTTCTCTCTCTCTCTTTCTCTCTCTCTCTTTCTCTCTCTCTCTTTCTCTCTTTCTCTCTCTCTCTCTCTCTCTTTCTCTCTCTCTCTCTCTCTTTCTCTCTCTCTCTCTCTCTCTCTCTCTCTCTCTCTCTCCTCTCTCTCTCTCTCTCTCTCTCTCCTCTCTCTCTCTCTCTCTCTCCTCTCTTTCTCTCTCTCTCTCTCTCTCTCTCTCTCTCTCTCTCTCTCTCTCTCTCTCTCTCTTTTCTCTCTCTCTCTCTCTCTCTCTCTCTCTCTCTCTCTCTCTCTCTCACACACACACACACACACACACACACACACACACACACACACACACACACACACACACACACACACACACACACACACACACACACACTTTCTCTCTCTCTCTCTCTCTCTCTCTCTCTCTCTCTCTCTCTCTCTCTCTCTCTCTCTCTCTCTCTCTCCTCTCTCTCCTCTCCCCTCCTCCTCTCTCCCCTCTCTCTCTCTCTCTCTCTCTCTCTCTCTCTCTCTCTCTCTCTCTCTCTCTCTCTCTCTCTCTCTCTCTCTCTCTCTCTCTCTCTCTCTCTCTCTCTCTCTCTCCGCAGTTTAATTCCGTCGAATATCTATTTGGACGCGATGATCAAAATATGATTCGAATCTCCGGAAAGGCACGGAAATCGACAGATGACTCGAGACAGGGAAATCTCAGCGGACAGACGATCAGACTTACAATATAGGGAACTTCCTTGAGTCATAAAGAAATCCGACGACGGCTGCCATGATGGACGAAGAAAAGGGGGACTTTCGCCCCTACGGAAACGGCGCAAGATCCTTACAACATCGATGAGGGAAGAGAATCGTAAGAAGGATAAAAAGGAGAAAACTGAAACCAATGTGAAACATTTTTGACTTTTCCTTAGGGGCGGGGGAAAAAAAAAATAATAAAAGATAACTCGTGTGTGATGTACCTGAACCCGTAGTTGCAGCGGTTTATCCAAAACGAGAAGATAGTGGAGACCGAAGTAAAGATTTGTAAAATATGAAAAAGGGGAAAAATGCAAACACGAGGGTTCTGATTAGAGACTCCGAAGGGGAAAGACGATGGAGCAACTCGAGGGGAATGAAAGGAGGAATTTAGAGGAAGGGGGAGTGGCGAAAGGGAGAGGAGGTGGAGGAAAGGGGAGAGGGAGAGAAAGAGGAGAGGCATGGAGGGAGAGAAGTAGGAGAAGGGAGAGGGAGAGCGAGAGCGAGAAAAGGAGGGGAGGAGAGGGCAGAGGAATCGAAGAAGGAAATGGGAGACGGAGAGCGAGAGAAGGAGAAGGAGAGGGAGAGGAGGGGGAGTCGGAGTCGGAGAAGAAGAGAAAGAGAAATGGGGAGAGGAAGAGAAGGGGGAGAGGGAAGAGGGAGAGGACAGGGGCAGAGGGGAGAGAGTCTGGAAGGAAAGATGAGGGGCGAGGGAGGGTTCTCTGACAGCGGAGATCCTCCCAGCCTCCCCTCCACCAGCCAAGTGGAAAGTAATTGTTCTTTTGTGACCCAACATTTCTTCGGCGATTGTTGGGAACTTTGGCAATTATTGTGGCGATTTTATTTCCAGTCTTTATTTTCCCCTCGTTTCATTTTTTTTTTTCTTTTTCTTTTTTGCGTTATGTCTTTCCTTTCTCCCCCTCCCTCCCCCTCCCTTTTTACATGCGTGATCTGAGGGTGTATTAGGGTCGGTTTTGCCTCGTGTTTAGATCCAGGAGGATGACTTCATTCTTTTTCTGGAAGGTTTGTTGGAGGTGAAAACACGCTTGTTAGAAGTTAGAAGTTACCAAAAGAGAAAGGGAACTAGTTATGAAGATCACAAGTAAATTTACTAGGAGGGATAGTAGTAGGGGGTAGAAACAGAACTATTCCTAATTATAACGATGCTGTTGATAATCATCATTTCTATCCTATTAACAATGTTGAAGATAATAGTAAGGAGGAGATAAGGAGAAGTAGTTTAGAATTTTCTCTTTAAATATTTAATATCTTCAGGTACTAACGTTTGTTCTCTTTCCAGGTACGACCACGGAATGCGCATTGCCTCCTCCTCTCCGCCACCTCCCCCCTCCATTTCCCCTTCCCCTCCCCCCTCCTCTTCCCCTTCCCCTTCCCCTTCCCCTTCCCCTTCCCCTCAGAGCCCCGTAAGTGTTTCCGAGATGTCTCGAGGAACTTTCGCCGAGGAATATGATAATCGCGACCCGTAAGTAAATCTTAATTCGGCGGAGCGGCAATATACTGGCCATGGGTGTGTGATTCCCTGATATATGGCCATGTTTACTCCCGCTGATGTTCCCTGGGGGTTGGGGGTTGGGATTTGGGTGGGGGGCTGGGGGGTTGGAGGGGGGTGGAAGGGTGAGTGGACGAAGGAGGAGATGGAAAGAGGGAAAGAAAGGGAGTGTTCTGGATGGAGAGATGATGGTGAGGATGATGGAGATGGAGAGATGAAGATGATGGTAAGGCAGAAGGGAGATGGCGAAAAACGAAACGAAGATGGAGTGTTGGGGATGCAGAGATGGCGATGATGATGGCGAGGCAAAACAGAAAAGGGGAAGGAGCAGAGTGAGATGGAGATGAAGAAAGGAGAGAATATAATTCGATAATTATCACAATTAGCATGGTAATAATACCGAAAAGCCCATAGTAATACAATAAAGCAAAGAGACAAGCAAGAAGAAACGCCATAGCAAAAGCCAAGAAAACAAGGCACAAAAAAGAGGCAATAAAAGCGGGGAGGAATATCAAGAAGAGCAGCGAGAAGGACCCGGCGAGGGGCGGGGGCCGTGCATATGTAAACAGCCTATTACTCTCCGTCAGGGCGTGGCTGCTAATTCCCATGGATAATGTCCGATGATGGCGGCGAGGGCAGCGCAGAGGCAACAGTATCTGGCGACGGAGACAACTCACGGCGCATAATGAGGACGCGTGGCCATCAGTCCTCTTTGCGAGGGCCAGGGAACGCGCGCGCGGGCCGGCGGAGGAGCATCGCGAGCGCCATGTGCAGGGAGGGGAAAGGAGGAGGGAGGGGCTGGGGAAGGTAGGGTGGAGGAGGGGGTCACCACCGTCGCCCTGGTGATTTATCGAGCTGCCCTTTGACCCAGCCCCCCTTCTTGCATAAATTTTACGTCGCTGTTTTTATTTCTACTTTTCTGAAGTTCAGGTGGACGGCCGTGGCTCTTTGTGTTTTGGGTGCGCTATGGATTTTCTGCCGTTCTTGCCTCTGACGGATTGATGAACCTGTGTGGATTTTTGTTCGCTCTCTCTCTCTCCCTATCTCTCTCTCTCTCTCTCTCTCTCTCTCTCTCTCTCTCTCTCTCTCTCTCTCTCTCTGTCTGTCTCTCTCTCTCTCTCTCTCTCTCTTTCTTTCTTTCTTTTATCATAACTTTATCTTCCTGAAGTTATATCCTAATCTCTGTCTATATCTACAATCAATCCTCCTATGTATATTATCTATCTATCTATTTTGTGTTTTCAAGTATGTATGTGTATGTGTGTGTGTGTTTGTTTGTTTGTTTTCCTCTTATATCGGCATTTATCCTGCGCTAGAGTCACAGCCAGACATCAAACTTTCATGATGTCCGCGGTGAATATTTTTTTTATATTGCAACATTGCCAAAGCTACAGCAGGTGCCACTCCTTAACGGTTTGCAGAGCATTGTATTCCAAGTGGCACTCCACTCCGGCTATGTAACGTTGTGCTCATTCAGCATTCACTAATGTTTATTAAATTTGCCCGTAATATATTCAGGTAAATTTGCAATTCATGACTGGAAAATGAGTGTAGAGTGACTTCCAGTGCTGGAGTGGATCGCGGTAGGAGTGGAGTGGATGGAGTGGATGTGGGGGAGGGGTGGATGCCGGGGTGGATGCCTTAGGGTGGTAGAGGGTAGGGAGGGGTTAGGGGGTCCGAGTGACGAGTGCGGGGAGGCATTGTGGTCAGTGAAGGCCAAGGCGACGCCATCTTGCAGAGGACAATGAGGGTGTGTGACCACCTGGAAAATCCTTGTTGGTTCAGACGGCAATAAGTTCTCTCCCCGAAGAGATAGAGGGTGACGTTCGGGCCCGATTTGGGCATTACTCTTATAGAACAGACGACGGCAGGAATTTACGGGGACGTAGAATGAAGTGGATCCCGAGAGGCCATCTTGTTAAGTAAAGTAAGGAGGATGTGGGCCATTTAGTTGCCACACACACGCCGAGGATGAGGTCGGAGGCTGAACATATTTTATGGTCGGGTGGCCTCGCTGATTTGTGTTCTGTCGGTGTTTTCTTGCCATGATGTTATGAGCTTGGACTGATCGCCCCGGTTTGACCCCAAAACTGGTCAGCCCCCCAAAAAAAACTGTTGGAACACCTTCAGTCAGCGCCAGATGTCACAGTCATCCCCTACCGCTATAGTTAGCCCCTCGATGTCACTGCCAGCCCCATTAAGTTTTGTTATTAGGTGACTGTGTCAGGTGGACAGCAGGAGGGGCGCCGGTCCGAGCTTCCATACGTGGGAGGAGCTACCCCTCCCTTCCATCTCCCCCTACCCTGGCCCCACCCGCGCCGTTGTCCTCTCATATTCGAATTTCCCTTTACCCTCCTCAAATCCTACAGAAATACCTGATGCCAGCCCCCTTTCCTCATATCCACGCCACCCCCCTCTTCTATACTCTTACCTGAACACCGTCTCTCTATCACTGCAATATTCCAAATCACCTATCACCACGTATTCCATCCAGTGCTTCTTCACTCCCTACCCTGCACACCTACCTAGCAACCCTAGCAACACAACACTGGTGCCTGGTTATGTGAGATTTCGAACGTAGATCTCATAAGATTTCGACCTTTTACCAGTGTTTATCATAACAGATTACTGCCAAGAACCAAGGCCATAGAAACGGATTGTCCTATGCGATGAGTGAGAACACCCCCTCCCCCTCCCCCATCGAGCCCCATGAGGTCAGAGGGGCGTGGGTGGAGTCCAGTCTCGGTCACGGCGTCTAAAGCTTTGTTGACAGTAATGATGGCTGCAGGGAAGGCGCTGGCCTGATGCTGCACCCTTATCAGAGCTGGTGGTGTGAGCGCGGCTGTTGTTACATTATTTTACTTCTCGTTCATTTTGTTGTCAGATAGTTAGTTATATTACTCGTCGGTGGCTCGCTGAAGACAGGGCTGTTAGTACTTCTTCAGTATTAGTTAAGGCGGGATTTTTCTATACTTTTATTTTCTTTATGTGATGAATTAAATCCACTGGAAATCGTCACATTGTTGCTTTTGTTTTTCCTTTTTTCCTTTCCGGTATTTATTTCAGGTAAATTGTTGCCTGTTTGCCTTTCCATTATTTATTTCAGGTACTGAATGCAAGTACCGAAGGATGGTTTAATCTTCCTGAGGAGTGTGACACCCTCGGTTGCACTTAAGAGACGCGAAACTACTTTGACCTTCAGTTCACAGTTGGTATTTTCTTTCGCTACCCAAAGAAAGAAAAAGTTATTAGCTCTTGTTTTTCCTTTCGCTTGGCTGGCGTGAGACCCATACCAATTAAGCTCACACATATATCTATTTTTCTTTATTCAAACAAAATCGTCATCAGTTTGCATATATTTCTTCTTTATTCCAACAAATCGTCAATCGTAATAGTTGCAAGAGAATCCAAATATTGTCAACAAACATCATGCAGCTGTTGCAACCCGATTTACGAGCCATCCAGACGATGATTGTTATCGAGGTACTTTGCATATGATAGAACGCCAATTCGTCATGTTTTTTATACGTGCACGTGTTGGTCGCGCTGACTTCCCTGCTCATAAAGACGAGGTGGAGGGAGGTGCGACGCCCAGGTAATGGCCGAGTCGGGGATAAAGACTTCAGGACTTGGTGAGAGGTACGTGTGTCTCTCTGTCTCTGTGCCCCCCCCCCCTCTCTCTCTCTCTCTCTCTCTCTCTCTCTCTCTCTCTCTCTCTCTCTCTCTCTCTCTCTCTCTCTCTCTCTCTCTCTCTCTCTCTCTCTCTCTCTCTCTCTCTCTCTCTCTCTCTCTCTCTCTCTCTCTCTCTCTCTCTCTCTCCTTCTCCTCCCTCCCCCTCGAGTATAAAGAAAACAAGATTCAAAAGAGATGCTGTAGAAGAGAAAAGAAGAAAAAAGACTATGGTAACGACGAGGGTGATAAAGAAAGAAAGATCAAGTTGAAAATGAGAATGTATGTGCGAGAAGGAGAAGCTAAAGGATTGCCCCTTTTTCTCAAGCGCGTTACATGTGGTCTTTCTTTATCTCTACCACTCAAAGTCAGAGCTTAATCACAAGGACGGAAATTGATCAGGTGGAAATTATATGCAAATTTTGTAAATAGTCTGGAATTTACTTCATTTGCTGCGTCCGGGACGCAATGTGACATCATTAACGAAACTGTAATTCAATTCTACTATTCTACCATAAGGAATGCAGATCTTGCGAGATGTTTTGACGATAATCCTCGCGCGGGTTACCACAATCCAGATGGGATCGGGTATCTATTTTAATTATTGTAACTTCATCCTCGCCCCTTTCCGGTCGACGTAATTATGTTCCTTCGGGCGGGACGCGTAGGTGTTGATGACGCCCTTGACTGTACTCCTCAAGCAGCTTTGGCTCCTCGCGTGACGCCGATAATGTCTTGCTCGAGACTTTTATCAGCGCATCTCTTCTTTATCACTTAATGCCTTGTAGCCTGTCCAATGAACTTTTCTTTTATCGCCCTTCGTTGTAGTTGAATTCGGGGCCAATTAGCTTGCAGGTGATCTTGTTTAGCCTCCGTGCGCTGTTCGGCCGACTGCGAATCGACGTTATCTCTCTGAGCCGCGTCCTCTGCTCGTGCTACGGCCATCGGACGTCGCACTTACAATCGTGGCGAGTGTTGGTTACGGCGTGTTTCATGACTTGTGGTTCATGTTTTCTATTAAATGTCAAGAGTAGTGGGCGTCAAACGATCTTTATCTTGGTTATATGCTCCTCCCCCCCTTTGCCTCTGCCCCCCCCCCCTTACCCTTTGCCTCTTCCTCCCCCTCCTTTCCCTCTCTCTTCACCCTCTTCCGACCGCCTGTCTGCGCTATAATAGTCTGGTTTTATTGCCGGTTGATGAGGGCGTGAGGGCGAGGGTGAGGGCCAGGGTTAGGGTGGGGATAAGGGGGACCGCATACAAGGGGTGAGTCACAGGGTATGATGCCCCCTTCACCCGGGCACAGATGAGGTGAGGCATTCGGCAAAGGTTGACATTTACTAACCCATCTCGTATTTTCTCCAACGTAAAATCCTCCGTTTCATCAATATCCAAAGACGAAGGTCCACAACCATATAAACCCTAAAAACAAAAGAGAAAATCGACTGCCAAATCAACAGCCGAAAATTCTTCCCGTTGCGCCGTCGAGAGTCGAGGGCGTGTGGCTCGCGTCGCCGGAGCCTCTGGAATCATCACGTGCTTATAAAGGTTAATGTGCTGGTGGACGTCGGGGATGCGAGTGTGGGGCGCCCGCTGCCATGCACCTGTGAGATGTATATCGCGTGGAGATCGGGCGGAGACAGTTATGGATCCCTTGTGGATGCATACAAGTCTCAAAGGGTGTGACGTGATGGCGAAGGGTGGCAAATACGGTTCAGAGTCAGAAACTCTTTGGGAAATATTTAAGTGGGAAATATTTACCGGGCTGCCCTGGGAGGCATCTGAGTGAAGGCTCCCAGCATGCAAATGATAAAATGTCCGACAAATCGCAAATCGTGTTTGCTCGTTCGCTTCTCTCGATGTTCCGGACATTGTCTTTTTCGTTCTGTGTGTTTTTTTCGCCTTCATACCTTTGTCTTTCTTTCTGTTTTTGGCTAATCCTCCTTCCCCCTTGGTCTGCTTCACTCCCTTCATCCATCTCAAACTCAGTCTAATTCTAGCTTTATGTCTCTCTCTCCCTCACTCACTCGCTGTGTGTGTGTGTGTATATATATATATATATATATATATATATATATATATATATATATATATATATATCTATATATATAATATAATATATATATATATATATATATATATAATATATATATATATATATATATATATATATATATATATATATATGTATATGTATATATATATATATATATATATATATGTATATATATATATATATACATATATATATACATATATATGTGTGTGTGTGTCTATATCTGTATCTATGTCTGTATATATGTCTATCTATATCTATCTCTCTATCTGTCTCTCTCTCTCCAGCACATTCTTCCTCTCAGCAACAACTTCCTCCCTATCCCCCCCACCCCCGCCCTCCTCCTCTCACCTCGTCCTCCTTTACCATCCCTCGCCCCCTCCCCTCTCACCCCCCCTCGTATCGTCCCACGCCCCTCCTCGACCCCCCTCATCCTCCCTCGCCCCCTTCCTCGCCCTCCCTCGCCCCCCCTCATCCTCCCTCGCCCCCCCCCCCTCATCCTCCCTCGCCCTCCCTCCGCCAACGCAGGCTTTCTTTTAATCCTCTTCCAAGAAGTCACTTGCGAAGGCTCAAGATCGGTTCCATCTTTCATTTATCTCTTGCGCCGTCCTTCCCTTTTCCTCTCTCTCCCCTCATTCACACCCTCTTATTCTCACTTGAATTCTTATTCTTATTATTGTCCTTTGTTGTCTTCTTCTTATTTCTTTATTTTCCATTTCTTTTTCTTATTTTTCTTCTTCCTCTTTCTTCGATTTTTTTTCTTTTTCTTCTTCTTCTTCTTCTGTTACCCTGTCTTTTTCCTCTTCCACACACCTCCTCTTCTTCCTCCTCTTCACATTCATCTTCCGCTTCCTTCTCTTCCTCCTCTTTGTGTACTTTCTCCTTCATATCCTCCTCCTCATCATCTTTGTTTACTCTTCTCCCTACCTGCCCCCTCCTCTTTCTCCTCCTTCCCATCCTGTCTCGCCTTATTTCCCCTCACTTGTGTCTTATTATCCCACCTCTTATTTGCTTGTCTTTCTTGCAACCCCTCATCTCATCTCATCTTTCTCTCTATCTCTCTTTCTCTTTTTTTTCTCTCTCCTTGATTTTAATTTCAATTGCAGTTCTTACTTGCTCTTTGTTCTTTGTCCCCTATCTTCCTATTTGTTTTTTTCGTCTTTGTCCAACGTCTTCTGTCTCTCCTTTTTTATCCTATCCTCGTATTGTAATTTATTTGATGTGTCTCTGTCCCCCTTCGCTTTCATTTCATTTCTGCTTATCATTGACATTCGCTGTTGTTGGTCACTGGTTTCCTTTCTTCTTTCTCTGTTCTCTCTCTCTCTCTCTTTCTCTCTCTCTCTATCTATCTATCTATCTATCTATCTATCTATCCCTATCTCTCTCTCTCTATCTCTCTCTCCCTCTCTCTCTCTCTCTCTCTCTCTCTCTCTCTCTCTCTCTCTCTCTCTCTCTCTCTCTCTCTCTCTCTCTCTCTCTCTCTCTCTCTCTCTCTCTCTCTCTAACTCTCTCTCTTCTTCTTCTTCTTCTTTTGTTGCCGCTTCTTTGTTGTTGTTTTTCATTTGCTAGATCCTTATTTGTATATGTCGATTTTTTTGTGCGTGTTTGTTTACGTTTGGTGTAAGCTATCCTACCTTCTCCTTTATCCAATTATTCCATCCATTCCTTTATCCTTCTTTGCCTCCATCCTAGCATTTCCTTGCAGTAACAGCACCCCCCCCCCCACCCCCACCCCCGCCCCAAACGCAGGATCGTGGCGGCGGCAATACAAAATCCATTAACAGAATTCCTTCCCGCATTAGCGCCCAGACTGCGAGGACTCTGAGTCAACACAAGTCCTCTTCAGATTTCTTCGGTTTCTCCGGCATAAGGTTGAATACACTCGGATGATATTTTTCCTTGTTTTGTGTCCAGCCTGGAGTGCAAATATCGTTAAGTT
>NW_028234415.1:37953645-37958645 GCF_977035675.1 Penaeus japonicus | reverse complement strand
GTATTTGGAAAGAGGAATATATATGTGTGTTGTGTATGGGAGGTATGTGTTTGTTAATTATATTAGTTTTGATGGAAATGTGACATAAAAGTGATCATGCTCTGTTAGGTTAATTCCCGGGGGAAACATTTTTTTTTTATCAACAACAAATATGAGACTCTGACCGGACTTTCAGAAGCGCAGCGAGGATAAACACATTATTTTTTTTAACAACTTGATTATGCAAACTTTATCGTTTACACCAAACTTCAAGCAACAGAAAAAAACAGAGATAAAGCTGAGCCTTCGTGCAGTGGGACCATCCGTCAAAGTAGCTACCTTCCTCACCCTGCCAATTACGCGCCTGGTTCACCTGGCGGCTCTTCCACTCTCTGTCGGCTGCCCTCTCCACCTTCCTCCCTCCCCTTTTACAGCAGCATCTTCCTTCGCCCTTTCTCCTCCTTGTCTTCCTTCATCACGCACAGCATCATCATCTTTCTTTCCTACTCATCTTCTTCTTCCTTCTTCTCCCTTTACAGCCTTGTCATTTTCCTTCATATTTATTCTTCTTTCTTATCTTCTTCCTCCCTTTCCTTCCTCTGTCTTTATTTTTATCAGCGTCTCCATCCATATTCCGTTTTCGTTCACCCTCCCTTATCTTATCAGTATTCTCTCTTCTTCTTATCCTTCGCCTCCATTCCTCCTTTCCGTTCGCCCTCCACACCTCTGCCTTGTTACCTGTTCCGCATCTTCGCCCCATTTTTCGTCTCCTCTCTTCTGATTCCTTCTCTTCCACTCTTCTCGGTCTTCCATCCGTGGACGCTGTGACCTAAGGTGTTCCTCAGCCGCTGTTGGGAACTGACCTCGCCCGTGACCCTTGCCCAGCAGAGGTCGGGCTCTTCCCGGACTTGCAGTGTTGCTCGGGGGACGGTTTGCTTCCGGGATTGTATTTATCTTTGAAAAAAAATAGTTTTGTTCAAATTAAGATGTTGTAGGATAGGGCAATCAAAAAGTGTATTTACCATATAGACACACAGCTATACATGTATATATCTATATATATATAAAGATAGATAGATAAATATATATATATATATATATATATATATATACATATATATGAATATGTATATTTATATATATATACATATGTATGTATATGTATATATAAATATATATATATATATATGTAAATATATATATATATATATATATATATGTATATATATATATATACATACATATGATGTAGACATTTATGTATATGTATGTGTGCGTCTATGTGCGTTTTCATGATCGTGTATTCATAAGCATGCATTAGGAGACAACGTGATTCGGTGAAAAAACAATCGCAATAGCGGCCCTGAAATGTAGACGGAACTTTGCTTCGGTTTTCAAACAACGAAAAGCGAATAAATGATGATGTGGCCCGAGTGAGTGAGTGTGTGTGTGTGTGTGTCTGTCTGTCAGTAGATTAAATGAAGTAGAGCCTTATTTGATGTTTTGAAATTGAAAGAATTCTGGATGATGAATGCGCTCCTCGGCTGCCGCGCCTCCTCGTCTAGTGTCAAGATCAAAAGCCAAGTTTTGTTGACTCGCTGCAACATATGTATGATTTGGACCTCATTTTTTTTCTCGAGTTTACCTGACTTCTGAAGAAGCACAAGTTGATATTTCTCATTGATATGTGTTTTTGCTGTTATTTTTTTCGCAAGAATAGTTTTACAATTAGAACTGTTACGATATAACGAAGATCGGGGATCGTCTTTACACTAGACTCGGTTTCTTACAAAGGGGTTTCGAGTCCACATGAGTCGTACGCACATAAGGGCCCGGCGAGTGTGCTAGAGCAAGACTAAAGCTCTTAATTACTACAAAGATTACTACGACGCTCGAAAAGGAACGTGGAGTAGTTAGGTCTTTTCAGAGGGTCTGTTTCTTGAAGTCTCTCTTACTCCTCTGTTTTATGTAATCTGGTTTCTCTTTATTCTCCTTGGCGTTCACGTTAGGGGACATTGTCATTTTGTTTTTGAAGTCTCTCTCTCTTGGTTATATGTAATCTGATTTCTTCCTGATTCTCCTTCGTATTAACCATAGGGTACAATGTTAATAACAGCAATGACAGTAATAACAGCATCGTGGACGCAGATGCTCGTGGGTAACAGTGATATCAGTTGTCTTAAGGAGACTTGTCAATCCACTTAGGTGCTTTCGCATGTGCTTAATGTGTTTCTCGGATTTCACGATATTTACGCTAGAAGAATATGATAACACGCAAAACAAGTCGGCAGCGAGGGTTACTCACCTGGCAGCAAGCTCTCTCCTGTGGTCACCTGAACGGACTCCGTCGCTAGGAATTCTACAGATAATATTGTTAGTATTGCCTGTCATTTTTAGGATTGATCTCTCGTATATTTATTTGTACGTTGAGTCAAGAGTCCGGTATAGAAAGAACGGATCAAACATTTGTGGTTCCTTTGATGATGTTAATGTCCTGGCAGTAAGTCACTTGGTGACTGTGCCTGTTGTTTCATAACAATAGCGGTATCGACTTTTATGTTCGTCTGTTGGTGGTTAGTTTTGAGAATTGTTTTATTTCTTTCTAATTTAAGAACACAATTAGTGACTGCACAGTCAGTTTGATGTATTATATGTCTTTCATTTCAACAGTGATTACACGGTAGAATGGACAGATACGAGTGGGTTGTGAAATAAATAAACTCGTTAGAGTCTGAAAACTACACATTATCTAGGGTGTAAGATATACAAACGCACACACGCGCGCGTTTGTGTGTGTGTGTGTGTGTGTGTGTGTGTGTGTGTGTGTGTGTGTGTGTGTGTGTGTGTGTGTGTGAGAGAGAGTGAGTGAGTGTACGCGTGTGTGTGTGTGTGTGTGTGTGTGTGTGTGTGTGTGTGTGTGTGTGCGTGTGTGTGAGTGAGTGAGTGTACGCGCGTGCGTGTGTGTGTGCGTGTGTGTGTGTGTGTGTGTGTGTGTGTGTGTGTGTGTGTGTGTGTGTGTGTGTGTGTGTGTGTGTGTCCGTGTGCGTGTTTGTGTGTGTGTGCTGGTGCAGCGTGTCCGGGTGTAAGAGAGTGGGCCGAGGCCTGGCGTCACGAGAGCGAGGTAGGGGGCGCTCCCTTCCCTGCGTCGGGTCCTTGATTGACAGTCCAGGGGGACGCCAGGAACCCAGGCCACGCTACTCCAGGCGGCCTCCCCGTCAGCCACCGGATATATATAATGTTACTAGTCGGTGCGCGGTAGAGGAAGGGAGGCACAGTAAAGAAAAACAAACATAGATATGCGAAAAAAGAAGAAAGGTGAAGCTAAGAGGAGAGGAGAGAGAAAAAGAAGAAAGATGGGGGGTAAGAGGAGAAGAGAGAAAAACAAAGAAAGATGAAACTAGAAGAAAGAAAAGGAGATAGATAAAGCTAATCGAGGCGCGGTAGAGAGAGGGGGAATAAAGAAGGAAAAGTAATAATAGAGAAACCTAGAAGACAAGAAAATAAAGCAAATGAAACAGGAGAGAAAACTGAAGGACCGATTAAACCGCCGGTGATTACATAACTGGTGGATAGGCGTTGTATTGATAGTGGTGTTGGATAGAGGATCGGGGAGGAGAGTGGATGGTAGGGGGGGAGAGGAGGGTAACACGCGCCTCTGACAGCGGCGCGGCGTGGCACCCACCTGCGCTCCCGCCTCCCCCATCTGCTGTATCGCCAAGATTCATTGTCATCGAATTATTTGATTATTGCCTGTTATTCTCAGAAATTGCATAGTTTATCTCCCATTTTGCACCTGTCAATCATACTTGATAAGTCCGAATTATTATTTTTTTTAATTCTTGCGTGTTTGGAATTCAAATATGTGCATGTATGTTAATGTGTGTAGGAATATGTAAGTTAAGGTATATACATGTGCGTATATATGTATGTATATATATATATATATATATATATATATATATATATATATATATATATATATATATATATATACATACATTTGTGTGTGTGTGTGTGTGAACGGCCACCAACACACATATATATATATTGGCAGTATTTTGCAGAGAGTTTGTTCAAGTTCGGTAAAAGCGTGGGGGGAAGTGGAGTTAACTTGATCGGAATCTATTTCGCAGACAATTTACGAAACTTTGCGCGGAGTTGAAGGAAACCGAGTTAATTGTCCGCGAGAAGACGTTGAAGAATGAAGTCGGCGGGTGTGGCGTTTTTCTTTCCCTCCTCGCGGATTGCGGCCGGGCGTCTCGACTCTCATTTTGATTGCTTGTTTGTGCGGTTCTCGGTATCGTGTAAGAGTTATACAACCATTATAGTTCTTTTTGGCCATTAAAAGCGAGAGGCAGGGTTGATGAGGGAGTAAGAGATATTATTTGTCATAACGCAATAAACGTTTGTGTTTCTCTTTGACGTTGCTTTGTTTCTGTTGTAAGGAAGGCGTAAAGGAGTCGTAGGCGCCGTGTCAAATAGGCAGAGTAAGGGTAGGGGGAGTAGGGTGGGAGGGTAGGTAATCGATGACAGGAGAAGCTAGTCATTAGGGAAGTATTGAGGTGATGTTGGACCAACCCCTCCCGTGTCTGCACGTCTGTCAATACGTCATCAGTGCCCTTGCCGTATTTGTTTACCTTTTGATGTTATTTTCGTTGCCTCCACCAAATATCTTTGTGTGTTTGTTTTTTGTTCGTGGGAGGTTTGGGGAGGTGTTGGCAAGCCTCGTGGAGGAGCGTCGCCACTCAAGCTCGGGCTGGAGATAGTGTCAAGTTCACGCAAGTTCATGACAGGATCCGAAATATAAAGTGACTCTGGAGTCGAGATATTATCACTCGCTCACCACGCTCCGTTGACTGTTCGCCGGAGGACGTAATTTTACATGTACACGCATTACGCCGTGAAGGCAGTATATATTCATCGCCACCTTTGCTTTGAGTCATTCATCGATAGCTAAGTTTTCGCTGATCTTTGACTTAGAGAGAAAGTCTAGGGTGAAAATAAACGAAATCTAAGGGAAA
>NW_028234415.1:37943645-37948645 GCF_977035675.1 Penaeus japonicus | reverse complement strand
GGGATTGGAGGGGATTATTAGCCAAAGGGACTATCTACCTCCGTGGCTTTCTTCCCCTTCCTTCTGTCTCCTGGATCCTCCCGAAGCGGACAGCTGGAGAAAATCACTTATTGTGTGGCCGGCCGGGAACACTCACACTCCGCGTATATGGAGTGTAACATTTCTGTATTGTGCTTAGGCAAACAAGAGGGACGTAAACTTTTTTTTTTCTTTCCTTTTTTATTTGTTATGGCTTTTCCCATTATGGAATGGGTAAATCATTTTTTGAAGGCCGTCGGTTGAACTGCTTTATTAATTCGAGAACTGATGAAGAGATTATGACTTCCCCTACGACCGCTGCAGTGAGAAATCAATTTGGATAACTTTTACCATTTCATTATAGGTTACTGTCTAATATAATTACAATAACTAGAACTGCTGATTAAGTCATACGCAAGATTATTAACTCTCTCCCTTCTGAAGCCGTCTGCCTCCTCGCCGTGGAGTACCAGTAACAATAACACAATTCGGCCCTCCCTTCGTCCCCTCCTTTCGACCCTTCTCTACGCCCCCCTCCCTACGCCCCCCTCCCTAAGCCCACTCCCTTCGCCGGAGGAACAGGCTCTCCGGCACTCAAGCCTCCGATGACAGCCTACTATTGGTGGTTTCCGGCTGCGGTATTAATATGCACCCAACTATTTCCCCTTCGGACGCAATTATGGAGATGTGAGTGAGAAGGGCGCAAATGGTATTATTAAAAGTGATCGGCTCTGTGCCCTGGACTCGCCGTCAGGAGCGCCGTCGTGTGGGGGAACTCGGCTCACTGGGTTGCTCGATTCGGCTCTTTTATCGGATGTTCACCTCTAATGTAAAAAAAATGTATATATTGGTGAAACGCCGAGGGGATTGTGGGAATGACAGCTAGTGTTTTGGTATTGTTCTGTTTATTTTCGATTGATTTTGTTTTTTGTCTTTTTTCATTGTAGGTGAAAACATAATTTATTGCCAATTTTTCCTTTGTCTTTGTCGTTTCGTCTCTTTCGTCATTCTTTCGTTGCACAATCGTCCATTAACTGTACATTTCTTGAACTCAAATCGTCGTCATGCAGAATTACATCAGCATCAACGCCGACGGTAAATGAAAGGCGATATTCATGCATGTGTTTGAAGTCAAGGGAAAACGTTGATGGTTCTGCCTGGTAAGTGAATGCTCGGTTCTCTCCGAGCTGCTGGAACCTGAAACACGACTGCTTCTCAGAGATCATGGTTACAGCATTTTTATTATGCAACAACTCTTGAAGTGGTAATTCTGGTGTGTTCCGCTGGCCGTCTGCGTTCTCATCTGAGGAAAAGTCTTGCAGCATGTTTAAAATTCTGCCTTTGGAATTGTATAATGTTCTTCATTATACAAACGGGTGGTTCATTACCATCTTGATTGACGCCAGCGACCGAACGGGGTCCACTTGGGCCGCCCCCGCTCGGTCATATTAAGCAGTGTCTCTAATGCGAGGTCCGGCCTTGACACCTTCCACACCTGGTTTTACTGGCCGTGTTTGCCTGCGCTCTCTTGAGGCAATGCCAGACTGTCGTCTCTGCTCTTCATCCTTCGTTTTTAAGCTTGACTTCGTTTTATTTTTGAGTAGTGGATGTGGTGTTGGAAATTTGAGGGGGGCATCTTCCTTGTGTGTTTGTTGGTTAGGTTAAGAAATAATTCAATTTTTCTGATGAATTTATTTTCAGTGTATGTAAACTACAACCGTCGCTTTCCTTATGTCATGCTCGCGGCGTTCGATATCCCTTTTCCTGCTCCGAAATGTAGTGCTTAGGCCTATTTGTATATCTCTCGGTAATGACGTGTCCCAGGACGTTGTGACGAGCCCTTGAATGTTTCATTACTGGTGCATGGGAGCCAGATCACGCAAGCCCCCCCCCCCTCCCCCCATTGCTTGAGCGCCTTCCCTGTTTTCTAATCACTGTTCCTGTCTGTTCCTCATGCATGCTCGCCTCAATTTCTTAGTCAGCAGAGCCTTTTATTTCTTGTTCAACTCTCCCTGCATCATGTCCAGTTTTTTTTCTAGATATTTCCTCCTACTTCCTGGTCAGCACCATCGCTCACTTCCTCGACAATGTCTATAACGGCCTCCTTGTCAGCAATTACGTTCGCTTCCGAGTCAGCGCCCCTTCCCTCCGCCTGCTTCCTATTCTGTGTCTTCTGCTGCCTAGTCTTGCCCACGCCTCTCCTGCTTCCTAGTCTCGCCCACCCTTCTGCTGTCCATCCTCCAGCTTCCTATCCTCTCTCTTCCTCCCTTTCTCATTCTTCCCCCTGCCTCCCCTGCCTCCTGCTTCCCCCTCCTCCCCTGCCTCCTGCTTCCCCCTCCCTCCCATGCCTCCTGCTTCCCCTGCCCCTCCCTCCCCTGCCTCCTGCTTCCCCTGCCCCTCCTTCTCCTGCCTCCTGCTTCCCCTGCCCCTCCCTCCCCTGCCTCCTGCTTCCCCTGCCCCTCCCTCCCCTGCCTCGTCCCCAGCGCCCCCCTCCGGCGTCCCATTCACGCGTGTAACTCTCCATATCGATTAATGTCTTACCCTCATGGAATTGGAATTAGGGCCGATGCTCGAGCGTGTATCAGGGGCAGCCTCAGTGCGCCGAAGGCCTATCACGTCGATCATGATAGGCCTATGATAGACCATTTCTAAAAGTATCGAGATCGGTCGAGTGAGTTAGCATATTGACGCTGTTACTGAATTGTTAGTAATTTTATTTAATGGACTTTTGGGGAGCACTGACCCCCAACCCACCCATCCACCCAGCTGCCCACCCACTCCGAGGACCCCGCCCACTTTGATGGCCCTCTTCCTTGCAAACGCTGTCCGGCGGATCATCTTCCCTCAGCAGTCGCCCACCCAGTTTATCCTCCTTGGGCTTTGTTTACTCTCACCGCTTTACTTGAGGTGTCGCTTGCCTTTCTGTTCGTCCTAGAGACACCGCCCACTCTGATCGTACTCCTTTTTGGTCCCGCCTATCTCCCTAAACCACGCCCTCTGGGAGCATCTTCCTTAGTAATATCCTCTCAGAAGCTCCCACAAGGCAGCGCCCACCCGAATTGTTCTTCTTTGAGTTAGTCTCCTCCCTGATTGACCACCTCAGCCCTATTCCGCCCACCTCAACCCTACTCCTCCCACCTCAGCCTTATCCCTCCCACCTCAATCATACGCCGCCTACCTCAGCCCTACCCCGCCCACCTCAGCCCTAACCCGCCCACCTCAGCCCGAACCCGCCCACCTCAGCCCGAACCCGCCCACCTCAGCCCGACCCCGCCCACCTCAGCCCGACCCCGCCCACCTCATCTCTACTCCGCCCACCGGAGGCACACCCTCCGCCGTGGCAGGATTACGTCTCCTTAATTGAAAAACATGTAGCCGAGCAGACTTCCTGTGCTCGCGCCGGCCGGACCAGACATCGCCTGGTCGTCTCTTTGTTTCCGCGCGGCGACACACCCTCCTCCTCGGCCACTCCTGCGGACGGGATTGGGATGGAGAGTGTACAGGGGGAGAGGGGGGCGGGGGTGGAGTGGGGCAGGATACCCCTTCTTCTCCATCTTTGAGGATCGTCAGAATCTTGATGCCCATCTCGATGCCCGCAGTTCGCCTTCCATGTGCCTTTCCTGAAGTAGGGACACGCGACTGACCCTCGACTCTCACCTTCCCTCTAACGTTGATCCCCCACAGCCTGCTATCACTTTACCCCTTTACCCTTTCCCTCTCAGTTCGTCTTTCCCCTTACGTCGCAAGAGCACGGCTTTCCTTTTTACTCCTTAATCTTCTGCCCTTCCCCTCAACCACCCCCATCCCCCTAGAACCCCCTCCTCAACCCCCGGCTTTCATTTGCTTTCGTTTTTTGCTCATTTTTATTCCGGCGAAGAAGAGCAAATATGGATAAAGAGGTGCTGGAATCGGGGAGGGGGGAGAGGGGGAGTGAGAGAGACAGAGGGGGAGGAGGGAAGGGGGGAGAGAGAGAGAGACGGAGGGGTAGGAAGGAGAGAAGAGATAGTGTAGCAACCTGGTTACCGTCATTATAGCTCTTACGGAAGGATACCCGAAGAGTGAAGTGAGAGAGAGAGAGAGAGAGAGAGAGAGAGAGAGAGAGAGAGAGAGAGAGAGAGAGAGAGAGAGAGAGGAAGAGAGGGAGAAAGAGGAAGAGGGGTAAAGTGAAGATATACGTCAGTGAACACCGTTAATCTGATGTCATTTTTGATTTTTGTCTCACCAATATTTGCAGTTTTATGAGTGATCGTTAGACGCGTGTGGGTCGAGAGGGGAGACGGAGGGGGAGGGGGTCCTAATGAGGGAATGTGAGGGTAGGATTGAAAAGGAAAGAAGGGGAGGGGGAGGCAGACACCCTCCCCAGGGGTTCAGTACTTAGAAGCCTTTAATTTAAAACTCGTCTCTTTATAATTGTGTCTTCTAGGTGAGCGCAGGTATTTTGGGGCCTCTTGGGGCGGAACTTCCTCTGGCTTCTGCGCCTTCAGGTTGTCGGTTTTTAGTGGTTTTTGTTGTTGTTGTTTTTTCAATTTTATTAAATTTAGTTTAGAATGATTACGCGATGCACACACACACGCACACACACACTCACTCACTCACTCACTCACTCACATACTCACTCACTTACTCACTCATTGTAAATTAGGAAGATAATTTTGAAAGAGTATTGGATTTTTATTCACCAGATTAATTTAAGAGGTAGTCTGAAGGATATGCACTGAATGTATGTACAGAAATTCTCTCATTCTCTCTCTCTCTCTCTCTCTCTCTCTCTCTCTCTCTCTCTCTCTCTCTCTCTCTCTCTCTCTCTCTCTCTCTCTCTCTCTCTCTCTCTCTCTCTCTCTCTCTCTCTCTCTCTCTCTCTCTCTCTCTCTCTCTCTCTCTCTCTCTCTCTCTCTCTCTCTCTCTCTCTCTCTCTCACTTTCTCTTTCTCTTTCTCTTTCTCTTTCTCTTTCTCTCTCTCGCCCTTCTTTTCATCTCTTCTT
>NW_028234415.1:37936145-37938645 GCF_977035675.1 Penaeus japonicus | reverse complement strand
ATGGGTATGGGGGGGGGGGTGTATCTACCTGGTCGCACCTCCTGTCCTCGCTGTCGGCCCGAGTCACAGGAGAGCTTTATGAGTGGCTGCGAGACATGGGTCTACCGCTGGCTTTGATAATGAGTTCACCAGATCCTTGATAGTGTTGCCAGCGTGGGGATCTAAAACTCCTTCGGATAGTGTTGCTCATGGGAAGGTTTTATCAAGCAGGGGGTTTTACTGCTCGGATGGAGAGTTCAAGCGTTATGCGATGTTATTCGCACCTTGGTATTCGAATATGTCTCTCGACGGTTGTGTCAGCATGAGGGAATTCCCCAGCATGAGAGTCAGTGACACCATGTGGTGGTGTTGCCAGCATAGAGATGTAACATCTCCAATGGGAATATAATCAACTTGCACAACACCCGGTCGAGCTTACAACGAGTTTATAATATGGATTTAAAAGCTCGATAAGACCTGTTCTCAAACAACTCTATGCTTGCTTTAACGCGCTGCCTGTAGGTGTTCTGGTACAACACCTGAGTCCCCCCCCCCCACCCCCCTTACCCCATCCCCCCGTTAATGTTGTCTGGGAATAGCGTCCCACCAGGATCTTTATGCTAATGATTCAATTAATTGGCACACAATGCAGAGGAGTCGACGCCTGCAAGTTCCCGATAAATCCTTCACAGAACTAATTAGAGGAGAGCCGTGACAGATTCTGCCCGAGGCGTGCGTAATCAGGTCACGGCGAAAGAACGGCTGCTTTTCCGGGGCGATTCGCGTCTCTGGCGAATATGATGGACAGGGGAGACTGAGGGCTGCGCTGTGTGTAATGAGGGCATGGTAACGATTATAATTATGATAGTAAGTATATTCAACGATGATGACAATAGTTGTGATAATGATAACATGCAATGATGATAATCATAATCATAATGATAACGATGATAATATTAACAATAATTACAATTATGATAGTAGTAGAAAACGAGGATTATAATAGCAAGCATGCTAATAGTAATAATAATAGTACTAATGATAATAATATTGATAACAATAATGATAATGATAATTATGATTGCAGTAATAACGCCAACAACACTAATGGTCCATATGCAAAATAAGAAACGATCATTGCAAGAAATATGCCGATGACAATTATAATAACAGCAAAAATTTTGTATTAGAAAGAGAGATATGAGTACGTAACTTCAAACGAAATATGCCTTGGCAAATAAGACACTGAACGGACCCAATATTTCTCACGTTCGAATATCGGGTAAAAAAAAGAAGAAATATTTGAATAGAGATGAAAGAGGATAAGATGATGACAGAAATCCTATCTCGGGCCTCGTCTATACCGCAGCATCTCGTTAGGTTTTGGATTTTGCAAAAGTACTGCTGCATTATTCCCGGCTTATGTTCTCCGATGGAGCAAGGGTCTGCAACATGACTTCAGGGAGGAAATTATTTGTACGGAGTGAGATCATCGTTGCACATTGTTGCATTGGATTTCATTGCGCATTTAGGAAAATCCTTCATATGGACTTCTCTCGCTTGATTTGATTAAAATCGTTGACTGACGGTAACATTGCAGGGTAAGATGTTGCAGCTTTATATTCTTGGCTTTAGGCAGGTACACGATAGAGCGTGGAAGGACCTTGTTAACACTCAAGACATGATCCTAATCCTTGGGGTATGAGGGCTTAGTTATTGTCTTTCCTGTTACTGTAAATCTCTCTCTCTCACTCTCGCTTTCTCGCTTTCTTTCTTTATCTCTCTCTATCTATATATCTATCTATATCTATCTATCTATCTGTCTATCTATCTATCTATCTGTCTTATATTGATTCAGACATCTGGATTTCTTGTGAAGGGTATAAAAAACAGCACACTTTAATAGAAGACCTGAACTTCTGAGCCTTCGTGTTGTGAAAGGAAAGCTGAAAAGACTGGCACTGGCTACAAGATAATCCAAGTGTATAAAAAAAAACGTCGGATCAGGACCGCTGAGGAGATCTGCGGCATTAAGGAGCATTAAAAACATTCAAGGGAATTAAGACAAGTCAACGGTTTACATATTTCTCCCGAGCGAGAGGTTGGCTGAGCTCGACTATGGCTCGGGGTAACTGTTTTATGGCAATGTTCATCCTGTGTGATTGCCAAACTCTATCTTCTTTTGGGAGTTATTGCTTTATGCAGGTTTGGAGGCAAGGTGTATATTTGCTGATAATGGAAGAGCTGTCTGTCAAGTGAGCTGAGCATCCCGGGACGTTGAACTGACTGCTTTTACAGTTAAGAGACTTAGGAACCTGCTCTCGTTGCCCGGAAGGAGTGTTATATCTCACACAGTCAAAGGAGGATATATAATCAAACGATCGTTAAATGTTTTGATTAAACATGCCCAGAGCCAGTCATAAGAATCAATAAGACGCTTAGTCTGAGGTCTATAAACCCAAGAGCAATGAATACCCCCTCCAAGGCATAAACGTCGTATATCTCTCACAGAACAGGAGTC
>NW_028234415.1:37928645-37931145 GCF_977035675.1 Penaeus japonicus | reverse complement strand
TCCAGTTGTCTTTATTACGCGCTATTTGTCCCCCTGTCGGTCAGTGCTTTGTACTCCCTCTGCTTATAAGCGGACGCGCGCGTGTGCGTGCGTGTGTGTGTGTGTGTGTGTGTGTGTGTGTGTGTATGCGTGTGTGTGTGTGTGTGTGTACGTGCGTGTGTACGTGCGTGTGCATGTGTGTGTGCCCTTGATCCATAATTAATAATGTTTTTGTGTCCATGTATCCATTTTTAATTGCTGTTTTTCTGTCTTGTGTGTAATTGATATCTTGTTTCGCCATGCCTTTTTTGAAAGGCCAAGGCCGTTGCAGATAGTCTGCAATATCACTATATGAAAAAGGGTTCTCTCTTTTGGAGTTTTATGCTTGTCGTCATGGTCCGTGTTTCTCTTTCGCCGTCCCTTTCAACTTTTCCTTTTCTTTTCACGAGAACCATTTTTTCCCTTTGCGTTTGTCTCTATTTTCGCTTGTCGTGCACTTGTATCGGGTTCTTGTATCTCTCTCGTTCGCTCTCCCGTGTGAATATCTTTCCCCCGTGTTCGATTTTTGTGCTTGTGTCCGATACCGGATGTTTGTCATGGATGTCTCTTGTCATGTGACTGTTTACTCCAATAAATCCCTGTATTATATATATGCGTTGTTGTTACTCTGCGTATATTTGTATTCCGCGGGGGCTTCGTGCCTTTATATATCCTCTTTGTTCGGGTATTAGCATTGTTATGTCAGTAACTCATTCGTTTTAAAACCTGCTTGATTCTATTTGTTCTTCTCCCGTGGTTCTTTTGAAGTTTTTTTTTCCTGTCTCTCTTTTTGTTGTTGTTGTTTGTAATGTAAGCCTCGCGTGTCTGTGCCTCGTCCGTATGTATGCGTGTCTTGCCGCATGTAGTCGAGTCCTGCATGACACCGCCTTAGTTTGGGGGAAAGAAATGGCTGCTGCATTATTACAAGTCGGTATTATATTCCATTAGTGTCGCCAGAAAGTTAGAAAAGAGACTTGACACATGGTTGCGATAAAGTGTCTTGGTCGCTGATACTTAAGACACGTCAGCTGCTTTGACGTTTTCACTGGCATGCTCACGTGGGCGCGTGTGTTTATGACCAGGTAACATGCGCTTGATAAAACGTCGACATATGTACCTTAGCGAGTCGATTAAGGGTGGCGGCTGGTAGTGGAGGGGCGGAAGTTGATGTCCGAGTCATTTAGCTTGTAGTTGAACCCTTGCACTTGTGGGTCGTGAACTGAACCAAATGGGAGTTTGGGAGACGCCGAGATTGCTGCTTATTTTATTTACAAATTCGCGAAGGAGATGACGCCTTTAACTACGCGTAACCATCGCCGAACCCTTCAAGATCACACGCGGGTTCTCATTATTATTCTTTATATATCTTCCGGATGTTCCCCCCTGAGTCGAAGGTCACGACAGGGAGACAATTAGGCAATAATTACGCCAGGCGCATTAACCTGCCTTCTTGATGAGGTCATACCAGGATGGAGAGAACGCAAGTTCAACTAAGCTTTGTGTGCATATATTCCCATATTGCGTATGATCAATTAATTTATGATTAAGACTTGATTATTCATTGCCACGCGAAAAGCCCTTCCGAGGGTGCGAAGACGTGCTTGGCTTGCGGGAAACACCGTGTCTTAACGCATATTGCTAGTCTTACGTACAGCACCTCTTTAGCTTAATGTTCACGAAACCATTTTATGTTCCGTTTGAATTAATCCGAATTTCTCTGACAGTTTTGGGCCTTTTTTTATATATCTTCCTCCACCCCGTGATGATCACTTGGCCCACCTCGCGATAGCCCACCCACCTTGCACGGTTCAATACCCCCCCCCCTCCCCTTCACACGCACACACACAAACACACATCAGCCCGATCTGGTAACTTGCTTTCGTCTGAACCCGATAGCCTGGTCCGTTTCTCCCCACCCTCTCCCCACTTTGTTTTGCCTCATAGCGTGTGTGCAAGAGAGCGCCACTCTGGGCCCTAGAAGAAGCACAGTAAGGCCAGAGAGGCACTTGAATGAGGCTTTCCTCTGTACACAGCCCTCTTGGTTCCCCATCCCTTCCCCTTCCCTTCCCCTTCCCTTCCTCCTTCCCTCCTCTTGTCGTGCTCCCCTCTCCTTCGCTTCTTCCTCTCATACATATCCGCAGCTATTTGCTTGCCACCAGAGTTTTATGCATCAGTAAAATGGAATAGAAGTTACGCTTTTAATTTAGTTTATTGTTTAATTAGTGATTCTTATGTACATTTTCCATGCTCTGATTATTTTCATTATCGTCTTTGTTCTTTTATCGATGTGCGTGTTTCTTTTTACTTTGAAGTTTCTTTTTTTAACGTATGTATGTCTTTTTTCTAACTTTTCTATCTAGCAGCTATACTTTATCCATTTTCCTCTCGTTTACCTGCTCATAGTAAGAATTTAAGTTTCCCTTTGTACTGCCAAAACTGTTGGACAAACATGGTCGTCTCTACTTTGTGTGGTGCGAGTTTT
>NW_028234415.1:37911145-37923645 GCF_977035675.1 Penaeus japonicus | reverse complement strand
TCCTACAATTGCCTCTCGTGCAGATCCTTACATTCCGAGGGGAAGCACAGTGAACTGGATATAAGTAGAGGCAACTATGTGATCACCCACTTTTATATATTCCATGAACATTAATCGTGAAAAAAGGCGTTTCTGTTTAGGCGGTCCACGATTCCCTAAAGCACATTCAGCGGTGCTATTACTGTCAGCGGTCAGCAATATATAACATCTAGACTTTTATAATGTCAGCACGCTTAATCCCTGAAGAACCTTTGAACTACAAACTCCTGCGTTTTATGCAGGGATGAAGTACGGTGGGCGCTCTAAAAGACCAGTAAGACCTGTGTTAATCCCGGGCTGCAAACTACATTGCTTGAGCCACTACTACACGATCTGCAGTATGAATCATTCTCAGATAACCAACATTAAACAGCCAAGAGGACCGAACTTACACCGTCTTTTGGCCGACTACTACATGCGCTGTCCACTCATACTAGAAGAGAGACTAGTCGTACGCAGAAATCTCTGACCGTTTTTATGCAACCGCAAGTAGACCGCAAGCATCAGCCGCGTCCGTGCCTCATCCATTCTACACACTTACATGATTATAATAGCGTTTGCATGTTCGTTCATGCTATTTTCGTATCAGTTCTTGCTAGTGTCTGCAAACTAGTTGTGTCATTTCTTATTCCCTCTGTACGTCAAAACTTACTCTCTTTTATGCACCAGCGTCTACTCATCAAGTCACACAAGCAATCGTGGATGTGTGTTCATGCGCCTATATTTGTAGAACATACACGGGATTTCGCAGGCAAACAGCGGTAACCGAGAAATGTATATTTTATCTGCCTTCGGGAAAGTATAATTCCAAGGGCCGATGGAAAACTTTTTTAATCATGGAGGAAGGTATTGTTGGTCCAAAATGTTATGCAACTGAGATCCGTCTGTGCATCGTGACCGGCCACAGTTTTACATACTTGCGCAACATACGGAGGGCTTTCTTTCGCTTTATAGAAAGGTGTATGCATCTGGAATGTCAACTTTAAGATTCTCTTTTATACGGCGGAGTGATTTTTAACCTTAATTTAACATGAATTGCATGTTAACTACTTTCTGGAATAAGAAAATTAGATTTTGGCCCATTATATGTTATAGTTCGTTTGCAATGGGTATACTACATTATATACAGTGTGTGATTGTATTTAATTGTTTGTATTTGCGTGTATTTGTTTCTTTCTATGATTGTGTGTGTGTGTGTGTGTGTGTGTGTGTGTGTGTGTGTGTGTGTGTGTGTGTGTGTGTGTGTGTGTGTGTGTGTGCGCGCGCGCGCGGATGCGTATGCACTCACCCAAGCGGTTGTACCTGCAGGTTTGTGTATCGAGGAGGCAGTTCAAAACCCTTGCAGCTCCTACGGAGCCAAGAGCATCCGAAAACACAGCACCCGAACCATTTCAGCCGGCAGAGCATTCCTCGCTGCAGCGTCCCCGGCCATCCCGCAGAGTAAACACGGCTTGTCGCCTAAAAGCCGAGGCAGAAGATACCGTAGCCTAATTGGCGAAAACACAAACTGGTCGAGAGAAAGGGGAAAGGAGGGGCCCCCGCCAGGGTGACAATGAGAGGGAGTGGCTGTTCGGATAACTTGGCTGAAGCTCCTGAAGAGGAAGGCGGAGGCCCGCTGCAGTCTGAGTCTGAGAGGGCGTTGTGACATGGCCTGTGTGGGGGTATACACGAAGTATGTGTGTGTGTGTTTATCTCTCTCTCTCTCTCTTTCTCTCCCTCTCTCTCTATCTATCTATCTGTCTACCTATATATATATATATATATATATATATATATATATATATATATATATATATATATATTATGTGTGTGTGTGTGTGCCTCTGCCTATCCATGTGTGGTTGTGTGTTTGTTCCTCTCGTGGAGAGGATGTGAGTGATCGAGTAGATAGGTCGGGGGAGGTGGTGTGGGTGGTGACGCTGAGAAATGTGACAGCGGTCATGCCGTTGATGATTATGTGATTCCGTGCGTGTTTGTGCACGTGCGGGCGTAGGTGTCTGTCTGTAGCTGATCTCAGAAGATGGATATCGAGCATTTTCAGAATCGCAAGGAAAGATACCACCGAATCAGAAAAAAAAACTAAATTCAAACTGAACATTAAAGGGGATACCCATAATATTTGCATACCTACTCGCATAGTCACGGCGCGCCTGAAATAGCCCGTTAGGGAGGACCAGAGATACACGACCCGAACGCCGTGCTATCCGTCAGCAGCGGGACTTAACGTGCTACAGAGGGCCTCGCTGACGACAGCCTTATGCCACCACCGCAGGAGATCTGAGCTGAGGGCCGACGAGGTATAATGTGTCTTGTGGATGCGTGGTGACTCAATTATCTTTGTTGGGCGTGGATGGGCGTCTCTTTTCTTCTTAGTGGGGATGTCTCTGTGATGGAAAGACGGTGGGGTGGGGTTGTGTGTCCTGGTGCTTAATCATTCACCGTATATATATGTATAGCTCTGTATTCTCTCTCTCTCTCTCTCTCTCTCTCTCTCTCTCTCTCTCTCTCTCTCTCTCTCTCTCTCTCTCTGTGTGTGTGTGTGTGTGTGTGTGTGTGTGTCTTTCTCTATCTCAATATGTGTATATGTGTGTGTGTATGCACATGGATGTATAGTTTCGATCTCTACCAATACATGCTGTAAATATCCCCCCGCGCCCTCGCCGCCACGTGTCCGAGTCCGTTGGCACCGAAGCAAACAAGATACACAATCTAAACGCGAATGACGGGGTTTGTTATGGGTTCCGAGGCACCGTTGATTTCTTAGACATTTGTGCTGAGTACGTATGTTTTGGCAGCTCATCTGACATTTTAACTCGGGCGCTTTGTTTACAATGTTGGCTAACCTAATCTCTCTCTCTCTCTCTTGCAGGTATGTTTATGGTCGCCGCGCCGGCTGGGGGAAGGGAGGGAAGCCGTTCTTTTATTCTCTTACCCCGTGTTCGCTGCCTATATGATGTCGTAAGTACGTATTTCCTCCTTTATCGCCTCTTCTAAGGGCATGCGGAGGGATCTGGTGGAAGGAGTTGGGAGTTGTACATAAGGGTGGGGGAGGGAGGGGGAAGGGGGAGGGGAGAAGAAAGGGGTGATGTCTCGTTGGGGGGGGGGGAGGGAAGGGGATGATGCCGGGTTTAGGGAGGAGGTAGAAGGGGGGCCCCTCAGACGCAAAAAGACAACGCTTCTCTCAACTTCCTCCTTCGAAGAAAATAATCTGTTTAAAACTCAGTGAAACAATTTTCTGCGTATTTTCACAGATTATGCGGGTGAGTTGTGGCAGAAAATGGTATTTCTGCTTTGCCGAATGTCACGGCAACAGAAGTGCGAATCAGCAAGAAGAGGAACTGAGTGTTTGTGTTGAGGTTTGTTCCTGACAGAGGTGCGGCCGCAAACACTTGCTGTGACCGAAACAGATGTTAAGAGTTGGAGAAGAAAGTGAAAGAGAGCCATTCTCTTTCCGCACAGTTGTAAAATACGTTGTGTGACGCCAGGAAAGTGGTGAAATAACCGAAGCCTTTTTTGTCCGTTTATTTGTTTGTATATTGAGCGTGTGAGTTCATGGAATCCGAGTGTGATCGGGTTAGACAAGAGGCACTTGCTTTTCTAAGTTTGCCCTCCGCCTTGCAAATGCAGAATCACTCTATGGTCATTACACTTCGTAGGGGCATTGTAATTAAATTCCGCCTTCTTCATTTGTGACAATGCAAGTCACAAATGACGAAATATAATGAAGGAGCAT
The DNA here is from genome assembly GCF_977035675.1 of Penaeus japonicus. Taxonomy (NCBI): domain Eukaryota; kingdom Metazoa; phylum Arthropoda; class Malacostraca; order Decapoda; family Penaeidae; genus Penaeus; species Penaeus japonicus. The sequence goes on along the minus strand of NW_028234415.1, from coordinate 37,919,873 downwards.
CAATCTAGGACTATACGCTCAGCGGTCAGAGCAAGCGATGATATATCCTCGTAAAATGATAATGAGGCTGCCCCAGCTGGTGCTAGCCGGCCACTACAGGCCCGCCATGAATGTTGTACACGGCAGCGGCACTCTCCAAAATTGCGTACTCACTTGTCTATGCCGGTCACGGGGCGGACAACCTGCAGTGAGAGGCGCTCGCGTGACCTGATGTCTGGGGCACCGAGGTCGTAGGGCGGCGACGAGAGGTCCTTCGCCAGGAGCTGTCTCGTTCTCGTTCCAGAAGTGGCCATCCCCCGGGAGAGATGCGCCGGGTTTTGACGAATGGCTCCATGATGTGTCCAGCGGGACGGGGGAGAACTCGTAGGGATTATGCTCTTCTCTCTTGTGTGTGAGGCTTTGAGTTTGTCTGTCCTCGGTTGCTTGTTTGTGTGTGTCGGTGTCTGTATATGTTTGTCTGCATATACACAATGTGTTTGTGTACACCAATAAAGATAGATATACATAGACATACATGCAACCACTGACGTGCTTGAACGTTTGAGTATATCATACAATTAAGGTTTTACGTGAGTCGGTCACCGGCGGAACGCGAGCGAGCCTCCAGTCCTTTAATAACCCGGTAATTAAGCAATTGGCACAGCGGTGTTGATGCAGCAGTGTGTTGCTAATGGGACGCGCGATGTAGTACTGACTAAGTCTAGTGATGCTGTTGTTGCAGTTTGTATACAGTGTTAACACAGTTTGGCAGTGTTATATCAGTGTTAGGCCAAAGTTAGAATGGTGCAGCAATATACGAGTAGTATTGAATTACTGGATATCATACAGGGTTAGTCAGATCAGCTTTACACCAACTATAAGGGCGTTCTTGTACTATGAGTAAAGTACGCTCAGCGTGTTAGAGATAATTACAGGGTTTCTTATGTGAAGGCGGCGAATGTAAAAATTCTCCGACAATTACCCTTCGCGAAAATTGCTTTAGCTTTAGGGAAGATGTCATTAAAAAGTGAGTCAGCGAGATGATTGACAGGTCGAGGTGTGTTGTTGGGTGCAAGGGCGTGCGTACCCTGCCCCTGTCCCCTATCCCACCTTCCCCTTCCCCTCTAAGTCCCCTCCCATACCCCTTGGAACCCAGTCTCCAACCCACTCACCCTACTTCCCCATCCCCCCTAGTCCTCTCCCATACCCCTTGGTACCCACGCCTCCTTCTCCCCTTCACCCCAGTCCCCTCTCCCCTCTAAGCCTTCCCCCCATACCCTTTGATACCAAACCCCCCAGCCCACTCACCCCTTTCCTTCTTCCCAAAGCCCTTGTCCTCATGCCCATGACCACTGCGCCCTAAACCAGCAATCCCCCCCATCCCCTGCCAGCATGGACTTGCATACCACAAACAGGGCATGAAAAAACTTCACGTGTGACAATCACCCGTTGTGCCTCAGGGATCGCGACCGCCTCTACCCGGGGCGTCATGTTGATGGCGTTGTGACTGTGGCCGCCAAACATTGCTTGTCATCAGCGCAAGAAGAAAATTGCATGTTCCCTTATGAAGCGATTGGCTTTTGGGATGTTGATGTTCTTTAATGCAGGTAACGAGGACTTTGAACTGGGGTTATTGAAAAATGCTGTGATGAGGGATTTTCTTGTATAGATGTGTAAGGTTCGGGTGATTCTCTCTCTCTCTCTCTCTCTCTCTCTCTCTCTCTCTCTCTCTCTCTCTCTCTCTCTCTCTCTCTCTCTCTCTCTCTCTCTCTCCTCCTTTCACTCTCTCCTTCTTTCTCTCAGTCTCTCTCTTTCTCCCTCTCCTTCTCTCTCTCTATCTCTATTTATCTCCCTCTCTTTCTCTCTCTTTCAACCTCTTTCTCTCTCTATCAACCCATCTCTCTCTTTATCTCTTTATCTCTCCATCTATCTATCTATCTATCCATTTCTCTCTTTCTCTCTCTCTCTATCTAACTCTCTCTTTCTCTTTCTCTCTCTCTCTCTCTCTCTCTCTCTCTCTCTATCAACCCATCTCTCTCTTTCTATCCTATCTCTGTATCTATCAATCCATTTCTCTCTTTCTTTCTCTCTCTTTCTATACTTACTCACCCTCTAATTATTTCCTCTCTCTTCCTCCCATCGTCCTCTGCCGCGCGTGATTAGGGATGGCGACATGGCACCATGATGGCCTCGCGTGCCAGGCCCTTCTTCCTTCCCCCTACATCTATCATGTCCCAGCCTACTAATGACTCCTTATCGATTGCTGCTTTCTCTCGATTCCTATCGGGAAGGATTTTATTTCCGTCGCATCTCTCGGTGACGTCGTGTCTTTATCTGGGTGATGTCTTGATCTTTATCTGTGTCTGTATCTTTAGTTATGTTTTTATCTTTATTTATTTTTCTTGTGGTTTGATGTTGATGAGGTTATGCTGAGGGTTATGTTCGTTTCTGCTTTGTTTTGTTTAATGAGATCCGTCAATTTAGCAAGTAATTATGACTGTATGTGTATGTATTCATGCCAAAGGAATATTGTGAGTCAGATTTAAGAGCTCAAGAACAAACAGTGAAACAAAGACATGGCCGAGCATACACGGAGAGAGAAACGAATGCGTAGGTCCTCATTGGGAAGCTCGGGTTGACGCTGGTGGTGATTAATGTCCTTTGAGACCATCCAGGGAGACACTGCAGGGAAAAAGACACGCTCACACACACACACGTTCGCTCACTGACTCACTAACTGACAAACTCACTGGCTCGCTCGCTCACCCAATCTCTTATTCATTCACTCGCCCACTCACTCACTCACTCACTGGCTCAATCGCTTACAAACACACAAACACATATTAAGAAAAAAAACACGCACAGACAAACCAACAAACCCCCACAAACAAACCCACTGAAAAAGCACAAACCCACGTCCACATCCACACATACACCTCAACGCGATGATGATAATCAGCGGCAGTCTTTTGTGAGCGGGAGCAAAGGAGTCGAGGCCGCGCTCCAGTTCATTAGGCGTAGCTGTTCCTCCTCCCTGCTGAGCCGCATCCATCTCCTCGGCTCCCATATCAAGTCCCCCTCGAGACTGGACGACAATAGGGGAGGGTAATGATGCCAGAAGCGACTTAAGGAAGCAGAAGCCTCGATTCGGTCCTTGCTTCTGTGTCGTCGCTCGTCGTTGGGCGATTCCTTACACGTGGATGGACGGGGGTCTTTGCACAGGCGAGTTGAAATGAGGGTGAGGGGTGGAGGGTGGGGTGGTTAGGGAGGGGGGATGGTGGGGTTATAGGGAGGGTTGGAGGAGTATAGTATGGGCTGGACAGGGTCTTTGCACATACGAGTTGAAAAGGGGGTGGGGTGGAGGGTGGGAAGGTTAGGGAGGGGATGGGTTCTGGGGTGGGGTGGGATAGGGGTATGGTGTGGGCTTCTGCTCCCGGATTGTCATGTCTTGAGAACCGTTCTTGCACATGGGTGGCTCGTTTCTTTGTGTTGGGGGTACCTGGGGTCCCTTTTATATACAGACGCAACTGGGAGGGTCGACTTGTATAAAGAACTTTCCTGATAGTGTGACACTGATCGTTAAATTGACCTAAGATTCTTCCTGTTGATAACGAAATACTTTTAAGAATGATTCCCAGTATTTAGATGATAAACAGGGCTTATGTAACTCTTCATTCAGAGGTGACCTGGGATTCTTCACCATATCTTACGCATTTTTTTTCCAGAGTAAGAATGGCCTTGAACATCCCTTGAGGAAAACAAAATAATGGGCAAAGTTTACTCGTGATACAAGATGTTGAATATAAGAACCTCCGCTTATCCAAAATTTAGCCCGACGGCCGACAAAGGAATTCCTTATAATGCTCTATAGGAGAGAGATTCCCTCTTTTTTTACCCCTACTGTTTGTCCTCTTAAAGTAATCAGCTAAGTGAAGTTTTCCGAAGTTAGGCCGGAGTTTTGGTGTTCCTCGTACGTGATTCTCGTGGCGATGATGGACGGCCACTCGCCCAGGTGCTTACAGGGGAAGGGAGGGGAGGGGGGCGGGGGCTGCTAGCGAGACGGGGCGATCAACTTTTCTTGCTTTATTTATTCAGAGTTAAACTTTGTGTATGTGTGTGTTTGCGTAGATGTGTATATATATATGTATGTATGTTATATTATATATATATATATATATAATATATATATATATAATATATATTATATATATATAATATATATATATATATATATATATATATATATATATATATATATATATATATATATATATATATATATATATATATATATATATATATATATTATATATATATATGTATGTATGTATATATATATATATATTATGTATTGAATATTCGTGTGCGTTTCTATATAATATATATATATATATATATATATATATATATATATATATAAAATATATATATATATATATATATATATATATATGTATATAATATAATATGTGTTTGATATTCGTGTGCGTGTGTTATATAATATATATATATATATATATATATATATATATATATATATATATATATATATTATATATATATATATATACATATATATATATAATGTATATATATATATATATATATATATATATATATATATATATATATATATACAGTCAGTTAAAGTTTTGATACATTATATTAATTCCCTACATGATCATATTGGCCGGAGATTTCTCTTAGAACTCAAAGATTCCGCTGTCGTTTTTAAGCATTGGGTACGTGCCGTCCAATCAGAAATCAGGAGGAAACGGACTCGCGGAGAAAAGTAAATTACTCTTTCAACGGCGGTCTAGAACCAGCAGCATAACACTGAACGTCGGGACAAAAAAAAAAGAAGAAAAAAAAGGAGAAATACCAGAAGCGACTTTTTTTTATTTCTTCGAGACGAGGGCAGCCTTGTGGGGCGACGGATGGCTCAGGCCTCGGACTAACTTCATTACTCTGTGTTTGCCATTACCCGAACTTGTAAACAAACTAATAAACGCAACTTTTGCTAATTGCTTGCTGTGTCTTGACTTTTGCATGTATGATGGCGTCCTTAGGTGTCTTCGTTTTCTTGTCTCGTCTTCTCTTTTTCTCTCATCTTCTTTTCTCTTCCTTCTTTTTTCATTTTTAAACCCTTTTTCTCTTCTTCCCCTTTTGTCTCCCTTCTCTTCTTATCCTTTTATATCTTCCTTCCTTTTCGCCTCTCTCCCACTTCCTCTTTCCATCCTCTCCTCTCTCGTGCTTTGCTTCGTCTAGGCATCATGCAAAGCTAATACTGCCCACGATTACACGTTGGAGGGAATTTGTGTGACGAGTTAAGAACAGTGTACGAGCAGGAAGTTGATAACGATAAGTGGACCATGTTACGAGCCACGCCAGAAGTAGCCATGATTACCTCCCCATCCTCCCCAACGCTCAACAGGCTGTTTTTCTTTTCTTCTTTTTTTTAGATTTATTGTCACCTCTCTCTCCTCCTCCTCCTCCTCCATCTTCTTCTTCTTCTTGTCCTTCCTCTCCTTCTCCTTCTAATTCTTCTCCTTCCTCTTCTTCTTCCTCCTTCTATCCCCCCTCCCTCCTTCATATCCTCTCTCTCCCTCACGTACACGTTTAAGAAGCCCTTCACACGTTCATATAGCCACACATGTACTCTATATGCAGTCCTCAAACGCCCCCTTAGACTGCGGTATCCCCCAATGTTAGACAAACAGTCGTCTCCTTCCCCAATATACAATGATGCCTTGCCAGTCGTCTTGCAAAACCGTACTGCATTCGTTTAGAGAACATATGCAAATGTATTTACGCGTGCTCTTACGTTTGAATATATGTGTATAAAATAGAAAGGTAGATTGACGGTAAAGAAGGTATACAACATCGTATAAAAGCTCGCGTATTATTGTAACTCCTCCCTACTTGTACCGAAGCAGCTGAGCACTCTGATCAATGGAGCTGTTTGTACCGCGTCCACCTATACTGACGGCGCATTATTTACCCTTTGCAGCTCGTACAGGCATTGCAGTGAGGAACACAAAGCAAGGGGGTCACTTGCCTGCACTTACAGAAGGGAGAGGCGAAGGGAGGGCAGTAGAAGGTACCAAAGACTGCTTTGGTTTTTGGAGCCATCAGCTCGCTCTCTCTCTCTCTCTTTCTCTCTCTCTCTCTCTCTCTCTCTCTCTCTCTCTCTCTCTCTCTCTCTCTCTCTGTCTCTGTCTCTGTCTCTGTCTCTGTCTCTCTCTCTCTCTCTCTCTCTCTCTCTCTCTCTCTCTCTCTCTCTCTCTCTCTCTCTCTCTCTCTCTCTCTCTCTCTCTCTCTCTCTCTCTCTCTCTCTCTCTCTCTCTCTCTTTCTCTCTCTCTCCCTCTTTCCCCTGCCTCATTGATATCAGATTATTATCAAAGCTCTAAATTCCGCAGTTTATCTTTCATGTAACATGCAACTCATGATAAAACAGTATTCTCGTACAGATGATGATGGCTTAGCACTGGCTATTTATAGGCACCTTATCTGCCGTTTTTCTCCAGCGACGAGACGGGAGGAGGGAGGCGGCGCCGAGCTCGCGATCCCGACCTCCGAAATGGACGCGGATGACGTGCGACTATTTCCTCCCGCGCGAGACTTTCCATTCGTAATTTGCATCATCCACTTTTTGAAGTTGCTGATTGCCCCATTCACGTCGGAGTTTAATAACAGCCTCCGAGGTGCCCTAACTTTGGAAGTTTATATTTCATGCACGGGCAGTTTGTAACTATTCCGGAGGGTATGTAAACTTTATTAATATTCTTAGCATTTATGACGGCAATCCTCCTCTGGGACCATGTGGCGAGCTTTATGAGACTGGACAAGGACTATGTAAACGCTGGGTGATGGGGGGGAGGTGGAGGGGCATGTCTTCTGAATAAGCCGGGGCACAAGCTTCCATGAGCAGAGGGGCGGTAGAAGTGACAGTCTGGGAGGAAAGTTATTACCACACAACGTGCATGATCTAAAATTGGAGTGGAAATGTTCAAAATAAAGGTTAGGACTGCGTTTTCCCGCTCTCACAGCGACAGTTCTAGAGAAGCCTATTGGGGCCTGAGGTTCGTTTGTCCAAATGGAGAACAGAAAACGAAAGATTTTTATTATTCACCGACACATACGTGTTTTTTTTCTTTTCTTTTCTTTTCTTTTCTTTTTTCAGTCGATTGGCTTCGCTCGCTGTTTAGATTTTTCCTGCAAACGAGATTGAATGTTTTTATATGAAGTGGTTGTTTGTAGTGGAGGCAGTCACATACACTTTTCATGTTGTGTCTGGAAGGCCCCCTTGGTGCCATGTTGGAGTGAACCTGAACTACACACTGCTGACGCGGGAATATCACGCACAGCCAACGCTACTTCCAACGCAACCGAGAGTTCTTGTCTCTGGGAACTTTTCTTTGGCGTTTTGGCCACCGCTTGCAGAAGGCATGAACGAATGAGTAACTGCGTGGGCAGTGCGAGTGAGAGTGTGAGTGCGAGGCCCGCTGTTTGATCCATCTCCTGGCAGAGAGTTGGACATAATCTTGCACGGATCATGTGCCGTAGGATGAGGATGAGTGCCGGGAGAGGGGTAGGGGGTGGAAGGATTAGTGAGGGAGTGGACGCTGCTATGGCACAACTTGAATGATAATTGGTCTGACTTGGGGTCGTGTTGAGATGTCACTTTTTGCTTAGTTTAGCATATGGCTCCGAGGGTGTTGCCTTTCACGCTACTTTACTGGCTGTAAAAAGTCTCCTTTCTTCTTCTCGTACGTATATATTATATGACTTAGTCGAAAAATATAGAACTTCAGGAATATATGAGACATTTTGTATATTTACACTGAGACTTTCTCCAAACACTTGACTTCATTTGAATATGGAAACCGGGAGATGAGAAATTTCCATAAAGTTTAAGTTAGTTGCAATGTGCACCCTGCTGAGCCGAGGCGACCCAGCTTAATGACCGCGTGCCAGCAGGAAGATCGAGCCTGAGATGCTGCTTGGGTCATGGGGGAAAGGGGGGGGGGGCGGGGATGTAATCGGGGAAAACGTCCTGACACGCGGGTGAAGGGCGGAGGTGCTAGGCTGAAGGAGAGGGCCGGGAGAGGATGCTATAACTGATCCTACGCAGCTGCGCCAGGAGAATAAGGAGCTCGACGAAGGTGCCAGCGAGGGCGCCGCCGGAAGGACTTCGCTCCCCTGCTGCGTGAGACCTTCGGGAGGCGCGAACTCGTGATGATTAGATGAGGCCTCGGAGGCGTTGGGATCCGAAGGAAGCCTACGGGATTGCGAGGGCGGCGCGAGGGGCGCAGCGGCACTACTTTGCATGCATCATTTACGGCCGCTCGTCACTCTGCGTTATCTGCGACAGTGGAGAAGGGCCGCGTCTTCTCGGTGATTGATTACAGCCATTATCACGCTCCTCCCCTCGCCTTCATACGCTCAGATTTTTAGCCGATTTTTATCCCTCTGTTCGTGGCAGTCCTCATTATGGCGAGACTCAGCTTAGGCGGACGCACACAGGGAGGCCTCGACTAGTTTTCTCTCTCATATATATATATGTGTGTGTGAGAGAGAGAGAGAGAGAGAGAGAGAGAGAGAGAGAGAGAGAGAGAGAGAGAGAGAGAGAGAGAGAGAGAGAGAGAGAGAGAGAGAGAGAGTGAAAGAGTATAAGTGTATATGTGCTGACAAATTCATCTTTCCGAGAAAAGTGGATGTATTGGATGTGAGGAGGTGCAAAAGCCA
>NW_028234415.1:37881145-37906145 GCF_977035675.1 Penaeus japonicus | reverse complement strand
GAGTCGTTTCTCGGGCTGCCAGAACTGACCCCTTGGGGAATCCGCGGCATTATTTTCCCCTAATGATGACTCAGATGCCATTAGTCTTTTTTCTTGTACGTGGGAGGAGCTTCGTCCCGGCGTCTCACTTGGAGACTCGGGGCTGGTGGCGTCCCCGAGGGAGCCATGCGCCGGCGGGAGTGGGATGGGCATTGTGGTGGTGTTGGCGATGATGGTGTTTGTGCTCCGGAAGATAGGATGCTGGACTTTATTGTTCTTGATGCCGAGGGAGATGTGATTGTTGTTTATGATATGTCGTTAAACTTTGTTTATTTTTTGATGGTCTTCCTACCAAACCCTTTTGATATTGTTATTATGCTATTTTATCTTACAGAATCTTTTCATTAACCCTCTCTTGTGTAACTGTTTTACTAATTGAATTACTGTTCGTCGTATTTTGAATGAAGATATTTTTACTGTTGATTCGTGGAAGCAAGGTGGAAATAGCACATATGCAAGCATGAATTTCCTTTCTAATTCCCTTTAAATGATTCATGCTAAAGCTTTTGCTCACTGTCACTCATCGGATTTAAGTTTATTAATCCGTAGTGAAGAGGTGACACGCTTTCATAATATTCGACTTCTACATGTCATTCATTGCGTGTGATGTTTAAGCCAAAATGGATTGGATGCGTTAGAGCTATTCCATTGGTTAGTATGAAAAAAAACATGCTTAAGTGCAAGATTCTGAGAAATGGGCCTGTTGCATTTATCATTGATCAAGAACTTGTGTCATCTTCATATATATGTTGCAACGGACGAAGAAAATTGGTCTTTGGTAGAGAAGTTTAAGTCATGTGTACATTTTAGAAACTTCTCATGTAAAAAGAAAGTTGATAAATAATGTTGTATTTACTTCCTTATTTATTTATATGTATTTACTCTAATCCCAACTCCTTGAAATTTGTATTAAACCCTGACGTCAGACGAAGCAGAGTAACACGGGCCGAAAAGAGAACGAGTGATCATCATGAGCGGGACGTAAGGGGGAGAAAAGTTTATATTGGGTCACGATGAGATCAGCCTTGGTTATTTATGCATAGGCCATTACGCCTATTCCGAGCGGGGAGGTCCTTCGGAGTTGGTAAAGGAGTAGTTCGTTCGGTTCTGGAGTGGTTCGTTATGCTCAGGAGTGGCAAGTTCTGCTTAGGACAGTTTTCTTTTCTGCTCAGGAATGTTTCTGCTTAGGAGTGGTTCGTTCTGCTCGGGAGTAGCTCGTCCTGCTCAGGAGTGGTTCGTTCTGCTCAAAGGTGGTTCGTTCTGCATGAGAGTGGTTCGTTATGCTCATGAGTGGTTCGTTCGACTCAGGACAAGAGTGCTTTGTTCTGCTCAGAATGGTTCGCTCTTTGCTTGACACTTGTTCTCTCTTCTCTGTGTGCATTATCGCGTCTACACTTTACCTCATTCTGTCACATCACCCTTCCCCTCTGTCAGTACAATTTGTGTTTTTCCCCTCGCGGAGTTCCCCTCCTTCATTATTCCCGATAAGTAACCGCTTGCTCGCGTCCTCTGCTGCCTCTCTCCCTACGTCTTCCTATTTCCCCGTTCTTGGTCTCTCTTTCTATCCTTCTCTCTCTCTCTCTCTCTCTCTCTCTCTCTCTCTCTCTCTCTCTCTCTCTCTCTCTCTCTCTCTCTCTCTCTCTCTCTCTCTCTCTCACTCTCTCTTATCTCTCTCTCTCTCTCTCTCTCTCTCTCTCTCTCTCTCTCTCTCTCTCTCTCTCTCTCTCTCTCTCTCTCTCTCCTCTCTCTCTCCTCTCTCTTTCTCTCTCTCTCTCTCTCTCTCTCTCTCTCTCTGTTTGTATGTATTTATGTGTGTAATATATATATATATATATATATATATATATATATATATATATATATACATATATATGTATGTATATATATATATATATATGTATATATATATATGTATATATATATATATATATATGTATATATATATATATGTATGTGTGTGTGTGTGTGTGTGTGTGTATGTGTATGTGTATGTGTGTGCGCTCGCGCGTGCGCACGAGCGTGTATGTGTGAATCAGTCTCAGTTTCCCATTTTCACTCGGTCTCCTTTTCTCATTGTTTCGTCATTCGAAATATAAAAACAAACACACACGCACGCACCCGAACAAAGAAATAAACACAGTTACCCGAGCGTGCTTTGAGAGCCTTTCCTCCCTCCCTCGTGGCCCCTTCTCCCCTCTCTTACCCCCCCCTGCCCCCACCCCTCCCCACCCCCACTCGCCAGGGCTATTTCGTAGTAGGATCCACTCCCTATCTCTCTCTCTCTTTCTCTTTCCCTTTCCCTCTCCCTCTCCCCTCACCTTCATCTTCACCTTCACCTATTCCCCTCGCTCTTCCGGAAGCCTAAACGCAAACCCTCGGTGCCTTCTCGGTCAACATACACCCCCCCTGTCGGTCGATCTCATGGATTGGTCAGCACAGTAGCATCATAGACTCGGAAGCACTTACTCGCCCTGGAATAATAGTCCTGGAAGGTTAAGGACGAAATTTTATGAATGGCCGAGGCGCAGTTTTGAGGGTGTGTTTTGCGTACATCCACACACACACACACACACACACACACACACACACACACACACACACACACACACACACACACACACACACACACACACACACACACACACACACATGCACGTACGCACGCAATCACGCGTCATCAAGGTCAGGAATCCATTTGCCTTACCTTGTGATAGTCATTGTGAAAGACGACTCTTCCATGACGATTTTCACTCGCTCGCTCGCAACACTGTCTCGTCAGTGGTCTTCCTAGCAGGCTAATTTCAAGCTCTGTTGATCGAGCTTAATATAAAGAACTTGGGGAGAATATTGATCTTGCTTTCTCCTTGAGGTGAGAGTATCTGTTTTCCGTGTCTTTTTTTTTCTCTCCGGTTAATATTATTGTATAGCATTATCTGATATTTACATTGTTTATATATGGATTATAAGCGTGTATTAACTGTCCTTATTTGTCTGTTTTTTTCTTTCTTTTTTTTGTTGCTGTTGTTGTTTTAACCCATGAATTGTTTTCTAGCCTAACTTCACCCTAATCAAAATGATGCTCAGGAGAAAGGAATATGGTAAGACAAAACAGAAACCTAATCGAGCGGTCCCCCAGTTACAGCTGATGCACTCATAGGCCTACAGTTCTTCGAAAATGGCAGTCGGCGAGAGGAGCGTCAAGTACGGAAGGTGCGTGCGATCGCTTCGTGTATTCGTCAGTCGATGATCGTGCGATCGTAATAGTTGAATGACGAACGTCACTCCGGGCCACAGACACCTTCCACCCCCGAGCGTCGGGAATCTCGTTAGTGAGCTGACTTGATAATCATTCAGCTTTCTGTCTCGACCTTCGCCATTAGTGTATTTCCAGCTTGATGAAGAGGCCTTTGCCTTTTGTTAATAGTGTTGATCTCATTCGGTAATCTTGTCAAATGCGATATAATTACGGTTCTCAATTACGCCTAATCACAGCGGGATATTATTACTCCTTTGCATTCTGTTGGTCGCCTCCGCTGCAAGTAGTTCCTCGCTGTTTATGGGACGCTGTTTCTTCTTATTTGCGGCTCTTTGATGTTCATTAGATAGCGCGGGGGGTAAAAGCGTACGTCCGTCAATCACTGCCTGCAACTGTGGCGGTTATTGCACTGCCGCGTGATGCAGGTCGAGCGGCATCGCTGTAATTATCTGGGTTGCATACCGTGAAAATTTCCGTCGGCACGAGACCGCGTAGAGTTATATCACAGGACGTACTGTGCGATTTTTGCTTACACGACGGCCGTCTTACATCGCCGCGTGACACGGTTTTACAGCCTGTGTTTGCGCCGACGGGAATGTAGCACAGTCTGGAACGCCTTGCCCGGGGAAATCGATAGGTATTACTAAATGAAGCTTCGTGCCACTTAATGATGTGCATTAGGCAAAGTCGTGTGATGTGTGATACATGAGTGGCGGTGTGTGGGCATCTCTCCCTCCCTCCCTCCCTCTTTCTCTCTCTCTCTCTCTCTCTCTCTCTCTCTCTCTCTCTCTCTCTCTCTCTCTCTCTCTCTCTCTCTCTCTCTCTCTTTTTCTCTCTCCCCCTTTTTTCTCCCCCCTTCACTCCCTCCCTCCCCCCCTCTCTCTCTCTTCTATTATCTTCTCCTCTCTCTCTCTCTCTCTCTCTCTCTCTCTCTCTCTCTCTCTCTCTCTCTCTCTCTCTCTCTCTCTCTCTCTCTCTCTCTCTCCACTCATTCCCCTTCTCTTCCCTTCCTCTCCTTTCCTTTCCTTTCCCTTCTCCATCTTCATCTTCATCTTCATCTTCATCTCCCCCACTCACCTCTGTATCCCCTTGTTCTTCAACCTCCCTGTCTCTTTCTATCGCTCGCAAACACACACACACACACACACACACACACACACACACACACACACACACACACACACACACACACACACACACACACACACACACACACATACACACACACATGCACACATACAGCACACACACACACACACACACACACACACACACACACACACACACACACACACACACACACACACACACACACACACACACACACACACACACACACACACATACAATACACACACACACGCACACACATGCACTCGAGATAATATCTGTGTTTAGGATTATAGGATTACCGCCTGAGGAAATCAGAAGATGCAAAGGGTCATTCGAGCAAGAGTTGTGGGCGCGAGATGCTGCTCGTCACGGCGCAGGACAAGTCGTTTTTTCATGGTCTTTGCCACAATGACCTCTCGAAGGCACCTTTCTCTGTTTTGGGAAGTGTGTGTGTGTGTGTGGGGGGGGGGGGTGTCTCGTGTCTTCCTGACAACGTCAATCAGCCCGGAACAACCCTGTAAGTATTTGATAGGCCGTGTTGTTTGGATATGATGATTAATATAACGTGTAGTTAAAGTTGACAGTTGATGATTTAAGTGTTGGGGAGATGCCGCGAGCTACAAGGCCATCTCGGTGTCAGAGCGAAGGATGCAATTATCGATCCTAATCTAACACTTAGCCGCGGCCGCCGCCCGGAGTGTACCTGCTGGAGGTGGTACAATTACCTGGATAATGCACAGGTACTTGGGCGGCTCCCGCACCACCACTGCTCGCCCTTATTACTGCCTTCTCCAGCCCACCATTATCAAGGACTCCATCTTCAACAGCAATTCCAGCGCCATCTTGCATTTCCTCAGTTATATTTTTCCTCCCAGATGATACCCATATCGCGAATATTCCGATTTTGTGATTACATCGGGAACGCATTCTCTTAGAGGGGAAAAAAATGGAGGCTTTTTATGACGGGGTTCTTATCGTAAATAACACGGAATGCAATAACAAATGTGAAGGAAAACCAGTGTGACTCACTCGATCTGCGGGGAGACAAAGAAAGCCTTCATTATTTCTGAAGTGATCGGCCACCGGAACATTGCAATTTCCATGATAACCCGCGCAAAAAGACGGTGACTCTCTTGCCCTGCCCTCGGAGAAATTGCGAATTGGCAGTACGGTAATTAGCGGGAAGAATCGGACGTTTGGATGCGATAACGCGGAGTAACTAGCCTATTGGGTCGTGTTTTACATCGTTTTCTTCTCTCTTGTTGATACGGTGAATAGTGACTCTATTGTCCTAATGCTGGGGTGGCTTACTGGTCAGGCGAGTCATTTACATATCTGAAAAAAGGGACTAGACACTTTCTTCTTTCTTTCTTTTTCCTTACAACGACCGTGGGCAAAAACATGGAGATTTCCTCGACAGATTAGGAATTATTCTTACTTTATGCGGCACTAGCAATGGCAAGCTTATGCGGCCCCAGATCCGCCGGGAACAGGTAATCAGGATTACTTCATTGTGACGGGAGGGAAGCCACATGGTTTATGCACAACCCTTGAGATGTCCGATACAGGTGGTAGCCGTCTTTACCTTAAGATTTATTACAACCAGTTTTTCTTCTTCTTTTGCCTCTTCGCTTGCGTCTCGAAGATCTCTTACTTGCACCTGCATATCTGCGAATTTCCAGTTTTCCAGAGAAACGTCTGGAAATTGTTACAGCGACCTGAGATAAGTTATGGCGCCTGATATTTCGCATATCTAAATTCATCGGAAAGGTCATGACTACATCAGGAAGGGAGACGTATGGGTCATGCATCATTAGGAAGGGCTGTGCACCTAGACGTCCATGTACAAGTCTGCCACGTCTGCTTTTCCTTTTTTATTATTACTGCTTTCATAGTCATTGCTACTATGTCGTTATTATTATTAATTATATTGTTATCATTATTATTATTATTATCATCATCATTATTAGTTAACTCTCTAACTTCAGATAGATATAAATGATTGAAGGACAGATGATTATGATACAAAATAAAACAAACCTTTAGCAATTATAATGATAACTTTGGCTTATAAGTAATTAGTACTGACTGATGCATTTTAACATTACAGTAAGCACATTTAGATTAACCCAATCCGCCATCAGTCAAGACTCAAATCAGTAAGTCTCACATCTCATTGCAAAGTTATGAGATAGTTAACAAAGTTGAAGATCTATACTTTTTAAAATTCTTATTCAACTCCATTATCTAACCTTAGATCATCCTTCTCTGTATGCATGAACCTGTTCAAGCAATTGGATATTATAAAAAAAAAATGTAATTTTAAGTTTATGGTTTATGGCGGACAATGAAATTTAACGACAGATCTGAATTCGCTAACACGCGCAGTACTTCTTTGCTTCACTTTTTGCTTCTTACCTCCCAAGCGCTGCTTTTTCTTCTCCAATTCCCCTTCTCTTTTTTTCTCCTTCTCCTCTTCCTTCTCTTTTGCCTCTTCCTTATCCTCTTCCTTTCCCTCCTTCTCCTCCTCCTCCTTCTCTTTCTCCTCTCCCCCAACTTCTGTTCTTAATCCTCTCCCTCTCCATATTCATCTAACTCTTCATATGCCTCCTCCTGCTCCTCCTCCTCTCCCTCGTCCATATCCTCCTTCCTCTTCCATCTCCTCCTCCTCTCCTTCACCCTCTCCCTCCTTCTCCTCCTCCCCCTCCTCCCTTTCTTCTCCTCCCCCCTTCCTCCTTTTCCTCCCCCTCCCTCTTCCTCCTCATCCTTCCCCTCCCTCTCCCCTTCCCTTCCCTTCCCTTCCCTTCCCTTCCCCCACCCCCTTTCCTCTTCTTCCTCCTCCCTTTCCTCCTCTTCCTCCTTCCTCGTCTCGACTTCATCTCTAGCCCCTCACAGCGACGACTCGGCTAACAACCTGTACTACTGCGCCGCACAGGTCGTTCTTGCACTAATTATGCCTTGTTGCCTAAACAGACACCGCGTTTACCAGCGTGTGTGAGGCCCCACCTGAGCTACGGACTGCCGGAGGGGTAGACCCGCGCCTTCCCTCGCCTGGCGTTGGGTGTTTACAGGGGGTGATTGGGGTTGAGGGGGGCGTGTGTGTTGCAGGAGGTGATGGGAGAGGCTTTGTGTTGCAGTGGTTGTGATGGGGCGGCGTGTGTGTTGCAGGGGATGATGGGAGGAGGTGTGTGTGTTGCAGGGGGTCATGGAGGAGGTGTGTGTGTTGCAGTGGGTGATGGGGGGGCGTGTATGTTGCAGGGGGTGATAAGGGAGGTGTGTGTGTTGCAGGGGGTCATGGAGGAGGTGTGTGTGTTGCAGTGGGTGATGGGGGGCGTGTATGTTGCAGGGGGTGATAAGGGAGGTGTGTGTGTTGCAGGGGTTTGTGGTGGAGGGTGTTATGTCTTGGGGAGGGAGTGTGTGTATGATTGTGTGTGGTGATGAAGGGAAGGGGGAGGCCTTCCGTTCGTGCGTGCATGTGTGAGAGAGTAAGTGTATCATCACACTTGCACAGTCTTTCATTTTTGCAAAGGGCGTGACGTTTATGGGGTAATTACTCACTCTTAACACAGTAGTAAATGCTCATTTGAATATATTTAAAAAGTTACCATCTCATTGAACTCAATTATTCTCTCTCTCTCTCCTTCCCTCTCTCTCTCCTTCTCTCTCCTTCCTTCCTTCCTTCCCTCCCTCCATCTCTCTCTCTGTCTCGTAGAATCTCGCGTCTCCTGCGCTCGTTCTCCCGGCCGCGCTCGTTGGCTCCATCGCCGGGACCGTTCGCTCGCTTAATCCAGAAGCTTAATTACCGCGGAGGCCTTAATGCCCCTTTGATAAGGCCGCTGATGAAGGCTACGAGACGCCGGCACCGCGGAGAAGCGCTCAAAGGGAGAAGCGATACTATCCTTCTGCTTCATCTCTTCCAGCGCTTCATATCCGTTGGTTTTTGGCCTGAGCGATGTCCCGGCATCACCCTAGTCATAATAGTCTTTACCTGTTAATCGCCCCAGAAATTAGGTGGTCGATTAAACCTTTTATCAGCATATTAAAGCGTTTACCTGGGCGAGGATATGCAAATTACCGGGTCTTGCAGATTTATTTTCCTTCAGTGGATATGGCTATGGATAATCCGGTGCCATTATAGACTCGTTGGTAGCCCGGTCGTTTTCTGTTGTTGTTTTTTTTGTTTTTTTTTATGGGGTGTTTTTATAAGTATTTATGATTATGGTCTGTGCGTGTGCCTACTATGTCTGTGGACTTGTGTGTAGCTTTTAGTTCGTTCTTGTATTTGTTTTACTTTGGGACGTAGCATGTCACTTTTTTTTTACCTCACTTCATAAAATATCCTACTTTGACATGATAAAACGAAAGTATTGACACGAAGTTCAGCTGAGATTAAAGCTCTGAGTCGTAAGCCGGATAAGAGAAGATTGGGTCACGAATGGGATTGACCTCTTGCGTCAAGTTATTTATGCTTCAGACATCAGCTGTCATCGCCTTGTCGGTGGCCAGCGCCAAGCCGCGAAAGACGTGGCCGAAGGCGCTCTCCTGGTGCCTCCACCCTGTTCCACCTGCTCCACTTCCATCACATATTCTTCTTTTCCATCTGCTCCACTATTCTCCATCCTGCCTCACCATGCATCAACTAGCTCCACCCTCACCCATCTTGCTCCACTCAGCTCATCCAGCGATATCCTCCTCCATCCTACATCACCCTGCTGCACTCAGCTCCACCCAGCTCCATTTCAGCCCCCCCCCCTATACACACGTAAGTGCCTGCGTTGGTGTGTATTGATATCATTATATATATATATATATATATATATATATATATATATATATATATATATATGTGTGTGTGTGTGTGTGTGTGTGTGTGTTTGTGTGTGTGTGTATATATATATATGTGTGTGTGCATGTATGTATGTATGTATGTATGTATGTATGTATGTATGTATGTGTATTACATACATAGTCCAAAAAGTATTTACTTTACCTTAATCTTGCGCAAGTGATTCTTAACTGAGCGAAAGTATCATTAAATCGATTTTTCAGTGGACTTGTTTACGAAAGGCTTAACCATTAATCCTGATAGAGGAATTAATTGCCAGACATGAGTGTACATAAGTGCCCAAGGGAACCATGTCTGCAACTCTTTGCTAATTATGCCTAGATTGCAAGCACAGGCTTTTTTCTGTGTACATGTTTGCGTGTTGCGTTCCTGGAGTCGCGTGTCTGTCTTTTACCCACAGAGTTTAGGGCCGCCCATACTGCGTGCGTGAGGTCGCGTTGTTAGTGGGTAGAATCATGACTGCTGTCACTCATTCGTACATTACTAAATGTCAATATAACAGAAGCCACGCGGTAATTGTGCTCATGTGGTCGTTAGAGCGGCGGGGAAAGTCATTCGGGAGGCGCATAAAGTTAGCGTCGGCTGTGATTTGGCTTCAGTAAAAGTCCACATTTGATTTATCTTCAACTCGGTGCGGGAAAGTAAAAAATACATATTATTCATTTTCCACTTTTTTTTTTTCTTTCGTCGGGATGACGAGGTGAGACAATAAATCAGAATGGTGGAAATTGTTTTAATCGGATTGGCAGATGGGGAAAAAAAGAGGGGGGGGGGGGAGCAGAGCATTGCAAATTAAAAATCTTCCTTGAATCATTAATTCTTTGCAACGGAGTCGAATGGAAGGCAGGTGAATATTTGATTGCCTTGGATGCCTTTGGTAAGAGATTATCCAAATCAAACTGATTTTGCTCGAACCAAGAATTAATTCCTTAAATATTGAAGAGAGAGAAAAAATATATATAATCAAAGGCCCGTCTGTGATCTCATTTTCCGCATCTCATTTCTGTTGATGTTAATTGCAAACCAGTTGTCAGCAGCGAGCCTAGAGCTGTCTCCCCTGCAGCCGCTCCTTCGCTTAGTGGCTCATGATCGCGACCGACTATGGCACGGACTGATTTAATTCCGTACGATCATTAAGTATAGGTTGTTAGATATAGAATGTCTGCTTTGCCAGTCCTCATACTCTCGGATATTTCCGTTTGGATCCGGAAGACCGAATGAGTAGGAAACTTCGGTCTGCTACATGATGTAGGGAGAGCACTGGGCAAAGGGATCACGTGCAGCGCTGAGTCGTGCAACGGTTAACGATTCTGCAATTGATTTTGAATAGTAACTTTGTATTTTTCTATCTGTCTACGACATTTACAAACGACGTCCCTTTCATTTCATTTGCCTGAATGTTTGTATCCAGTTGTCATTCTAGTTTTTTTTTATAGAGCTTAATGTCCCAAAAGCGAGCATAGCACAGCGGTAGTTGTAGTGCTATACACCCGCCAGCACACAGCGAGTGGCCATGAGTCTCTGAATTGTGCCAAGGTATATTGGCCATTTCCTGTGAGCTCAAGTTTATGAAACAATGCGAGGCTTTAACGGATTTCTACCCACACCCAAGTCCCGCGAACCTGTGATGGTCTTGTTTCCATGAGCTGGGAATGTAGCCATGAGTGGCCTGACCCCTCTACCCTCGCTTCTCCTGACCTGTTCTCGTGATCCGTTGTGTTGTGTTGCTTTCATTAATCTCCTTGCATTAATCTCTTTACGCTCTGTATTATCTGTATTGTTTGCACCCATTTCATGTGTGTGTTTGTATGCGAGTGTCCCAGTCTTGTCGAGGTCCGTCTCTTTGAGTCAGGTAGACAAGAATAAATCGTTGAAATCTATCTGTATGTTAGATTGAAAAGACCAGATTTATATGGCTCGTAAAACGGATTCCTCGCAAAGCGAGATGGACGTGAAGTGGCCGAGACGGCAAGTGGCTAAGTGGCCTTCACAAAGCCCAAGTGGCCCTCTCGTTGGCAAGTGAACAACCTCCCAACTGTTTTCTGGCTTTGTCATGACCATTTCTGTGATCAGGCTAACTGGTGATAACCGTGTCAGTGCGTTACGAGGCCTGCAGATATGGCCTTTGAACCTGTAACGCAGCTTTATCTCCCATTAAACAGGTACAGGTGCCGGCCAGATAAAAGACTGTGCGTCAAGCCAGCTGTCTGATATTTGTAAACATATGTCATATACATATTTCATGAGACGTCAGGCGTGTATGTGTGTGTGCGTGTGTGTGTGTGTGGGGGGGGGGGGGGTATGTGCCTGTGTGATTTTGTGTGCGTGCGTGTGTGCGACAGCCGTGCATATAAGGGTAAGTGTATGTGAATAAGTAACAATAACGCGACAGTTAAAGTGACGCGAGTAGGGGGAGGGGGAGAGGGACGTGGCAACTGTCCCGGCTGTCCCACGGGATTACTGTGTGCTTTTAAAAGATGCTGTTGGGCTATTTGCGGTACACGGTTTGTGCATTTATGCCCCAGCCTTGGCCTGGAAGTGCATCCAGCCGGCGAAGGTTTTGCTTCCTGAATTCGCTGTCGCATTTAGTATTACTTAACTTATTTACCTTGCTCGAGTTCATTAGATAAGTATGTGACTGCTTCGTGCATTTGCAAAGTCATGGGAGATTGTAAGCCGATCTAGATTATCGTAAGAGGTTTAAGCCACTTTTTATTTGCACAGTGTGTGCAGTGGTTAGCCTTGCCTCTTTATCGGGGCGCGGGTTCATTATTCATGGACTCTTTACGATATTTATCACAGGCTGACTCCTTGATGTGGGCTCTCGGCCCTAGTGCGATCTTGGGATGTAAAGTGTTCATGCATACATCGACGACTCAATTAAAATATACATACATGCATACATACATATCTATATCTATCTATTTATCTATATATATATATATATGTGTATGTGTGTATATATATATATATATATATATATGTGTGTGTGTGTGTGTGTGTGTGTGTGTGTGTGTGTGTGTGTGTGTATGTATGTATGTATGACAGGAAGAGTGTTTTGCAATATATCTATATCTATATATATATCTATATATATATATATATATATATATGTATATATGTATATATATATATATATATATATATATATATATATATATATATATATATATATATATATATATATATATATATATATATATACTGTTGCTGTATGAATGTGCAAATAAAGTATGAATTAGCCAACTAAATTTGGAAGATCCAAAGCACTTTCCGCCTTCGATAAGACCGCGCGACACGGAGGCAACAGCGGCTCCCATCGCCAGGAAACAGTCGTTGCGAGAGCCGTGTGGGAGAGGCGAGGGCGAGGGCGAGTCTTGTTCTCCGATGTTCGAGATAAGCGATATCGGTTATCAGAAGCAAGAACTGGCACAAGACGGATTGAATTCTGGCTCTGGCAAGGGTAGGAGCCACAGGATGACCTGTCAGCCCTCATAAGAGTAATGAGGCATTCCTGGGTTTTGTGAGGAGGGCCACTCAACCCGGGAGAGGAGGCGGGGACTCATAAATATTACTTTAACAGCCAAGATGATATAAAACCAGTTAAAGTGACGATAAACTCATAAAGCGGGCTATTATTGCAGAGTTGCCAACGCAGGGGAGTGTGTCACCGTCGGCAGCGGCTCTGCTTCAGTGTCTTGTTATTTACTTACTTGGTAATCCTTCTGTGTTCTCTCTGGGGGTCGGGGGCTTACGATGAGTGTAAATTTCGAGACGACAAATGTGAATGTTTCTAATTCTCTTTTATTTATAACGAAGAGATTTAATCTTTTGGTGCACACACACACACACACACACACACACACACACACACACACACACACACACACACACACACACACACACACACACACACACACACACACACACAAACACTCACACTCACACACATATCACACACACGGATCCCATGTGAATAAGAAGGATCCAAGGAACCCGCTCCTTTTTCAATATTAGGTCACAACAAGAGGACTGCCTACCATGGTGACGTGAGATAAGAAACACGCAGAACTTACACAGCATTACGACATTATTGTTGACTCTATGACCTGTAGGAGACTCCTAAAACTCTAGGTCAGGAGACTTTCATAACCTTGGGAGAGTGTCATAACCCCGGGGTAAGAGAGTGCCATAACCAGGAATATAAGTACCATAACCCACCGAGAAGGGAACTTCAAGGGGTTGGCACACCGCATGTCTAACACTAAACCAGGGACGTCAAATCCCTTGACACCAAAGGACTCTTGGAATCAAAGTATTGGGAGGCGGATTCTCTTAGGTATAGACAACACAATGCCGGAACAGATACACGAAGCTCGATTCTCTATATTGGAGAGAATGTATTCAAATCTCATACAACAGGAATCAGATCTTCTTTCAAGTACATTTAACCCTTAACTCCCCCTGTCGACCTCAAGTTATGGAAAGAAATGTGTTCAGGTTAGGCAGTGTTCGGGCAGCAGACGCAGCTAATGTGTCTCCTGCAGCCAGCCATCTGCAAGGGCGCGACACCTAAGGATGTGGTGACTCGGGGCGTCCTGATAAAGTGGGCAGATGGCACAGTCGAGAGGGAAATGAAGGGGACTGCCCACTCTTAATGCTGGCAGATAGTTGGTACTAACCTCTATTGTAAGTACGTACTAACGCTGCAACTACAGCATAGATCCCTTTTATGGTGGCAGTTTTTTTCTGATAAATACCATCGTCGCCATTATCATCAACGTCCGCCATCACTATAGAAACCTTTATTAGAATTTATGTAATCGTACACCACTACTATAACCGCCAACCGCTTTCTGCCACCATAAGTGACAATATAGTAGCGCAGTGCCTGGTGCCAGTGATAGTTCTGGCTGAGTGGCACCATTGGTAACCAGAGAGAGTGACGGGAGAGCCTGTTATTGGACACCCTGTGGGAAAAAATGAAATGAAACATGAATCAATGAAAACATTCAAGCTCTGTGTTAGACGTGAATATGAAGGTGAGTCCGTCACACTTTATGAGGAGAATACAACGAGGATTCATATTTTGCGTTTGTTTTGAATCTCCTCCTCAGCGGCTGATACTGAATTCAACTGAAGTAGGACTCCAAAGCCAAAACGCTTTATTGCATATAATTTAAACTTTCATGACATATTAAATAGTATATGATCTAACATTAATTATTCGAAATGGAGAGTTGGTAATGCAATTTGCCAACTTAATTAGTTTATGATAATTCTGAACGGAATAATCCATCGCTGTGCATTATAAAATTAGTCAATAAATAGTTGGATGAGCAGAGTCCGCGCGCCGGAGATTAGCCGCTGCGTCTCCGCTGTGATGCTGGCGGACTCCCGATCGGCAATATGAAGAAACGCGATTATGATAAGTGTCATCTCTTCCATTATTTTTTCCATCGTACCATTGTCAATAAGGGTAGCAGCACCTTAAATTTAGGTACGCTGTGCCATTACTGAGCAACTACTGTACGATTTTTCCTATTTTATTACCATACTCATTTGCAGAAGTATATTTATATATACACAGAATGTTGCATACGGCAGTGCATCGTTGGTATGCAATGCGTTAGATGCTCGCAACCATAACCATTATGAAGAGCTTGGCGGAGGAACACCCGAGACACAATTGCAGGAGACTTGCATCTTGGCGGGCGGCTCTCGGGAAGTGTAATTGAAATCGTGCTTTGGCTACTGAATTAGACTCCTGCGGTAGCCATTGTTTGGGACTAGATGAGTTTTTTATGTGTATAAATAAATTAATTTGAATATAGAATAGGAAAAAAATAAAACCAAGTTTCGCATTAGAAAAAAAAAAACTTATTTTGATGGAGTGTCGGAATTTCCATGATAATTGAATCAAGGAATAACGCTAGAGTTCGGCGTTAACAATGTGTTATGTAAATTAGAAGCTTCGGCTCCGAATGCAGTGATGAATATTTCAATAAGGTCCTTCGGTATTAGGGATTCCTGTTGCCCGGAAAATATTCACGCAATATATAGTGTGGGTTGGCGTTGTTGTCAGCGTTATCTCACAGGTTCGTGATTGGATATCATATAAAAGAGATAAATTGAAAACGGCTTTACTCTGGAATAGGATGGCGCAGACGTTCATCCTACGTACACGAAGCAGGCTGATGACGTGAATTTGACACAATCCTAAGCATTCCCCTTTTCATTGGCAATTTAGTACCGCGGCCGCCCTCCTCCACCTCATCCCTGCCTCTAGTACGTTGAAACGGCCTCCTGGATGGTATTTAGATCGGTTTTAGCATCTTTTATAGCCCCCGGAGGTCACTAGGGAGCTTCCGTAACCTAATGTGAGCGCAGGGATCGGGTTGAGGCGGAGGGAGCCAAGCAAGGCTGCCACAGGAACGTCACGTCACGCCCTCTCGTCCGCTGTGGAGTTCTGATTTTCTCTAATAATCATTCGTTTTGCGGTGAGAAGACAGTCCTCCGAGTGTTGGAAATAGCGAAAGGTTTGGGGGTCGTTGCTCTTCTTTCTCTTCGCGTTCGTATCGTCGGATTATCGCCCATTCGAACATTATTCCGGTGATCGCCTTTAATCGTCGGCTCGAGACTTGTCCCCCTTCTCGCCCCGGTCCTTGTGATCTGTCCTGAGTTGTGCGCCTTTGATTATTTCGGGTTTCCTGTACCTGAGAGACGCCTTCAGTACCTTTGCGTCCCCATCTCTATCCGTCTCTAATCTCAAATGTTTGCTCGTCTGTTCGCCTCTCGTTTCGTATATTATTTCCTTCCCTTTATTATTTTCCTCTTTCATCCTTTCCCACCTATTTTTATGTGACAGTCGCAGAGACTAACGCGTGTCCGTGTGTGTGTATGTGTGTGTGTGTACATTGTCGGTCTCCAGTGTAAACATTCACCAATTTCGGACACACATTGGCGCATTATGCTCTGACACTCCTGTTAATGAACAAATGTGTTTGTTTATGTTTGCGCCCCTGTTTGCGTTCACGCGTGTGTCTATGTAATGTATATATTGGTAACCGTAAATTAAAAAGGGAGTTTCATTGTTACCTTTGGTTTACACATTTTTTATATATTTTAACGCCTCGGAAAATGTAATCAAAATCAAATACTTGTAGAAGGATACACTGAAACGACACGTACAAATGTTTGTTAATTCCTGTTTCAATCTGTGTTTTCAAGTCTTACACAGGATACCTGCCGCGCCCCTGTACATTCTCGCCGCCTTATGCATATACATCCACAGGACGCACCGTCTTTGAAGCTCCTCTTACTAACTGATGGCTTTCTTCGTGGTTATAATCTTTCAACTTTTGTTAGATCGTAAACTCTTGGTCATCTATCTTTATCTATTATCGGTATTTACATGCACAAGGTTTTTACTTCTACACATCCCCACCTTTCCTCTCATTTCCTATTACATCCATTGTCTTCGACACATAAACATTATCGATTTTCTACACCTACAGCCTATCTCTTGCCTACCTTTATGAGATCTCTATTTACGTGGGAAGGCACCGAGGCATTATATATAAGGACATGGGACACGTGATTTAGAGTCATTAAAACCCATATTGGTAATCTCCCATCTGTGTCTATCGGAGACAACACCCATCGCTTGCCTCCCACGGCTGGATTTTTACGGCGTAGATTACATGTAACATAACACCTTCCTTCGATTGGATACAGTGAAGCGGACTGCACTTAACAAATTAAAAACTACTCCCTACCTCCTCCACCCTTCTCCTCCTCCTCCTCCTCCTCCTCCTCCTTCTCCTCCTCCTCTCTCCTCTTTACACCAAACGGTTCTACTGATACAAACCATAAGCCAGGCCAACAACCTATTCCCTCTCCTCTGGTTGGGTAGATTGATCTAAGCCACATCTAACTAACACCCCCCCTCTCCCCCCCTCCCCCTCAGTCTCCACCTGACAGGCTATATTGATGTAGACACATCAAACAAAAAATCGAGCCCTCCCTTCCCCCTCACACTATAAGCTAGACGTATTCATAATTGAACGCACAAGCAGGACAATTAAAGGGCAGGGGACGCCCGCACGATACCTATCATAGAAAAATTCAGCAGAACATGTATACACGGAGTAAAAATACAGTTCCTTTGAAGTATACACGCACGGCGAAAATTCCTTTATATTCAAAGAGAGTAACTTCTAATACTGTGGGGGCACGCACGCACAAGCACACGAAAACTGGGTTACACACGCATATCGGTGAAATATAAGATACGCACCTGATCCAAGCCACGCCGCGCCGTCACGTTCTCGCCGCCGCACGCAACCCGGCACGCAAGGCAGCGTCGCCACACCGAGGGCGCCATGGATTATACATAAACGTCGAGGCATGACATACACTCGCTCACTCGCGCACTCTGTCATCCATTCACTCGTTCACTCGCTTCAGATTCTTTTTCTTATTTTCTTTATCCTCTCTCCATCTCTCTTTCTTTCTTTCTCCCTCCCTCTCTCATCTCTCCCTCTCCCTCTCCCTCTCCCTCTCCCTCTCCCTCTCTCCCTCCCTCCCTCCCTCCTTTCCTCTCCCCATCCCTCTGTCCCTACTCTCCTCACTCAATCCCGCTCCGTCACTCACTCTCTCATCCCCTCACACATAAACATGCTCGACCAACCAACCTTCCCAGACACCAACATATCGAATAACACACACAAGGACGCACGCATACGAGCGCATACATTTTATGTTAGGAGAGGCATCAACTTTCATGTTTCACTATTTGTAATTATGGACGAGCGAACCCACTCATTTGCAGGGCAAGAGCGAGTGACAGCATTTGCATGTGTGACTAGAATGAAAGGGTCGCTGGCGGGTCGTCGGGATTGGATTTACAGTGTCGTGGCAGAACCGGAAAATATCGCTCGCAGTTTGCTCGTGGCTGATTTTAGGTACAAGTTATATATATATATATATGTAATTTCTTTTTGTTTCGTTGATTTTTTATTTATTTTTTATTGTTGTATTGTTTTTATTCTTCTATGTGAAATTGCCGTCAGGTTAATTTGGCTAAGAGATAATTATAATTGAGGTGCCGTGCTCATTGTTTGTGCGGGCCGGGAGATTTATCGTTGGGAGAGGGAAGGGAGATAGTGAGAGAGAGAGAGAGGGGGGCGAGGGAGGGACAGAGAGAGAGAGAGAGAGAGAGAGAGAGAGAGAGAGAGAGAGAGAGAGAGAGAGAGAGAGAGAGAGAGAGAGAGAGAGAAAAGGAGAGAGAAAGACATAGACAGATATTAATACAGATAAGTGCATACATCCATATATGAATGTGTGTGTCTATCTATATGTATATATATAGATATAGATATATATAGATATAGATATAGAAAAATGTATATCCAAACAAACACACACACACACACACACACACACATATATATATATATATATATATATATATATATATATATATATATATAGAGAGAGAGAGAGAGAGAGAGAGAGAGAGAGAGAGAGAGAGAGAGAGAGAGAGAGAGAGATTTAGGGGAATAAGAACAACTTTTCTCTGTCACATTTTATACGTCCGTTAAGGGGACCATTTTATTCTAGTGAATATCTGTCTTCATTAATTCAGTAAAAAATTACTTAACCATCATGTCATTCTATATTAGCGATGAAAGTACTGTCACGAGTCTAATGTTGCGCCAGCTGTCAGTGCCAGTCACATGACAACGACACACTTAGCTGACACAACGGGAAGAAAGGGTTAGGACGCGTTAGAAATGCATCCCCATAGTAGAATACTTCAAACTTGTGAGAAAAATAAGTCTTTAATAAATTCTAACTGAAGCGTTGGTCCCCACAGGCAGCCGTGCAACGAAATCAAATTTACACATGAATTATTGCATAAATTGTAGTATAAAACGGTCTTTTGATGATTTACATAGAATTGAGAACAGTTTTGTAAATGTGTTTACTCATTTCTAAAATCCGTTTTTTCTTGTAGAGTAAAGGTTTTCTTTTTTCAGGTACGTTAATGGTGGAAGCTGTTATGTATCCGGGCGCAGGGAAGAGTAAGTTTGTAACTTTTTACCTTACCCTTGTTTTTTTATTTTCTCTCTCTCTCTCTCTCTCTCTCTCTCTCTCTCTCTCTCTCTCTCTCTCTCTCTCTCTCTCTCTCTCTCTCTCTCCCTCTCTCTTTTTTTTTTTTTTTGTCTTGACTTTTCGGTATTCTTTCTCAATTTATTTATTTTTTTAACTCTTTAAATCTCTCCTTACATTGTTTTATCTTTTCTTTTCGTTTTCTTTTTTATTTAAAAATCCTCTTGTTTATTTCCTCTTTACATTCACGCGTAATTACTAGTTAATTGCAACAGCGACGTTATTAGCGTTGTGATGACGTCACAAGGTAGAGATGTGGCGACTCAACAGCGAACCGCATTGTGGCGCATCGAAGCGAAGTGTTGCCGCGATGTGGCTTCTTGACGGGTCACTGATGCGTCGAGTCGCTCGGTAAGTGGAAGGGACGGCACGACGACGAAGCGGCGACGATGGCTCCCGCGGGCCCCGTAAGGCGAGGGCAGCGTCGGGAAAGGAGTTGGATGTCGTGACCCCGAGTGCACCTACGAGACCCGGGAATGCGCGCGAGAGAGCTTCATTTGTTCTGATTATCAACGCACAAGTACATCGTTAGCGCATCTTTGTTCAGCAGCCTTGTGTGATCTGCTCCCCCACCCTACCCACCTAGGTATCAGATCCGGACGCGAGATAATGGGCGAAGGAGTGGTTCGCTGGATAAACTTGGGTCCTTAAACGAGGAAAAATAGGGGAGGGAGACAAGGAGCTAGCACCCTTCTGAAACCGTCGTAGGACACCGTCGTAAAATTTACCTGCTTAGTATGGTAGTGGGAAGTTAGTGCGCTAAATGGTATGTTTATGGGCATATTGTGTTGAGGAAGAGATTAATCATCCGAAGTAAGAATGAGACTTAATCGTGTGATGTCACACTTTCAATCTCGGATGTCCCTTTATCTTTTTATTCCTTCACCTTACGAAAATCAATGTAAAATCATTTTTTCCTTCTTTTTTTTTTGTCGTAAAGATTTTTATTATAAATAGAGTATGCCCGGAATTCGAGGGCGGGAATGCCGGGGGATCTGCCATGGCATACCGACCTTTATATCGGAAGTGTTAAGAGGTCGTGAGATGCAACACGAGGATTTGTCGTCTCCGAGGTGGGAGATGCTGCGGAGGTGGCTCGGAATTCTCCTTATGATTCTGAACTCGGCTGCAGGATGCTGATTTTTTTCTTCCTTCGTCGAGAGAAATTTTCATTTTCGAAAGCCGAACACACGGATTTTATTTCCGGCCGATGCAATTGCTGTGATTTTTGCCAAGATGAAAATGGAGAGAGATATACGTGCCTAGGTTTCATCTCACTGTAAATGTTTTTCTAGTGCTTAGGGCGCGGGTGATTCACGCTTACGGATGCGAGTGAGAATGCGGGCTTTTAAGCTTTTAATTGCCATGATGAAAAAAAAAATTGTAAATCAAGGATCTGAAGTAAGCGTCTGAAAAGTACACGCCTATTATAGTAGATTATACTCTTACTGTGTATTATTAGAAACGAAATGAAAGGCTCGCCCAAACTTATCTAACGAAATGCCTGCCTTGTTCGTACTGTAGCGAAATATGATTGGCTTTCGACACTAAACGCACAAAAAACCGTGTTGCAATTCGGAAAGTATTTCTTAAACGTGATATTAGTCGAGTCGAAAGGCAACTAAAGACATTTTTTTGTCCCACAATCAAAAACCTTTATACTTCCTACGCTAACACGAGGAAAAGCGAAAGCGTGTACGAACGGATACCCAGCCAGTGTAACCTCTTGTGTTAACTTGTTATTGGAGCTCGCGTCTTGCACAGTACCACGCGGAAACTAATCCTTCCTCTGTCACAATGTAAGAGATCGCAAATTCCCCGAACCGGTCCCTCTGCCATTGTACGTCTTCCCCGCTGCCTTTTCGTGCTCCCTCCCACCTGCCATCAAGATGTTTTCCTCCCTTAAACGCTGAATAGGAAAATCAGCCCACCAGATACTCCTACTCGAACTCGTAATTCTTGTCCTGTCACATATTGTCCCCGAAAGCTGCTCCCCCCCCCCCTCTCTCTCTCTCTGCTCATGCCTTTCTCCTTAAAGGCTTATCTTGCCCCCCTCCCTTGCCCTCCCCTCCTCCTCCCCCTCCTCCTCCTCCTCCTCCTCCTCCTCCTCCTCCTCCTCCTTACCCTGTTCATCCATGCGGTGTGTCCTCTTGGCACCCCTTCCACCTCCTCCTCCTCCTCCTCCTCCTCTTCTCCCTCCCTCCCTCCTTCCCTCCTTCTCTTCCTCCTCCTCCTCCTCCACCTCCACTAGTACCCCTCCTCCTCCTCCTCCTCCTCCTCCTCCTCCTCCTCCTCCTCCTCCTCTTCTCCCTTCCTCCTTCTCTCCTTCTCTTCCTCCTCCTCCTCCATATCCTCTTCTCCCTCTCTTCCTCCTCATTATCATCATCATTCTCCTCCTTTTCTTTTTCTTCTTCCTCCCCCCCCTCCTCCATCTCCTTCTCTCTCTCCTTTTTTCTCTCCCCTTTCCTCCTCCTCCTCCGCAATCCCTCTCCCCCCTCCTCTCTCCCTCCAGGACGAATGCATCTTTCCAAATCTGTCACATCCGCCTCTCCCCACCCCCCCTTACTCTCCCTCCCTCCCCTCCCTCCCCTCCCTCCCCTCCCACTTACGCACCCAAGCACCATCTCCTCCCCCCCCCTCCAAGAGCCACCCTTTCCTGCTCTGCTGTGAAAGCTATTGGAGTATTCATCTTGGGGTCTGTTTGTTTGTTTTACTTTTCTTTTCATGCAATCCTTTGACCATCCCCGCCCCCCCCTTACCCCCTCACCTACCTTCCGCCCAAAAAAGAGTTAAAAAGAATCCAAAAAAAGGAAAAAAAAAATATGAACAATCCTCCCTGTTGTCGTTCTCCGTTGACTCACTCGCTGCTGATTTGACTGAAGATCAACTGCGCTTTTCATCCGGGATCTTTGTGGTGGGGGTGGGGCTGGGGGATAGGGGGAGGGTTCTCTCTCTTTCTTTCCTTTTTTCTTTCTTTTTGAGGGGGGGAGGGATAGGGGGTGGGGGGAAGGGAATCGCCCCTTTGTCCGAAGCGACCCAATCTGCCATTAGGGGTAGGGATGGGGTTGGGTAAGGGGAGGGGGGGTGGAAGGGGTATTTTATTTTAATGATGAATTTGTTTTGGTTCATTTTGAGGGGGGGGTGTTATTGTTGCTGTCTTTGTTGCAGGTAAGATTATTGTGAGTATTGTTGCCATTGGTATTGCTGTTTTTGTTGTTGTTATCGGTATTGTTATTTTTGTTGCCGTTACCAAT
Source organism: Penaeus japonicus (assembly GCF_977035675.1). Classification (NCBI taxonomy): domain Eukaryota; kingdom Metazoa; phylum Arthropoda; class Malacostraca; order Decapoda; family Penaeidae; genus Penaeus; species Penaeus japonicus. Next base: position 37,883,461 of record NW_028234415.1, on the reverse strand, counting down.
TTATTATTCTTGTTGACATTGTTAATTATGATCATTATTACTGTTAAATTATTATCATTGCTGTTGTTATTATTACCATCATCATCACCACCACCACCATTACCACCATCAGCATCACACCACCACCACCATGACTACTACTACTACTACTGCTATCATGATTATTTAATTCATATTTCTCCTCTTGAGAAATCAGAAGAGTGGCAGCCCCTAACACCCCCCTCCTACCCTACCCCTTAACCAACCCCTCCCCACCCCTCACCACCCCTCCCCACCCCTCCTCACCCAGCCCCTCTCAAGCACGGGGCGGAAGCGGGGCCAAGCCTTGCTTCAATTTTACGAGCACTGGCCACCCTTCCTCATCCGACGTAATTACTGACGGTGGTCCCAATTGCCGAGGAGGTGGTGGTGGTGGTGGTGGAGGTAGTGGTGGTGATATTTAAGGTGGTGGTGGAGGTGGAAACGGAGGTGGAGGTGGAAATGGAGGTGGAGGTGGTGGTGGAGGAGGAAGAAGAAGAAGAAGAAGAAGAAGAAGAAGAAGAAGAAGAAGAAGAAGAAAAAGAAAAAGAAAAAGAAAAAGAAAAAGAAAAAGAAAAAGAAGAAAAAGAAAAAGAAAAAGAAAAAGAAAAAGAAAAAGAAAAAGAAAAAGAAAAAGAAAAAGAAGAAGAAGAAGAAGAAGAAGAAGAAGAAGAAGAAGAAGAAGAAGAGACGATGGAGAAGGAAAAAGAGGTGGCGATGGAAATGGAAATGGAGGTAGAGGTTAAAGTGGAAGGGTAATGGAATTTAGAGGTGGAGGAGAAAGAAGAGAAGAATGATAATTATGATGATGAAGAAGAGAAAGAGAAGGAAAAGGAAGAAGAAGTAGAAGAAAAAGAAGAAAGAGAAAACAAAAAAAAAGGGGACGAAAAGAGGGAGGGGAGGAAAAGAAGAAGAAGGAACGAAGAATAGGAAAAAGGGAGAAGAGGAAGGAGGTAAGGACAAGACAAATAAGAAATCGAGGATGAAAAATGGAAGAAGAAGAAGTGATGAAGAAGAAGCTGCACTCCGTCTTGAGTAATTACTCCTCCTTTTTTCATTATGGCTCTGGAGTAAATCAGTGTGTTCTTCCTCCTTCGAGTAATTGTTAATCCGACGTCTCCCGCGGACGTTTATTTCATTAGGTGTCAACAAACATGTGTTTTTTTCGGGAGATTAAGGGTCCCTTCCTAATCAAGAGCGCATCGGACGCCGTCTCTCCCCTTCTGCCTTGCGTCTTGAGTCCGGGACGGGCGAGAGGGATGTTGGAGGAGGGCGTGCAGGGTCCTTAGTCCATAAGGTCAATCGTGTCTTATTTATGTGTGCTTGGAGATGCAAAATAAAGGTTACTGTACCCTAGTTGATTGCTTTCATTATCGCAGTTTCGACTGCGAACGCATCTTGGCAACGAAGGCGTCGTGTTGCTACGATGCTGTCTTGTCGAAACGCGTGATTTATCGGCTTTATACAGATGGGAACGCCTCTCTCGCCCTAGGTAGATCCGCTTTAAAACAATCATGTTATTCCTAAAACTGTAGACTGACATACATGTTGTAGAAAGTCGTCTCCGCATTGATCCTGGGCCACCAATGCCGGAAATGCAACGCCGGGAGTAAACACACGTAAACGGGGAAAGGCTGTTGCGTTGAAAGGTAAGCAATTCATTCAGCATTCTACAAATTTACGCTGTGTGCGAACCCGGAGATAGGCAGAAAACGTGGAATTTATGAAGATGATAATGTACTCTCGGTTTAGTTTTCATTTTCGAACTTTCCTGGGCAAGATCAGGTACGGAATACTGATACTAAGCGAATTCTTTTTTTTTCTCTCTCTCTCTCGAACACGGAAGGAATTGTTTTGTGGTTAAGGATGTAGGTTAGGAAGAAAAGAGTTTTTTTTTTGTCGAATTTCGAACACGTTTTCTGATATGAAAAGGTCTATTGAAAGCCAACAAATATTACTGAGAATTATATGATTCAGATATTTTCATTTGTTCGCCGTTGTATATTTGCTTCCATTTTCCAACATTAAAAAAAACTTTCATGCCGTATTCATATAGATCCTTGCCACAAATAACGGCTAGATTACCATACATATTATGTGAATGCATAATGTGAATACACAAAAGTGGAAGTGCAAACAGAGTTCACTTAAACATTACAAAATGAAAAGGCAGGAAACATTTTGGATTCTACCCCACGTTCGCCTCTGTAAAGGTGGAGTGAAATTGAGCTAATTTCAATTGTGTTGGCTTTACGGGGGATGATAAGCGCTGGTTGGAACCGCTGCCTAGGGAAAGTC
>NW_028234415.1:37863645-37876145 GCF_977035675.1 Penaeus japonicus | reverse complement strand
AACCCTACCTCGCTCGCCTCCGCTTCCTTGTCCTCCTTCGCTTCACCCACTTCCCCGCGGATCCTCGGCCGTAACAGTTTCAACGTTGCCTCTTATTGCATTAGCATGTGCGCTTGGCTCTTGGCTTTACGACCGTAGGATTCAGGTGTGTGTGTGGGTAGGTTTGTGTGTGTGGTTGTGGGTGTATGCGTAGGTCTGGGTGAGTGGGTGGGTGCGTTTGTGTGTAAGGGTGGGTTTGAGTGTGTGTGTGTGTGTGTGTGTGTGTGTGTGTGTGTGTGTGTGTGTGTGTGTGTGTGTGTGTGTGTGTGTGCGCGCGCGCGCGCGCGTGTGCGTGTGTGCATTGTTCATGAATCAACGTGAAAAGACATAACTGGCTGAGGTATGAACTCAGGGATTAGGAAATGTACAAAATTAAGATGCAGTAGTGTGTCATTGTTTATACCTTGGCCCGGCCATGGTTGTTCGGGTTGAGAGACAGCTTTAGTGGCTCAAGTCAAGACAATCTCCCGTGAACAATAAAGTTTCGATGCATAAAACGAAATGAAAGATTTAGATTTATGTCTTTGCGCTTTTTTTTCTCTCTCTCTCTCTTCCCATGAGAAAGGGTTTGTTCGTGTCACATCCACTACATATTTGCATTTTTTCGCCTGCAGTTTTGTGGGTCGCAGGGGAGTTTGGAGAAGAGGAAACTCCATTTGCTTTGTTTTTTGTTTTTTCGTTTTGTTTGTGTGTGTTTACGGTATGGAATGTGTGATTCGATGTGTTCACGCAGCGTCGACGATAATCTTTTTTTATTATATGTTGACGAGAAAGGGGAGAGAAAAATAGGCGTTTAACCCTTTTCTTTTATGAAAAAAAAGATGAAAAAAACATTTATGATAAAGGTCCTCGGAAGATTTTTTTTATGACGACTGAGTTGCCATAGACGCCGCCGACGACGCCCCCCACCCCCCATGAACCCTTGAGCATCGCGCGAGCAGCGGCTGACTCTTTTCTCCGGAACGAGAGAATAGCTTCGAGTATCGCAGCATCCTCGAGATGAAATATCGTCTGCAAATAAGGGTGTTGACGCTGGTGTTGTCAGTAGGGATTGGGTACGGAGGTTATGACCTACAGTGCGAGGCTGTTGTCGTAAGGGAGTTTTTGTGGGGGTGTTTAGTGGAGGTTTATTGCACGGCTGACTCCAGAGGCTTTATGAAGGAGTAGTAGTCGGCGTCTTACGTTGACGTCAGACTCTGCTAAGAGAGAGGAGCTATGCAAATATTCGCGAGGTGATCATGCAAATGAGTGTGTTGAGCATGGCAGGCGGATCAGGGAGCTGACAGGACACAGGCCAAATAACGTGAAGGATCTAATCCTGCGGCGCTTAGTACCTTGTCATCGACAGATGCTCCGTCGCTCGGAAGTTGGCGGTTTAGTCAGCTGTTTGATGTATTCATTTATTCTCGTCCGCGCGTGAGCCTTGACCCGGGGTCCTCAAGCGCCGCCCGGGTTCACGCTCAGGGCTCGCCGCCGGAGACTTAACCCCTTCCTTTAAGCATTGGAATGCGGCATTGCTGCTTCGGCGGTGGCAGAAGCGCTACCGAGCGCTATGCTGATGTAAACATCGGCCCGTTCTGACTCGCGTCGTGCTGACTGCAGTGTTGCTGCTGACCTTAGACCTTCAGCTCCCGCCTATTATTGGGCATTGTTTTGACCTAAGGATATTGCTTTCGAGCTTCGTTCATTTTCCCTTGATCAGCCCCCCCCCCCTCCTCAGGGGTTAGAGACTGTTGCTAACCATTCCTTAATTTTCGGGAGTCGGTGTGGACAATCTGCTGACCTCGTGCTTCTGCTAAAGTCTGCATGCAGTGCCATGAGTGCCATCCCATCTTCCTGTGAGCAAGTGACAGAAGGACTTCGAATTCCGCAAAAGATATACTTCTTTGATATGGAAAATGGAGCATCGCTTATTCATACTTTCAACGTGTTTGCAATATAGCCTGGACTTGCAGTGTACCCAAGGCTTGCATTGTAATTTGGTATGCATGAGGACGCAATATGCTCTCACCGGCTGAGGCTGGAGCTATCAATCACTCGCGTCAGTCATGTGTATAACCAGAAAAATCTCAAGTAGGAGCTGTAAAGTTTGTGTCGATCCAGAAAATCAACTTTACGTTTTTCCAACTCGAATCTCTCTCGCTTTCACTGCCTAGCTGCCACTGCCCCTCTCTTACTCCCCACTCCTCTCACTTTCTCTCTCTCTCTCTCTCTCTCTCTCTCTCTCTCTCTCTCTCTCTCTCTCTCTCTCTCTCTCTCTCTCTCTCTCTCTCTCTCTCTCTCTATCCCGCCATCCTCGGACTCATCCCCCCGCTCGTTGACACTGCATCGCACGTCGTCTTGCGCTGGACAAGGTGCTGCGTCGTTTTTGTTTGGTCCGTTCCCCTGTCGTCCGCGAATGGCCTGACTCTTTGTTGTGGGCGCGGGAGAGCGGTGCGCCGGCAGCGAGAGCCACCCAGCAATAAGCCGAAGGAAAGATGACGGTGGTAAAACCAATATGACGGATGAAGCTGATTGGCGGATGATGGATGAGGCTGGATGGAGCAGTTGCCGCCTGATATTAAAGCCAAACTTTTAGGTTTCGACCACTCGCGGCCCAGGGATTCCGAGCTAAAAATTGGATTGCTTTGGAGTTATTTAGGGCTTATGGTGAGGCTGATGGTCCGGCAACTGTAATTTCAATAATTCGGCCATGAAATTGCAGAACTTATTTTTTTCCAGTTATATAATTACATAGACAGCGGAGGACGCATCGAGAAAGGCTGATTGGGTGGATGATGGATGACGTATATAAAAAGGAAGGGAGGGGGGAACGCTGCCAATGATATCAGATTACTCGATCTCCAATTTCCGTCTTCATTTGTGTGAAAAAATAATGGCTTTGCACTCTTACAAAATCAGCAGCGGAAATCATCTATTCTAGAAATTTCTATGGGTGATAAGGGCCGATAATTCGAGGCGAGAGCGAAAGACCCCTTTATCGAGAGTGATCAGCATCTGCCGTCCGTGTAGCAACACTGGGTGGCTGTGAAAATGTATGAAGCTTCCCTTACTGCACACTACAATACGCATTTTGTAAAAATCTTTTGAAACGAGAAGCTACGTTTTCCAAGAAGAAAACGATCAACAAAGAAGCGAGGACAGGCACCTGTTGCGTGGTCCTGCAAGGCAATTTATGAAGCAAGCTGTGCCACGAAGAGAAGCACTTGACCGGCTTAGCTGTTAATAGTCCGTGAAATGGTATGTTGGTCATCATGGCACAGGGATGTCGCGAGCATAAAAAAGACGTCTCGCCCCAGAGTGCCACGAAATAGTCCAGTGCCGAAATAGCAAGCAGTGCCATACTACAAATACTTGGGAAACAATGGACATTTGTTTTTTGTTGATGTTGTTTTGTTTTGTTTTGTTTTTTTCTTTCTTTTCTTTTGTAAGTGCATTGCGTTTTGTGCTACTTTTTACCCACTTAGATTTTCAAGTAAGGTACGAAAAACGGGGGCGTATAACAGTACTTTTTATTTTCTCCTTTTTATATTCTCTCATGCGAAGCCGTATTAATTCCTTTTAATTCCCCGCCAGCAGTTCTTTACCGAAGCTCGGAGCCCATGAATTCCCCCTCTATCGAAAACGGCTCCATCATTCCCACTAAATCGTTTATTAATTTCTCTTCATACTGAGCCTTACAGATCCTTCTTCTCAGCATAACCTCCCTTCTAAATCCTTCCCTTAATCCCCCGCCCACCATCACCTCCACATAATCCCCCGCCGCCTAAATCCTGCTAGGTCCGTCACCCCTGGCTAAATCCTGGTAAATCCCCCCTCCCCTCCCCTCCCCTCCCCGCCCCTCCCTCTCTTCCTTCCTCGCTCACACCCACCCTCCCTCCTCTCCCTCTCTCTTTCTTCTTCTTTTCCCCTCCCCCCTCCTCTCTCTCTCTCTCTCTCTCTCTCTCTCTCTCTCTCTCTCTCTCTTTCTTCTTCTTTTCCCCTCCCCCCCCCCTCTCTCTCTCTCTCTCTCTCTCTCTCTCTCTCTCTCTCCCTCCCTCCCTCCCTCCCTCCCTCCCTCCCTCCCTCCCTCCCTCCCTCCCTTGCTCATCCTCCCCTCTCGCTCATCCTCCCTCCCTCCCTACCCCCCCTCTCTTCCTCCCTCCCCCGCACTAATAGGGAGGGACAGGCGGGTGTTTGCTGTGAAAATAAGGGGCGCCGGGGTGGGACAGTCCCCATCAAGCTAAAAATGTTTCTGATGCTGCTAACACGTGGGGGGGTGGGGGAAGGGGGGGGAGGCAGGGGGAAAGGCGGACGAAGTGAAGAAGGGGAAGAGAGGAGAGAGGATAATGAAAGAGAAAAGAGAGAAGGAGAGGGGAAGAGAAAAGAAAATTGAGGGAGAGAAGAGAAAGAGAAAGAAAGGTCTGGGAGAGCCAGACAAGGAGGAGAAAAACGGAATGCAATAAAGGAATAAGAAAGATAAGAGAAAGAAAAAAAGAAGAAGAAAAAGACACAAAAAGAAAGAGAAATAAAGAAGAGAAACAAAAAAAAAAGTAGAACAGACGAGAAAACGAATTGAAAAGACATCGCGGAGGGGAGACGAAAAAAAAACAGAGGTGACGCAATTGGTTAAGAATAATTCCAAGAAAGGGAAGAGAAAGCAGGAGATGAGAGAAGAAGAAAGACTAGCGTTCAACTGTTCTTCTGGAGAACTTTCGTGCCACGCCTCTTTGTCTCGGGGATTGTGTGCTTGCTGTTGTGGCTGCTTGTGATGTGGTTCATTTTGTTTATATATTTTTTATTTTTTTATCCTCATCACCATCTCATTGCCATTACATTGTGTATATTTGTGTATATGTATATATATATATATATATATATATATATATATATATATATAATATATTATATATATTTATATATCTATATATATATATATAATATATATATATATATATATATATATAATATACATATATATAATATATATAATATATATATATATATAATATATATATATATATATATAATATATATATATATATAATATATATATATATATATATAAATAATATATAATTATATATATATATATATAATATATATATATATATATATATATATATATATATATATAATATATATATATATATAATATATATATATATATATATTATATATATATAATAATATATATAATATATATATATATATATATATATATATAATATATATATATAATATATATATAATATATATATATATATATATATATATATATATATATATATTAATATATATATATATATATATATCACCATCCTTACCATGTTTTTCGTCGCCTTTGCCCCGCCATGAATCACGTCGCAGAAGTACACACCCCAACATCGCCCCCCCACCTCAAAATAAAAAAAGTGCCAAAGGGTCAACAAGAAAACTTTGCGAGTTATTGCAAGCGGTAACTCACCAGCAATCTCGACTTTCTGCGGAAAACACTAACATAAAGAGTAAGCTCCCCTTTGTTAGTGAGATAAGAACAATTTCGCGTTGGGAGGGGGGGGGAATAAATCGACGTGGCGGGTGATGGAAAGGGAGGTGGCGAGGTAAGGGGAGGGGGGGGGGAAGAGAGGATAGGAGGAAGGGAGAGGGAGGGGGAGGAGAAGGAAGTGGAGGGAGTGATGGGAAGAGAAGGAAGAGAGGGGGGAGGAATGAGGGAGTGAGGGGAAGAGAAGGCGAGAGAGGGAGAGGGCAGAGTAAAGGGCAGACGGGAGGTAGAGGGGGGAGGAGGAAGGAGGGGTGGTAGTGCCTCTTTGCTGACAGGAGGGGGGACGCAGATGTCACTTAATGGTTTTGCTTCACTGTGTCGCCACGCTCGCTTTAGTCGTTTTGTGTTATATTAAGGACGAATGTTGCTATTTTCTCTCTCTCAATCCAGAAATTTTGACTATTTTTTCCTTCTTTTCCTCGCTACCAAGGGAATATTTAGAAAAAAAACAATATCAAAGGGTATGGTAGAGTATGAGTATTGTATGAGTATGTGGGTCTATTGAGAATTCGCGGCAGTAGTGCCATGTGGGCGGAGGGGGTCTGGTACGGTAGCGGCGGCACATGAAGAGAAAAGCCCATGTGTCGGTGCTACGGAGGAGCGAGGAAGGGAGTGCGTGGGCGATCGTTGTTCCATAGAGGTATGTGATGCGGGCCAGATACCATGTGTGAAGGCGCGATCGCATACAGGCAGATTTGGAGTTAGTGCTGATGTGGAAGGAAGGAGTCGGAGGCCGAGCAGATGTGTGTCATCATGGGCGTTTGTTGTTGTCTAATTGGCGGCGGTGACAGGCGGTGATGACAGGATCATCACAGACCCCTTCTCGCCCCCTTCCTCTCGGCACGCTCTCCCCTGCGTTTCCCCCTCTTTCTCCCTTCCTCTCTTTCTTTCCCTCTGCCTTATCTTCCAACCCTTCACTATTTCCTCCCATCCTTTTCCCGAAACCCTTCCGCTTTCTTTCCCTCATTCGGTTTCCTCTCGCTTTCGAGCTCTTTGTTCAGCCTTCTGCTCAATTCTGCCACTACGGCTTTTCCCTCAAACTTTCCTCTTTCCTCAGGGAGGCAACTTGGCCTCCTTTCCCTTTTTCCCATCTTCCATCATCATCAGGGCCTCCGCATCCATATCTTCTGTTCCATGCGTCTTCGAAGGAACTTCATTACTTCGCGAATTTGTAAATGCGTTATCCTATCATTATGTGAGACGCGCCCATTGGTCCGGAATCCAGAAATAATCCGGGATACAAGTCTGTATACCTATAAGCCATTCGCACACATCCGTGTGTGCCGCCACAGCTGATGTGTGTGTGCCAGTGCGATAAGAGGGGAGGGAACGTGCACGTGCGTGCCCGGGGAGCGTGTACACTCAGGTCACGCCCTGATGTCTACATCCGGCACAGAGTGGGTAAAAGGGGCAGGGGGAGCAGTATAAGCAGAGTTGACGCAATGTGGCGAAAGAACGGCGGGAAGTGCGTGGTGAGGAAGACCTTTGCCACGCTGGTAAGGCCACCCATGGCAGAGGTTTGGAAGAAAAGATGACTTACGAGAGGTTTCGTTAGCGCTTTGCATATTCTTTGAATAGGAGGATAAAAGAAATATATCTGAACCTCATAAACGCCATCTTGTTGAGCTTGAGGCTTGGGATAGCGACTTCTTGAGAAGCAGTTTCAGGTTCGTCAAGATCCAGTTGGTCAGCTGGCGAGAGTGGCGTGGGTACTCGGTCAGTTAATTAATGCTGTTGTTTATAAATGTCCGAATTCAGACACTTATGGTATACAAAACAAATGTGAGATTCATAATGAATATATATATATATATATATATATATATATATATATATATATATATATATATATAATATATATACACACGCACACACACGCACACACATCACACACACACACACACACCACACACACACACACACACACACACACACACACACACACACACACACACACACACACACACACACACACACACACACACACACACACACACACACACACACACACACACACACACACACACATATATATATATATATAATATATATATATATATATATACATATATATATATATATATATATTATATATTTATTTATTTATTTATTTGTTTATTCATTTATTCATTTATACATATATATATAGCTATATATTCATGTATATGTATGTATCTATAGAGATATTTGTCGATATATGTATTATATATTTATCAAAATGTTAACCATACTAAACATCACATTAGATTAGGCTATAAGAAAATCTAAAGTCTTATGCCATGCCATTTTAGGACTGACAGATGGTGTGAATTCGACATCGTAACTTTTATTGTTGTTGCTAACCTTTCGACTGAACAGCTGATTTGACATCCTTTAACCCTGGATTCGCCACATGTACATTATTAACCATTGCATTCCCTTTCGTCCATTGTTGCTAGCCAATATCGACCGTTGCAAATGCATGTTCGTTACGCCATTGTTACGCCAAAATTATGTCCCAAACAAAATCCAAACCCGCTGAGATTCAGATCTGCCTTCTGACGTTTCCCATTATTAAGTTTCATCCGCTGATGATGAGAAAATGAAAACAGCGCTTAGCTAACTGTTCTTCTCCGGCGCCTTCGTGCCAACATCGCCGACGAGACTGGTCCCCGCCGCCGCCTGTGTCCGGAAGATATACCGTGGCTTCTTTTTCCCTCCGTTATATGTGTCCTAAAACTGTGTCCGAGAGCCGTGCCCTAGTCCCCCACATTACTTGCGTACGAAAACCGTGTCCTAAAATCTCCCACCATTCCTTTTCTACGAAAACCGTCTCCTAAAATCTCCCACCACTCCTTTTCTACGAAAACCGTGTCCTAAAATCTCCCACCACTCCTTTTGTACGAAAACCGTGTCCTAAAGCTGTACGCTGTTTCCCCGCTGTGGTCGAAAATCGTGTCCGAAGGGTGTTCTCTGGTTCCGCAATACCACTTGTGTTCGAAAATCGTGTCCTAAAACCGTTCTCTGGTCCCCGCCAACACCTGTGTCCGATAACTATGCCCTGGTCTCTCCCCATTACCTGCGTGCCCTGCTGCCGTGCCAAATGTGTCTTAGAACCGTAACTCCCCTACGTGATCAGGTGTCGTCCAGATTATGCAGCGATGCTCAGGCTTGTATGCTTGATGTGCAGATGCATCAACTGCAAGCGATCTCTCGGGTTGTGTTGTAACAGATGACTCGGACTTTTCTCAATTTTTCTTAATCTCATTTTTTTTCTTTTTTTTTTTCCTCTTCGGAATGTAAATTCGATTGACGTTCGAGCTGGGAGCCGGATGCCCGAGCCTCGCCAGCAGGGTAGGATCTATATTAGGAAGGTGTGTTTTTTTCTTTTCGTCCTTCTTCATTTTTATGTTCTTACCTTTTTTGTTATTGTCGTTTCTTCTTTCATGTATTTATTCGTTTAGAAATTTGATTCTTTAATGGAGGAATTTATATCTTGGTAACTACTACTTTATAGGTAGGAAATAGTGTTTAAATTTTCTTTCAAACCTTTCTTCTTCGTTGCGTGTTTCTTTTATCATCATTTAACGTCTATTTAAGATATTTTCTGATGGACTGGTCTTTGATACCAGTTTATGGATTTTTTATTTTTTTTTCGAGAAAGACAAAAGAAAGATACGAGACACAACAACCATTGATATTACGAGCCTGTCTATCACGGCACGAAAACTTTTTTTTTTTTTTTTTTTTTTACAGTACCGGGTTTTGTTAGTCCGTCTCCCGAAAGAAAATGCGAATTCAACAGAAATATTATTCGTCTTTCACTCTTTTTCCCTTCTTACTATCTCTGACCTCTTTGTTATTTTAGATCTGTCGATTAGCTGCCGATCAGGTCTTCCACAGTTGCGAGTTAAAAAGGGTAACAGATTTCGAAAACGCCAGGCATCCGGAAATATTAATATTCCATGAATGCCCCAGTAGCAAGATAGAGACTACCAGCCTTGGGACCTGTAGCTCTATCACTCCCGCGTGAGTGAGCCTTACGAGGGAGAAATATAAGGTCGTAAAGCTCCGTCGTGTACTCAGTCCCAAAGCTGTGCCCCTTCCCTCTTCTCCCCTCCCCTCTTCCCTCCTTTCTCCCCTCCCTTCACCCTCTTTTCTTCCCTCTCTTCTTCCCTCCCCATCTTTCCCCTTTCCGAACCTCCCTTCCCCTCCTCTCTTCCTCCCCTCTTCCCCTCTCTCTCCTCTTCTCTTATTCCTTCCTATCCCCGCTCCTTCCCTCCCCTCCCCTCCCCTCCCCTCCTCCTCCCCTCCTCCTCCCCTCCTCCTCCCCTCCTCCTCCCCTCCTCCTCCCCTCCTCCTCCCTTCCTCCTTATCTCCTCCCCTCACCCTCCCCTCACCCTCCCTCCGCCGCGCCGTCCCGCTACATTTCTTCATAAACACTCACTTCGGACACTAAACTGTTCCCCGCCGGCTTACGTTCCCGGCTTTCTCCCACGCAGCACGTAACTCCGAAATAAAACTGATTTATCGTAAAGGGGAGAAGAACAGACCAATAAGGAAGAAATAATCTGACGTAATGCGTGACTTACAGCGGCGCTTGAGCTGAGTTGGACTTGTTCTCGAGCTCTGATGCGACGTCCGAGGAAAAGAAATGAAAGGCTTCCGTGTTCCGCAGATTGCATCGTGTGACAGGGTCTTCTTGCAACTTTATTGCTCCTCTGTTGCCTTCTCTCGTGCCCATGGCTCACCTGCTGCACCGCCTACTATCCCTCCTCGAGCCCGCTGCCCACCCGTTGCCCTCCCTCGTGCCCACTACCCACTTGCTGCCCTCTCTCGTGTCCACTTGCTCCCGTCTGCCCCCCTGCTCAGATGGCCTGTTGTGATGCATCTTTTTTCCTTCTGTTGTTACTTGATTACTCTTTTTTGTTTATAATAATTCATATATTATTATTTAGTCTCTCTCTCTCTCTCTCTCTCTCTCTCTCTCTCTCTCTCTCTCTCTCTCTCTCTCTCTCTCTCTCTCTCTTCTCTCTTCTCTTCTCTCTCTCTCTCTCTCTCTCTCTCTCTCTCTCTCTCTCTCTCTCTCTCTCTCTCTCTCTCTCTCTCTTCTCTCTCTTCTCTCTCTTCTCTCTCTTCTCTCTCTTCTCTCTCTCCTCTCTCTCTCCTTCTCATATCACTATCTCTCTGGCCCATATGCAACTTAAATGATAACATACGTGCAGCTTATCCCTTCAACAATATTATTCAGGGAAATCCTTGTATCAATTTCATGTTTCATCGGTCTGCTGCTCAATTTTAAACATCCATTGCTCTGGGGTATGAAGTAAGGGACATTAGCCTACAGTGTTCTAATACTTTCCTACGCATTTTGCTTTCTTTGTTAAGGTCGTGTGTGTTAACACCCATTTCCCAGTAACATCTGTATCCTAATTTAATTTTCATGTGCACAAATCTTTCAGTTCACTCTTATTCTGTCCCATAAGTAAATTCTGTGTTTATTAGTTGAAACTTGTAATGTTTTATTGTATTCTTGTTCCAAACCACATCATGGCTGCTAATTGCGGCACATTTCAATCCGTAAATATTTTTCCCAATACGTAAATATTTTTCAAACTTTGTCTTTCACTTTTTTTCTGGCATCTTGGGTACCCCACCCCCCCTTATTCTACAGATATATATAGATGTGCAAGATGGTTCCGTATTCAATGTCAACATTACCAAGCACATAAACTGTTTGTTACTATTGTTGTCCGTTGTCCGTTGTCCGTTGTGTGTGTATGTGTGTTGGTCACTGTTTCGGTTTGTGATTCTGTATGTTCGGGCTAGGAAGCATATAACTTCAACAGTAATAACACGAACAGGCAAATTCGCATCGCCATAGTCCAAAGGGATGGCTCCCCGTCTTCTCTGTAATGAGGGAAACAGGAAGGAGGAATTCCCTATGATGTATCCGTGGCATATGCAAGAGCAGCCCGAACCGCCCCCTTCCCTCCTCCCCCTTCCCCCCGTGTGTACTCTTCAAAGGGATCCATTCGCCGAGTAATTGACACCCTACAGAGACTTTGCGCGATCTTTGATGACGTGGCGCCAAAGGGGAACGGTGACAAGATGGCGGCACCGCGAGGCCAAGCCGGCGCGGTGTCTGGGCCGTGTCACTTAGGCCGCCGGCGTGACGTCACTTTCAGGACGAACCTCCACACGTGAAGCTTTCAATCTCTTAAGCTTTCCCGAGGCTTTGAGGCAGAACCTTTTGTTTTGATAACGCATGACGTCATAGAAAAAAAACCTTGAGCAGAGGATTACCCTCAGGGGTAGAACCTCTAGCGGGGACATCAATGCGACTCGGCTATATTGGGACATCAGTCGTGTCGTAATTCCGGATCCGCTCTGAGGCAAAACCCATCCTGACGTCTGGTTGGAGCTTGTTTCTGGGTGTGTATACCCTTACGCTGGTGAAATGTTTGGCCTTTTTTCGATCGCGGTGCACTGAGATAGGGCGGACGGGGGACGGGGGGTGAGAGAAGAGGAAACGTAAAAAGAGAAAGGGCATTAGAAAGAATCCAGCGTCGTAGAAAAGGAGAGAGAGAGAGAGAGAGAGAGAGAGAGAGAGAGAGAGAGAGAGAGAGAGAGAGAGAGAGAGAGAGAGAGAGAGAGAGATCATTAACCAAAGGGCCTTCCATTTCAGTTCTACGAGATGCTGTCGTATCCTTCATCTCTCTGGCTTTATCCGCAAGATAGAAGTCACGTATTGATGAAATTAATTATTCAATTCGGCTGTATCCTCCTGCATTTTTTATGTGCGTTGAATAATATTTTTGGTTCTCGAAGAAAAATAAGCAGCTGATTTGTGGAGAAATACTGTAACTCATTACTGATGCTGATTCATATTAAAGATTTATAGCGAGTAGCTCTTTGTCTCTCTCTCTTTCCCTCTCTAACTCTCTCTTTCTTTTCC